>NC_045599.1:70697185-71027185 GCF_009762305.2 Zalophus californianus | reverse complement strand
TTATACTTGAACTAGACCTCATCTTTCCCTTAGTTCTGAAACTTTTTATTATTGCCTTGGAAAACTTTGGTAAAGGGCTTTCCTGTAGCATTTATCACCTTTCTGGTTATATAATTTGAGTTTTCCTCATTAGCATTAGTAATTAACACCATGAAGACTTTAAAAAGCCATTATAGTTTTCTATCATTATGGTAACTATCATCATTGTTGCAATTTAATTATTAAATAATTGAGAGAGGCAGTGGTTCTCAAACTTTAGTGTGCTAGTGCATTTAAGAATGTTAATGTAGGTATTAGAAACCCCACACCATGGAAATTTCTGCTACAAGGTCTGCAATGATTTGCCAAAATATCATTTTTATAAGCATATTGGGAAATTATCCACTTTACCATTTCAATTTAAATATTTCTGTTCCCCTGAACTATTCAATTATGTATAATACAATTAGATACACAATAAATTTGCTGTTCAATAAATTCGAGGCAACAATAGCATATGAAACATGGTGTCTCATCTCTACTTTTAAGGAAATAATTTATTCTACACATGTTCTTATACTATGAGCAGGACCTTGTCTTACACATTTGGGGTTACATGATGAATAATACAGATGCTCTGTTGCCAAGACAATTATAGATTAGATGATAAAGATTTAATATAAACAAATTATGTCAAATTAAGTATGTCAAATATACCATATTACAAAATGTGCAAGGTTTTCCAAAACATGCCTTCCACATACACATATATATGGACTTCTAGGTATATGCATCTAGAACTTCCTTTGTTAAGGCAGGAATCAGATTAGTTTTGTTCACCCCTGAGTCTCTTCAACCTAAGGAAACATAAAAAAAATCAATACATATTTGTCTAATGGGTATTAGGGTATGCAGAGTGAAATGAAATGGATTTCCTCAGGAAAAAAATATGCACCCGATTAGTAAAAACCTAATAAGATATGTTCCCAAATAAAGATAATAACTCTTTTGTTTTTGGAAGAGTATATCTTTACCAACACACCCCTTATATCAATTAGGTCACATCTGCTTTTGGGAATTGGAAATGTTAATGCTATATCCATATAACACTGATGAAATCTATCAGTCCTGATTGTGGACTTCTGTGAGAAAAACTTAGACATGAAGTTTTCATGTTATTCATAAAACTCTTGAATTTTGCTTGACAGGTTAAAGGTTACAATGGCTGCATCCTGGGAAGGACAGCCTTCTAGAGTGGGATATTCTTTGGAAAGTTTTCCATTTGAGAGGACAGTGATAACCTCTTAAAAGGAGGGATCAATGCATTGTTCTGTGAAGTGTCACAGGAGGAAAACGATTACCAATTTCCTTATCTCTTGACTATACATTTCTTGCAGTTTGTGTAGAATTTATATGTTTCCTATAACTCAGCCCCCTACTTAGATAGCGAATGTTTCTGGAAATTACAAAATGTAGAAGGAACTACATGTTTCCTGTAGTTCTAAAACAAGAAGTCTAGTTTAGATTCTGCGGTCTCTATAGTCAGGATGTTCCATTGACTAGTTTCATGGGATGCAATTATCTTCCCCCTGAATGTGAGCCTTACTTTGGGATGTGACATGAAGGGAAATCTCCAAATGATTAGTAATATAGGGATCCCACCAACAACCTCATGTCCATTTTCATATGTATTAATTTTCATTGCAAAGTGCCAAAGAACAAGAACTATAATCATAGGAGCATGGTTATCTTTCTATTTGTTTCTGAGAATTCACTGAAATATGTGGACTCTGCAAAAATGAAGTAAGTGTCCATGAAGTACATAACATTTTATTCACAGGGGTACTCTGACTCCATGTCACTCAGCCATGGCCCTCTACCAGTAGATTGATAAGAGAAGAAATTGAGATAGATCTTATCCATCCACTTGAAAGACTAAGGAAATAATGGGATTGATTACAGCTCAGTGAGAAACAGCCAGGGCCTTAGAAGAAACAGATGGTAAACTCAAACTGAGCAATTGAAGAGATTTTAACAAAGGGATTATTTAAGCTGTAGTGTGCAGAATTTTGGAAAGCCAACAAGTGGTAGTGAAATAATCTGGGGTTTGAAAAAGAAGGGGTTGGGAACCTAGGAGGCCTTCACCAAAGCTAGCCTGATGGGACAAGGGGATGGGGAAGGTTACCTCTACACAGAGAGAGTAGCTTTATGGAGCGGGTCAGTGCATGGCAGCTGTGGCCTTCAGTAGGGAGGCAGCCAACCCATAATGACCTGAGTGGAGGGACTTGGAAATAAATGTTTCATTCATCCATTTTCCTCATTTCCTTTGGGTTGTCTCTGTCTCTGATTGGCTGAATCCAACCAGAAACCAAGGGAAAAGGAGCTGGTCAATTTTGTCTACACAGATCAGCATCTGGGGCAAATTTTAAGAAGGAAAGGATAAAGAGCAGACCTGGAGAACCAAACTGAAAATATACAGCACAGAGTATCTTTAGTGGAGTACTAGTTCTGTGAAATGAGTAACGGTGAAAATGGTCCAGGATCGAACCAGTTTGGGAAATGCCACATAACATAACCCACATGTCTATATACTAGGTGCAAGGCACTGACAGAGCCAAGAAAAACAGGAAGTCTCTGCCTTCATGAACCTTATAGTTGACTAAAAGAGAAACAGTAAGTGCACAAATAAACAAATGGCTGCCTAACTCAGTGTTATGTAGTGACCAGTGTTACAAAGAGTAATAAATATTTCTTTTTGATGGCATGTAAATTAAATATTATTCTATCAAAAAATTTGGAAATATGGATTTAATAAAAATGTCTACTGGGGAAATTATGACCCCTTGAAACTGAGACATTTTTAATAATTTATAGTACATTGCTTCACCTCAATTGGAAATACATAAAATAGATATTAAATTAACTAATTTGGGAACTTAATAGGAGTCATGTTAATAAGAGTAAGCTATAATCTCAAGCACAAATGACAAAGGGAAAAATGCATAAAATGAAAACGTGGAAAATGGGTAAGTGACAATTTTAAGCCAAAAGTGAGAGTAAATAGAAGAATGTAAAATTCATTATAATTTGAACTAGAGTTCAAGTTTTGTTTATTGCTAGAATCTTATATACCTAGTATCTCTAGAATTGATCATAAAACTGAGCTCGAAGAGTTTCAAATCTTTTTATGTGTTTCCTTCCTCTTTTACTTTACCTATCATATATTATCTCTGTGCTTTCTTAACTTTCCTCTAAAGTGACCATATATTACTCATTTTATATCCTGTGTCAGCCCTATATTGTGCCCTGTGTGGGCTTGCAAGTTAAATTATATAAGAACTATTACTTAGTAATAATTATAGGAATGAAAAACAAGAAAAAAAATCGAACTTTTACATGGACTTGCCTTGCATCAGATAGTGTCATAAGAGCTTATATGGACTACCCCTTTAGTGCTCACAACAACCCACTGCCATGGATACTGTTATTATTCCCATTCTATAGATTAGAAAACTGAGGCTTTAAGAGTTTGAACACCTTGCCCAGTAATACACAGCTAGGAGGTGGTAAAGCTAGGAGATCTAACCCCAGAGCCTGGACTTTTAAATTACTTATGGAATAGTTTAAATAATGTTCACCTCCCTTATTTTTCATTCCTTTTCCCTATGTTCCTCTGTTTTGTTTCTTAAATTCCACATATGACTGAAATCATAGGATATTTGTCTTTCTCAGACTGACTTACTTCACTTAGCATTATATGTTCTAGTTCCAACCACACTGTTGTAAATGACAAGATTTCATTCTTTTCGATTGTCAAGTAATAGTCTATTATGTGTTCATATATACCACATCTTCTTTATTCATTCATCAGTTGATGGACATTTGGGCATCCATAATTTAGCTATTGTTGATAATGCTGCTATAAACATTGGGGAGCATATGCCCCTCTGAATTAGCATTTTTGTATCCTTTGGATAAATACCTGGTAGTGCAATTGCTGGGTTGTAGGTTATTTCTATCTTTAACTTTTTGAGGAAACTCCCTGCTGTTTTTCAGAGTGGTTGTACCAACAGAGTAAGAGGGTTCCACTTTCTCTGCATCCTCGCCAACATCTGTTGTTTCCTGAGCTATTCATTTTAGCCATTCCTAAATCTGATTAATCACATCTAACTAGATAACAGTTTGATGCCTTGGCTTCAAGCTTAGAAAATTGTAAATTATAAAAAAGATTATAAATTATAAAAAATATATCAGAGTTCAGTGTGTTAGAGAAAAGAAGGGATATGTGTTTAAGCAAGAGACATAAAGAAGCAGTTGAAATTCCAAAGAGAAGGACCACATACAGATGAAATAAATATTGAATCCATAAGAAGAGGAAGGTAGAAATATATTCAATAAGATTTAGAGGCAATTGTGGGATAAATTATCCCAGAACATTTTAAGTGAAGGCAATGCTATGTTTTTTATATCTTATGCTATGACATTTACAGAAAAATAAAAATTTTAGTGGCATACTAGTATTTTTATATAAAATAAATACAAAAGCCTAGTTAAGACATAAAAATTCCATGTACCACCAGAGATGTGGGAGGCATATTTAATTCATGTACTTTCAAATATGAGCACCATGGGGACATTTTTATCTGAAAGTATTTTTACTCTATGATACATAAGTTTATATGTACTCTATGGTGGATATGTCAGCCAATTTAAAAAATAATTACCTAACTTTAAAGTTTGAGTACTTTTTTCACTTAATTAGGCCATTAAAATTAAAAGGTTTCTGTAGAATTAAAAAAAACTTTAATAATATGTAGAGTATATGTAGATAGCTTTCACCAGTTTAAATATATTTCTCATTGTCTATTCTAAAAAGTCATGAAAAGTACTTTGCCATAAAAGTATTAATAGTGTTATCTGGTTAGTTTAACCAGAAAGAGTTAAAAATCAGATTTTTTCTCCCAAGGGCTAGGTTTATGTAACAAAGACAGTGTACTCTCAAGTATTTTCAGATAAATAATATAATATATAATGTAAATAGCAGAGAAATCAATGAAGGTAGACTGTATAGCTATAAAGATGAAATGTCCTAGTGCTGACAGAATGGAGATAGTTCTTATATTAGTATAACTGAGATAGTTCTTATATTATTATAACCGAGATATTACCATAACTCAGAACTAAAGTTCTATTACAAAAATGAAATGCTTATTTGTTAAAAATGACTTTACAAATATCCTTTTCATGTTTGAATTAATTACAACAATGATTAATTTTAATATACAGGCAACTTAAAAGCATCTGGAAAACGTACTCACTGTCCAAAGAAAACATACATCTCACTGAGTTGTATACTCTTGATGAGAATGAAATTTAAGTAATTGAAATATTCACTTGATTCCTCTCACTATGGCTCATGAGAACCACTGTGCCATAAGAGGAATGATACTTTTGACTTCTCTAAAATTGGAGGAAGCTATCTGGACTGGATAGGGTTATGGAATACATAAAATTTTTCTCCTAGGCTTTAGACACATAGACCAAACCAAAGAAAATTGGATCAGTCTAGAAAATCAATTGGACAATTCAAACTCAATTGCCCTTTTCCCTAACAGAAATAATTTACCTGTGAAGTATCTGGTGATGCAGCCTTCTTTATCTTTACAAAATATTTCAGTTGTCCCTATAGATCATACTGTTCTTTTTTTCTGAAGACTAATGACACTTTCCTGAATCTCTCTTAAAGGAATACTGCTTTGTATACAAGACATGCCATAATTGATAGTTCTAGAGCCATTTTTGAGGGCTGAAAACTACCTCTGTCATTTATTATCTGTCTGGTCTTGTACAAATTACATAACCTCTCAGATTCTCTGTCCTCATTTGAAATTATATTACTTATGCTTACTTTGAAGGATTGTTGGGAAAATTAAATGATCTAATATAAATTATGATTATGAAGGAGTAACCCATACTAGCTTCTAAAATAGTAATTTGTATACTTATTACTCTGATTTTTGATATCTCTTCTACCAGAATGAAATATGAAGACAGGTCCACATTTTATTTTTTTCTTTGTCATTTCCCATAGCTCCTAACTCAAAGCCTGCATAAAATGGCAATTAATAAATGCATGTTGCATGAATGTATAAGTGGGTGAATAGTAGAATAAAGATGTCAAAGTTTTGCCTTACTTTGCCATTCTTAAGGAGATTTTTGTTTCAGGTTTGAGCGTGAGGAGGATCAAGTAGGCAAAACACTGCCATTGTTCTGCAGAATTCTGGGTTGTTGTGGATATTCATGAGCACTGTGAACACTAGTCCTGTGAGAAAGGCATCTACTTTAACTGATTCCATTGGCTTTATAAAAATATATATCACTTTATAGTGTGCTATCAATGTAAAATACAAACAAAACTGTAGGCACAAAAATTTAAAAATTCTTTTCCCCCAAAACTTTGGGTTGAAGAAAGAATATTTATTTGACTCTCTCTCAAATTCCAGGGAGACTCTTATAAAAAACTCATTTGTGATTAAAATTATTACTGTATTGCATATTTCTTACAATAGTAATTAAAACTAGTCAAAACATATCCTATCAATTCAAGTAATATAAAAATATGTGTGCATCTGGGGGAAAAAAAAACAAAGGAATATTAAAAAATGAATATACATGGGATGCCTGGGTGGCTCAGGCAGTTAAGCGTCTGCCTTTGGTTCAGGTTGTGATCCCAGCATCCTGGGATCAAGTCCCACATTGGGCTCCTTGTGGCAGGGAGCCTGCTTCTCGTTCTGCCTGCTGTGTCTGCTCTGCCTGCCGCTCCCCCTGCTTGTGTTCTCTCTCTCTCTCTCTCTGACAAATAAGTAAATAAAATCTTTAAAAATAAATGAAAAAATAAAAAATGAATACCCCATTGTGGACAGTACAAATATTTTTCCATACTTTCACGGACTTATTTCTTATACAAGGCACAAGTGACAGAGGGAAGGGAAAGAGAGTCTCAAATAAAAGCACTTGTGACACACACAGATGATAATGTCCTAAATGGAACTTTGAGACTAAAATGGAAATTTGCAGATGAAGTACATTCCAAAGTGAGGTGATAGTCCAAAATGCAAATAATTTCAAAGGAAAAATTCCAGAATCAGTAGAAAAAATGTAAACCTTTCACCTATTTCAAGAGTGTTAAAACAGGTAATGGAGATCACCACAATATCAAAAAGAAGTTTTCTTAAGAGAGAACTGTGCAAGGAGTCTCAACCCACCTCGTTGGTTTGAGTACAATTGAGGAACCAAACTGGTTAGATGTTAGCTAATTAATACTGTGGTAATAGAGTAAAAAAACATGTTTTGAGAAATAACTTCATGATCAGAACTTCTGAGAACAGTGGAAGAGTGGCTTTTCTCTTCAACATAAGAAGAAAAAAAAAAAAAAGGAAGACCATTCTTGAAAGCTATCTAAAAGAACCCTCAGGGAGGGGTAAGAACCCCTCAGGGGAAGGAAGCTAGAGATAGACTCCCAGACGCCATGGGCTTCAGGTGATGACTCACAGAACAAAGTGACATTAATCCATTGGATGAAAGCAATGGAAGAGGGACTTAAGTGTACCCAAAGCCTGTGCCATAAAAGAGTCTGCTTTAAAATTTTTCCAAGTGCAGAAAGGACTTATACTGGATAACTACCAGAGTACCAATCAAATAAGAAATTTCATACTCAGCTTTATTTTTATTCTCCTCTCTCCATCAGTCCACTAACCCTGAAGGGATTAGCTCAATGAAAGACGAGAATTAGCCTCTGAGTAAGGAAAGAGAGGGCCTTAAACCAACACTCTCATATTCCCTGATTAGAGCCCACAGCACCCTGATTTGGGGAAGGGGAAAGCCACAACTTAAATGGAAGTGTGGAGGTTTGATTTGTTACAGAACACTGGAAACTTTAAATACTGAACTGTACTTTGATTAAATTACTAAACTGTGACTCTAAGGACTTCAGTTAACATAAGCATGATAAGAGAAGCCATGGAGCCTGCCTAAAGATTCTATCCAGCATCAGGGAAAGGCTCAACCTCACTGAGAAAATCTAAAAGTATGGTGGAAACAAAACTAAATTTCCCTGTATTATACATCCTAGATGCATCCTTGTTGATAAAATATTCTACTACTTAGTTTTGATGAAAGTATGAATATTTATATCACTAACAAGGGTTTTGATCATATACCACTTTTGTTACATGATGAATGTTTTCTTTATTCTCAGTTATGTTTGTAGTAAATTCACAGCTATGTTAATTTACTTTTACATGTATATAACCTGACATAAAGTCATACAAAAACTAAAATTGTGCTACCTTCTCTGCTCTTTGACCTCCAGTGATTTGACAAAAGTGTCCTCTGGGATAATACTATAGGTCTGGTTGTAAAATACCATGTCTTAAACAGCTTTTTTCTTGTTATTTTAAAAATTAAAGCCTTTTGCATGGAAGCATTTTCTAATCTTAGATTTAGAAGTGGGTTTTGTGGATTAAGAAAAATCTCTAAAACAATATAAGAATTCTGTTAACAGCAAAAAAAAAAATCAAAATACTTAAATGTAGTAAATAGAAATATTAATTTTTTAAAGATGTATTTATCTGAGAGAGAGGGAGAGAAAATGGGGGGAGGGGCAGAGGGAGAGAGAGAGAGAGAGAATCTCAAAAAGACTCCCTACTGAACACAGAGCCTGGCACCGGGCTCGATCCACAACTGAGATCATGACCTGAGGCTGAAATCAAAAGTCAGATGTTCAACGCAGCTACCCAGGTGCCCCTAGAAATACTAATTTTGGTACTGTGTACTTAGTCATCCTATCTTTTAATAGAGATACAGTCTTTCCTCCCTTACATAGGATAGCATTTTATAACTTAGTGAAGAATTATCACGTTTTTTTAAAGTCTTGCCATCTATCATAGTTGCCCCACTTCTATGAATTCAGTGCCTTCAAGATTCACTTACACCTTGGGGTTACTCTCTAGGCACATTTAATTTATGAACTACTCTTGAAATATGTTGGATTTAACAATATTGATTTTTTTCTCTTTTATATATCATATATTTGATGAATGTCAAGTGTATAATCAGTGGAAAGATACTGATGTGTGGGTCCCCAGGGAGAAGCACATTAAAAAATAAAAAATAAAAAAGATATCTCTTTAATAAGTAAATAAATAACTTGGAAGAGGAAAAATAATTTTAGGAAGCTATAGGTTTAAGGAGAGGCAGTTCTAATCTAGTCAGGAAACAAACCATGAAAGGAATATTAGACTTATTGCATGTCTGTGAGTGGGCATGAGTGGGAGAGTTCGGAACTACTGTCTGCATCCTAACTGCAAGGGAAGCTCTGACTTGTCTGCTGGGGAGGAAGATGCACTCACTTGCGCCTGCTTCAAAATGGAAAAGCATGACAAAATAGTCTTTGGTTGAGGAGTTATCTTCATTCCTGGAGGTGACCAATTTTCATGGGTGTCAGTAGATACGCAATACAGTTCATAAGGCAGAAGCGTCGTGGATGGCAGTAGCTATTGCAATAAAGTGGAAAGCCTGACCTTTGAAGCTTGGTGGTGGTGACAGTACCAGCGGCAGCAGCATTATCAACAGGCCAGTTCTGCAGCATGGTTTTGGATGTCATTCCTAGAAGCTTGGTCTCAAATATCTTTCTCCAGCTCCCCAGTGATTGCTTGAGTCATTAATTAGGTGACCATATAATTTGTCATCAACCAGGATACTTCTGAGAGTGAACGTGAGAATGAAAACAATTATACATTATCCCTAGGGCAAAAGACTTAAAAACAAGACAGATGTAAATTGTATAGTTACCTTACATATTAATCTTTAGTAAATCAAGTTTTTGCTTAAAGACACCAGAGTGAATTCATTTTATATAACTAAGCATCTTTAACAAAACTAAAATAAATTTAAATACAGTCATCCTATTAAAAAAATACAGTGTAGATATTATCTGGAATTAATGAGGCCAAGACGGGATGTTTATTTTGGAGGGATGTCCATATTGTATTCTTAAGTGATGAAGAAATATGGAGAGGTTTCTGGGTTCATGTAGGAGAATATGGTAGCATTCTAGATTCTGATATTTTTTTGAATTTCCCCCCTAAATTAGAAGACATAAAAAAAGCAAATAAAACAACTATATATTCTACTTTAGAGGATAATAAAACTCAATTTACTTGTTAATAGGGAATATAAATACTCAAGACCAAAAAAAATAACTCCAGATTCCAGATAGGGTTCTTGAGTACTGAATGGAAGTGAAAGAAGAGCATAACAGGGTCATCTGGTGACAGAACACAGACCTTACCAATTACAGTTCACCTTTAGACATAGAAGGCATTATTCTAGTAGGAAACATGGCAGGGTAGACCACTCACAACTGGTAAGTCATGAGTAAAGGGCTTGGAAAATGCATAGGACCAGAGATGGCCATCTTGAGAAGTCAAAGTATCTGTGAAAGACAGACACCTTTGAAGTTAGAGGTGTCCTTGGGTGTGCTGGGTGGTAAAAAAGAAAGAAAGGAGCAAAGGAAGATGACCCTATTGAGACAAGGGAGAAGCAAAGAATTAGAAGATGTGATACAAAAGAAAGAAGTGTCCTATATTTTAAACAAAAAGCTGTCCTTTAAAGCAGCTTTTATTTTGTGGCAGAAGGGGAAGGCCTCGAATTTAGACCTCAGAAAAACCACCTCTGCTCTTTCAGAAGTATCCTGCAATTACTGGTACAGGAGAATCCAAAAACAAGTATGACAAAGAAAATAAAATCCAGCATCCATATAAAGATACCCTAAAAAGTAAAAACAATAAAAAACTCTTAGGTTAGAGCATATCAATTAAGTTAAGTCATGAGGCATAACAAAAACATAACACAAAACACAAGTTTTAAATTTTAAAAAAATTGAAAAAGGAAAATAATGTGAATCAAAAATTAAAAAACCTGAAAATAAAAGTCAAAAAGATGTAAAATGGAACTGATCTAAAGAAAGAAATATTTCCAAATATATCTCAGAAATGAAGACAAAATTAATAAGTACCTAAAGAATAATTAGTACAAATAAAGGTACAGTAACAGATCCACAGAGGAAAAAAAAGACAAGAACATAATGATCATAAAAAAATGAATTTATAAGAAATCAATAGATACATATGACAGCAAAGAGTGAAGAAGATCCAGCATAACATGATAGTATCTGAAGCAGACAAACTAATATAATCAAAATAATATTTAAGGCTAGGGGCGCCTGGGTGGCTCAGTTGGTTAAGCGACTGCCTTCGGCTCAGGTCATGATCCTGGAGAGTCCCGGGATCGAGTCCCGCATCGGGCTCCCTGCTCGGCGAGGGGCCTGCTTCTCCCTCTAACCCTCCCCGCTCTCATGTACTCTCTCTCTCTCTCTCTCATTCTCACTCTCTCAAAATAAATAAATAAATCTTTAAAAAAATAATATTTAAGGCTAGAATTAAAACATCATGTAACAAAATAATTCAATATAAAAATTCAAAGTTCCTGCCCCATGCCTGGGAACATTGAATTCTCTATTCTAAGACATTTCATGACTGAGCTTAAAAATGCTTTTTTATCATTCTCCAAGATAAAAACAAAATCACTGATTTTCAATTCTAGTTGTTCACCTCTTGTATACACAAAAGCAATTTTCTTTTGTATATTAATCTTGTATCTTGCAACTTTTCTGTACTCATTACAGGAGGGGTGTGTGTGTGTGTTTGTGCACGCGAGAGAGAGAGAGGGAGTGGAGAATTTGGTAAGATGTTTTTACATAATCATGTGTTCCGTGATTAAAAGCAGCTTCATTTCTTCCTTCCCAATCTTTAAAACGTTTATTTTTTTCTAATCTATTGAACTAGCTTGCTTCCAGTACAATTTTGCTTAGAAGTGATGAGAGTTAGCATGTTTGCTTTGCTTCCAATCTTAGATGGAAAGTGTGTCTGATTTGGTAACCATTAGCCAAAGGCTAAACACTTGATATGAGGCCAATTTAAATTGAGAAAATCTATAAATACCTAAAAAATTTCCAAGACTTTGCATGGAAAAAGAAAGTAAAATTTCTTGTTCTAACTTTTTATACTAATTACATATTGAAATGGCATATTATGAAAATTAACTTTCCTTGTTATTTTTTAATGTGGGCTATTGAAAATTTAGCACTATATATACTATATAGGTATATATACATATGTACATATAGATATATACATAGGCACATATGTATAACTCACGTAATATTTTTAGTGGGCAATGATTCTTTTCTACTTCTTGGAATGTTGATGTGGTAGCTTGCTATTTTGGACCATGTGGACAAAAAGCCACAGCTTATAGTTGGTTAAACAATGTGCCATGTTTCTTGTCAAATTGTATCCTACTAAACTTCATTCACACAACTAAAAATAAAATTTTACCCTAATTATACTACACCTATTTCAGGCTTTCTGTCACAGAATTATTTCATTTTTATAATTGTATGTGACTGATTTGCATTTGTAGAGAGGTAAGTAAATTATATTCACCCAAATCCCATATTGATGAAGTGGGTTTTCCTTTTGAGTTATTCATATTTTCTTTAATAATGAATATTAGTTCATTTACTAAGAATTTAGTTGAATGTCAGTACTAAAGTGAAAAAGAAAATTTGCAGGTAGTCTCAAAAAATTGACCTGTCCAATTTATTTCAAACCTGAGAATTATCCATATTAGCTATGATTTTGGTGTCAGTCTTGACAAAGAAATGAGAGCAGTGTCAATTGCTCAATTGGATAGAATGAAATAATAGAACTGTGAAGGTATTTTCAATATTTATTAAAATTGGTTAAAATTCTCATTTATTGATGAACTCATTCCTTTAAAGAAAACTCTAAATCACTTAACACCATATAGCGCTATTTTAAACTGTGTTTTCTTAAGGTAGTCTGGCAGAAGAGGTCACTATTGAAACTATATACTGAATCTCATAATGTTAAAATGAAGGATATATTTTTTTCTTAAGAAAACCACTGAAAAGCCATATTAGTATTAATAAAATGTCCAGAATCCAAAAGCCTTTCTATATTGAACAATTAATGGATATTTATAAAATATCATGCTTGGAGAAAGTTTGCTTTTCCTGCATAGTAAAATTTATGACCAAATGTACTCATTACTATAACAAACCTGCTTTAAAATTCCTGCACAGAATTGACATTCAGCCATGTTCTAACAGTTCACATACTGGCAAGGTCTACAAAGATGCCACTGAAAAAATATATATAGTGCATAATTTTCATTTCTTTGCTGTCAGGGTAACATGTGTGCTTCATATGCTTAAGTGAAGTCTAGCAGTACAAATGTGTCAAAAAATCATAAAAATTTGTCTTCTATGACTAACATATAGGATTTAGGACCCTAGTATTTGGGATCTTTATCTCTAAGGAGGAAAAAAGTATTTATTCTTGGATACGCACATGCACACACACACACACACACACACACACACACACACACACACGTTATGTTTAACACATTTTCCCTACAGGATTTAATGAAACAACTTAGCTGAAATAGCCATATTCCTTGTATAAATCCCCCACCCACATTGTAATAGCCTGAAATATAGCTTAGGATTACATGTTCCAGGATTTCAAAAATGGTATTGGGGGAGGGGGGAAGATGCATTAATTAAACTTATAACCCTCAAAAGGAAATTATCTTCTACTAAATTTGCCTTTTAACTTTGTTGAGGTGTTTGCCACAGAAATAAATAAAATGAATTATTGCATTAGCTTGGGTTATTTTATTGCAAGTGATGGAAACCAAAACCAACTTAGTTGAGGTAAAAAAGTAGTAACTCTCATAAGTGGAAAGTTGAAGATGGTGGCTGGTATCGGACAGAGTTGAGAAAACTAGAGTTCTGTCAGTTTCTCCATGTCACCACTCTGCCTAACTCTTGCCTCTTGAGAACTTCATATTCAGGCTCATTTCTTCATATGGTAAGCAAAATAGCTTTGGTCATAAAATGTTGCCAAGCATGAAAGCCCAGTAGAAAGAGTCTAAACTAATAAAAGATAGGGCCTCATTTGTTTTCTGAATTATGAAGGCATATGCAGTGTGATCTGTGGTGTGTTAGAGTGTGATATCTCTGCAAGTAGGTATCTCTCTACAACTGTGGCAGGAAAACCAAACACTGATGCCTTGAATTCCCATCTTACAGGACAAAGATTCTCTCAAGAAAGATTTGCACACTGGTTTTTGTTTTTGTTTTTTCAGTTTTATGATTGATTTCCACTTGGTCTAATGGACTTCTGCTGAGGTTTAGACCTCTTACCAAGTTTTCCTTAGCTTTTTGTCCTTGTTACTAAATTTATCATCAGTAATAGACTACAATGCACAAACATTAGTTTGAGCATTATAGTTATCTATTCCTTCTTGTGGAAAATATTTGCATAGATGATCATTTATGTACAGTTATTAAGACTCTTTTCACTTTTCTTTTGTTCCTATTCTTTCATAATTTTCATGCTCATTCTAGTGTCTTTTGTCCACTTTTTTCCCTTTCAAATTTTATCAAACAAATTCCATATTTTTCTTTCTTTTTGAAATATTTTCTAGCAATCATTGTAAAATATCCTTCTGTAAAATGAATACTAGTTATATCCCTGCATTATTTTTTACTATATAATTAAAAGTGTATTCAATCTGGAGCAAAAAATGTCACCTATAGTTAACATTAAGTCACATTTAAGGATGTAACAAATTATTTTAATTTATATATTTTAAAAATCACTGAGGGGCACCTGGGTGACTTAGTAGGTTGAACCTCTGACTCTTGATTTCAGCTCCAGTGGTGGTCTGGGGGTGGTGAGATGGAGCCTGGCATCAGGCTCCGCCCTCAGTGGGAAGTCTGCTTGAGATTCTTGCTCTCCCTCTGTCTCTCCCCTCCACCCCCATGTTTGTTCACTCACTCGCACTCTCTCAAATATATAAATATATCTTTAAAAAAATTACTGAAAAAGTCTAATAGGCTGCTTCTAGTCCTTCTTGCTTGTATGCCTAAAAGTTCATTTTGCATCTCTTAAGTAGTTCCTGTGTTGAGCTAAATATAGAGATATTTAACACTCCTGTGGTAGCAATTTTTTAATTTGTCTAAGCAATACACAGAATAGGCATGGAGGGAAGTAGTGAATAGAAATGATAAAAGAGATGATTAGAACAAATAAAATACTAATTTCCTATTCACCTATTCCATTAGACTATGTTTCTAAAAGTGAGGTACTTGAAAAAAAGTGAGGTAGTGGGACCCTTTCAGGGAATGGTTGCACAAGATCAAAATTATTCTTAAAACAATAAGATGATTGACTTTATCATTCTCCTTCTCTCATGAGTCTGTAGTGGAGCTTTTCAGACACTACAGGATGTACATAACATCACTGCTCTGATAGCATGGAGTCTGTGCTTGTATCCTTGTGTTTTCTAAAAGTTTCTTAAAGTGGTCAACTTAAGGTATAAATATGTGCATTTTCAGAGATTAACTAGGTTCTTGTAGTTTGATCATACTGGTTATCTTTGGTTATACCTCCTCGAATCTTTGTATCCTTATATCATCAAAAAAAAATCATCATTTTGAGATCTTGAGGTTTTTCCTATACCCATGTGGAAACACAATAAATAAGTGCACTTGCTTAGTTTTGCAGTGATATTGAGTTTTTTTCTATTCTAAATCTTTAAAGTTATATAAAACTGTTATTGTAAAATTTTGAAATATTTATAATTTTGATTGCAGTACATTTGAATTATATTTAAGAAGGGTCATTTACTTAACACAAGGGATTTAAAAGACTCACTTTACCAACACCTAGCTGCAGTAACTAAAGATGCTGAAAAAAAATGAAACTTAAATATCAGAGAATTATCTGACTTGTGGGAAGGAAAGAATGATGTAAAAGAAACTGGTGAAACAAGAAACAAGAAATAAAAATATGATGAAAGTTGTATTTTGCGATTACAGATGTCAGTATTTCAATTTATTGTGTCTCATGCAACAGAACACATTTGCATGGTATTATGACATCAGTTATGATGTGATGTAATATTAAGATTAACCATTTATAACTTGAAGAAATGTAATATTTTGAATGTAGATAACCTAAGCTGCTGTTGGGACTTTTCAAATTAGAAATTAACTCCTGAGGTATCTTAAAGAATAAGTTACTGTATCATGTTGGCTAAGAGGATCATAGGATAGCTGAAAGACAAAATATCCTGTACAGTTGGCATTACTGAATGTTCGCTGGATGGAAAACCAGTAAATGAAATCTTCGCATTGCCACTTTCCAAGAGTTAGTAACTTGATGAATTAAAGACTCATCTGTAAACACGAAGACTCTGTATAAATATCTCACTTGCAGAACTGTACCTACAAATGAATAACTTTCCAGATGTGGGTGGACCCTGTTACGATTTTTTTATGTAAATGATTGATAACAAACATAGAAATAACTAGTCAAAGTGTTGATAACCTCTTTGAATCTTATTTTAAATTTTATTTTATTATGTTAGTCACCTATATTACATCATTAGTTTTTTTCCTTTATTTTTTTAAATTTTATTATGTTAATCACCATACATTACATCATTAGTTTTTGATGTAGTGTTCCATGGTTCATTGTTTGCATATAGCACCCAGTGCTCCATGCAGTACGTGCCCTCTTTAACACACCTCTTTGAGTCTTATGGTTTGTCCCATCACCTGTGTTGAGGATATGGGCACTGAGTGCAAATACCATGGTCGGTAAAATGACTTGTGCTTCAGTGTAAATCAGAGCAGTAGCAGGGACCAGTTCCCTTACAGTGTCCCTGATTAAGTAGTAAAAATGAATTTTGTTCTATCTCAGCCCTTGAGTGCAGATCTTTTTATATCTCATTTGACGAAATGCTAACTGTATAAAGATCTTTGCTGCATACGAATAAAGTATAGTAATTAAAAAAAAACAACCTTGTGTGATTGAGGTATTGAACTGTAATAGTGGATACTATTTTCATGGAAAATTATTTGTACATACAAGAATGGCTAACAAAGAAACTGTAATATTCAAACTGGGTTATTTGACATTTTATTAAAAATGAACTATGTTATTTTATTTAGAGTGTAATGACTTCTTCATTCCCAGAATGTCTATATTAGACCAATCAGTGACTTTTTAAAGTTTCTTGGCATGGTTCACAAGTTTTGCTACAGAGATGAAATTTCTTCATGGAGGATTCTTCTATTTAAGACTGCCTTGATGTACCAAGGATCATCACACTTAACTCACCTCATCATATCGTCACTTCCACAAAGTCATTTAGATTTGAAACTAACGAAAAAAGATACAGACTATCAATAACTTGATCTTTTAGCTTTAATAAAATGGTCAGTAATATATCCATGTAACATCAAAAGCAAGTTAGGATATGGAAAATGGATAACAATCCAATTATATCAATATAGTTAAAAGGCAATGGTGAGATGAGGATAATGGAAATATTAAAAGTGATGAAGCCTGAATTATTTTCCAGAATTGAAGAAAGATATGTATCCCCAAACTGAAAAAGCAGAATAAATGGAAAAACAAAATGCACATGAAAATTTTTCTTACAAGTCAAATTAATGGGGACAAGACTATCAGTTGAAAAATTGGCAAAGGGTAGGAGTCAACAATAGAGTAAGTTCATTGAAAAGAATTAAAATGCATTTAAGATACTTGTTCTACCATATGACAGATTAAAATACAATTATTATACCCAGTATTTGTGAGTGTGCTGAGAAAGTGACATTCTCATAGATTACAAACTTTAGGATGTGATTTGGTTCTATTTAATAAATTATTTATAAATAACCATATGAGGAAATAATCAGAAATGTTTAAATATAAATATATACATATATGTTTACATATATTCATTGTGGCTATCCCATGGGGAATCATCACAAGCAACCAAAGTTCAACAAGGGGGGCATGGATTAATTATGGCATATCTACATATTGAGAAGTAAAATAAACATTAAAAACAATACATGTAAAAGTATCCAGTGATATGATGAAATGATGAATATATTGCTAAAAAGCAGATTAAAAATACATCTAATGCATATATAATAACAACTTGTAATTCCTTTAAAACACATGTGTGAATATATGTATCTCACTATGTGTGTACATAAGAATTGCTTTTTAGGAAAACCCTGAGATGGAAAAGATCAAATTGTTCAAGGCCTCATACAGTTCTTTTAGAATGTATCAGATTTAATTTATAACAATTAGTTCTTCCAATGGTCTTATAACTGATGTTATAACTAATTGGAATACTAGCAAATGCACACTTATAATGTGGACACTTAAAAGATGATGCATGAACATATGCTCCTACTCAGCTATTTTGGATTCTTTATAAACGAGAAATACATTCTTCTGGATTTAAAAAATTACAGCAGAATGCTTTTAATAAACTCAGGATGGTCTGTGATTAATCACTTTGTTCAGTCTTCACACATTTAGAATTCATTTCCATTTCTGATTATAAAAAAAGAAAGGTACTTCTTTTCTCTGATTAAAGGAATAAGAAAGAAAAAGAAAAAAAAAACAGGAGGAGAGGATGAGTGGTGAGTTAAAGGACAGATTGAGTGTATGTATTTTAATCTGGCAGTTGTCTTGTGTAATTTTTTTTGCCAAAAGACTGCTAATTTCATACAAAAATTTAAATATTGTAGCAGTCACCCAACTTAAACATTTGGCAAATAGTTATCCTATTTCAAAAATGGAAAATATTTCTCAAGTGCCTCTGTTTTCAAAATACTGTCTCATGTTATTCTTTATGTTTGCTTGATCATTCTTTGGGAGAAAATTCTCTAAATTTGGGATGTGATATATATATATACATTTCCTCCTATCACATCCATTCAAGTCTACCTAGGTTTATTCAATTAGTTTAAAGTGAAAGAGCCATTTTTTTCTTTTTCTTTCTCCTTTCTTTTTTTCCTTTATTTTTACAGAGTATATTCACATCTTTTAAAACATATAGGAGGTGTACTGAAAAGAAACATTACATTTCTGGGGTGTGAAGTACATTTTTAACAGGAAAACTTGAGAAAAAAATATAAGTTATATTTCCCTCAATTTAAACAAACTGAAACCCACTTTTCACAGGAACATGGAAACTCTCACTTTTAGATGTGAATCATCCCAAGGGAAAATTTGCTAGATTCACATGGCTTCAGGCACCATATTCTCAGTCCCATAAGTGCCTTTTGTTATTTCTTCTGTCCTCAAGCTGACATTAGAGGGAGCATTTTTTTTTTTTTAATGAAAAATGAAGCTAGAGTGTTGCAGTTACACAATCTGCTCCGTTCCACTTGACCACATTACTGTCAAATCTAACATAGTTTCTAGAATTGTTAGGAAAATTACTCTAAAAGTCTATTTATACCGTTAATATGGACTGGTGAGTGTGTGTGTGTTTTTGTCCATTTAAACAAAGGACATATCTTTTAGTTTAGGGGTAAGGAAAATATTTATATAAAAATATACCAAAAGTTGGATTTGTTATAACTTTAGATTTAGTTAGAGGAAATGATATAATAGAATCACTGTGGTATATAAAAAAGCAATTGGGTATTTTCCCTTTATGAATCATGCCTTTAACAAAATTATTATTTTGAAAAATATCCAGGCAATTCCTCCCACTACTAAAATATACTATTCTTGACCAATTAACTTGTTTAGTAAGAGCAGCAAATTAAGGCAATATGTTCACAGACTCTGCTAATAATCTCAATTAGGCATTTCACCAATATTGGTCAGAAGAATAGTTTAGCTTTATTTTAATCACCACAAAAGGAGTATGAATAACATATTATATATGTCAACTGACAATAAATCCTTGAAAGAAAATGACTACATTCTAATCTACTGTAGTCAGAAGTGGTTTTACTGTGAAGCAAATGATGCTTATTTCAGCTTCAGAGACCCTCATTTGAACTGACCTTCCAAGGTCATCGGAGGAACCCTATAACGCAGTTATTTGGTCACACAATTTTGTAAAATTTGGAAAATAGGACAATTTGACTGCATTCAGTTAAGACTTCTGCCTCCTTTCCCTGTTACTTTTCCTCAATAATAGCTGGCATCTCGGGATGGTCATTTGGAATATTTTACTAGGTAAAAGTTAAGTTGTAGATACATTTATTTTTGGTTTAATGGACATATATAAGTGGTTTCCATTCTCTTCTGTGCATAAATTATTGCTGATTGTTCCAATATTATGAACCAAAGGCCTAGGAGCCAGAGGTTTTATGATAATAGGAACATGTTTTAGAGACCCAGCACAATAAACATGTGGGTAGAGGGAGATAAAAAAATAAATGTATCACATACATAGGGAAAGAATCTTGTCTCTAGGAAAAATTTTCAAATTATACAGCTTATATACAAAAGGTTGATGAAGTTTTTCCACAAACTTCTAAACTAAAAGCAATTCTAAAAATGCACATAATATTGAAGCTGAAATAAGCGTTCCTAACTTGTTAATAAGAAGAATAAAAAGCAATCTACTAAACATTGTAGGGAAAGTAGTAAATTATCTCTTCATCTCTCTATAGAAAACATTATAGAATTGATTTCCCATGAAGAAGCAATTAAGAGTTTGCAGCCAAACATTTAAAAAAATTACAGAGATAGATCCAGAAGTTAATTAATAAAAATAAATGTTATTTATCTGGCTGCCTTCCTCCATCTTCAAAGGCAGGAATGGTGGATGGTGAATCCTCACATTTCAGATCTCTGACCTCCTCTCCTGTCTCATCTCTCTGCTTTCCTCTTCTATCACAGCTAACTGAAGAACTTTTCTTTTTTTATTTTTTTCACCTCTATTTTAAGGTCATATGACCTTAAAGTCCCCAGGAGTACTTAGATTAATGTCCAATAGATAGAATTGTTGAGGGGAACATCTTTAGAATTTCCCTATCACAGTAAGTACTAATTTAGTTCATTCTTCCTTTTTCTTAAATTGAGAATTTTAGGGTAAAGAGGTTTACCCAAGGAGTTATCCAGTTTTATTGCTATTTTAAAAGCTACATGAGACTATATTTTTATTTTAAGGTGGTTAGATCATCGGCGTAGGAAAAAATGGAAGCCTATCCAGTTTTCATAACTTGTTACTGTGTTTTCCTCTGATAACAAAAATATTTCTACTCCAAGTCTTGGTAGACAATTTAAACTATCTGCTATACTGCTTTTGCCAAAAATGTATTCAACACCATTGACACTTGCACAATGGACAAAGTATTGCATCTTTCCTCTGTAGGGGTCAGCAATTTTTTTCTGAAAGGGCTTCATAGTAAATGGTTTAGATGTTTGGGGCATATGTTTTCTGTTGCAACCATTCGTTCATGCCCTTGAAGCATGAAGAGAGGGACAGATCATAGGTAAATGAATAGGTATAACTGTGTTCCAATAAAACTTCATTTACAAAAATAGGTGGTAAACCAGATTTGGCCCATGGGGGAAGTGGGGGACTACTTAGTTTGCCTCCTGGTGTGGAGATTTGGATCCTTATCTCTGTACTGAATTCCCGTAGCCACACCAGCTACTTCATCTGCCATCTGCCATGCACAAAGGGCTTCATTCATGTGTATTTTATGCTATGGCCTTGACATTAAATTGAGATTTGATTACAAATAGATATGGTCATATTTTTAAAAATTGCCACAGTTTCTTCAAAATTCTTGCTGAAATCAGTGATGTCTGTAAATTCTCCACTTTGCAGATTTCTTTCAAAATCCAGTGTTAGTAATGTGTATGTTTTGTTTTTGTTTTCCCTCAGGATGAATTAGTGTATTTCATTTTGTCAGACAATTAAAATAACATATTCCATCTTTTCCCCTTTTGACTAAGCTTATAGGAAATCTAGAACTAGAATGAATACTCACTTCTACCTTACATGTATAGGCTTTGGGACACATTTGTTTCCTTTTATTTTCTTTAAAGTTTGGTCTTACAGCATATATGATTTTAATTACAATCTGTCTAAAGTCCTTACAAATTAATACATAACGGTAGATTTGGAATTAAATTCTGATTTATGATTAGTCTCCCTCAAATCTAAATATATGTGCTCACATTTTGTAGATTTCAATTATTTAATTTTCTATATGGCCTATATATTGTATCTTTGATGCAATTTTTTTCAATGTATTTAAACTCCCACACAGAGTAAAGGCTATGTCTATGTAGTTATCTCTTTTTTTAATTTTTATTTGAATAGAATTTGTTTACCAGGATTTCTCAATTTTAACACCATTGCCATTTTGAACCAGAAATTTTTATTTAGGGAGGCTTCTGCATTATAGAGTATTAAGCAGCATCTCTGGCCTCTGCCCACTAGATGCCAGTAGCACTCCTGCCAAGTTGTGATAACCAAAATATCTCCAGACATTGTAGAAGGTCCCCAAGGAATGGAGGGTTACTAGTTGAGAACCACTGATTTATTCAGAAAAATGCACAAATTATGAATTAACAAATTGATGAATTTTCATACTGTGAATACACCAGTATAATGAACACAAAGATCAAGAAATAAATTATTATCAGCATTCCACAAAGGCCCTTGCTGCCCTCTGCCCTTCACTACCTTTCCAGAAAAATATCTTTTTGACTTTTAAGCCATAGATGGGCTTTCTACTTTTGAACTGTATAAATTGAGTTATAAATAACGTATTTTAGTTGCTTTCAGTAAACATTACTCCTATGAGATTTATTTATATTGTGCATAGCAATAGTTCTTCCATTATTGCCATGTGCCATAATGTCTGCATTTTACTGTTGACGAACACTTTGTCTTTCACAGCTTTATTTATGGGAATTTTCTAATTCACTTGATTTTCTTCTATTCAGATTTTCCACTTTTGCATCACCTTTTTTTTAGATTGTTTTACAAGAAATGTGTCTGTTTTCTTTTATTTTCCAAATATATTGGCGTAAGAAATTGACAATATTGTTGACTTTTCAGTTACTGTAGAATCTACAGTTTTTCCCCCTTTTCATTCCTGCTATGGTAAATCGTGGTCTTCAACTCCCCTTGAACATCATATTATTAGTCTTCGTAAAAATCAACTTTTGGCTTTGTTGATTCCCTCTCATATGTATTTATGGTATGTATTATTCATTTTTTCCTCTTATTTATTTTTATTTTTTATTTTTTTAAGATATTATTTATTTGAGAGAGAGAGAGTGTGTGTGTGTCAGAGTGTGTGTGAGCGTGAGCCCGGGGGGGGGGGTGGGGAGACAGAGGGAGAGACTCTCAAGCAGACTCCCCGCTGAGGGCAGAGCCAAAGGGGGAGCTTGATCTCACCACCCTGAGATCATAACGTGAGCGAAAATCAAGAGTAGTTGCTCAACTGACCCAGGAGCCCCATTTTTTCTATTATTTATTAAACTTCTGCTATTTTTCTGTTTTTTTCTTATCCAATGTGTGACATGTATCACACATGCTTTTCAAGCTTTTTTTTTTAATTTTTCTGTTATAAGCTTCTAAGGATTATAGATTTTCATTTAGGCCCAGATTTAGTGGTGTCCCACAAATATATTATCTCTTATTTCATTATAATTCAGATCAGAATATTTTTAATTTTCTATTTTTTCTAAACATATGGACATTGAGGGGCGCCTGGGTGGCTCTGTTGGTTAAGTGACTGCCTTCAGCTCAGGTCATGATCCTGGAGTCCCAGGATCGAGTCCCGCATCGGGCTCCCTGCTCAGTGGGGAGTCTGCTTCTTCCTCTGACCCTACCCCCTCTCGTGCACTCTCTCACTCTCTCTCAAATAAATAAAATCTTAAAAAAATATATGGACATTGAGGGTATTTCCAAATATTTCAGTGATTTCTAATCTTCTGCCATTTTTTACCTTAATTTCCCTAAAGGAACAGAGAACATCTAACGAATTTCCTTTGAATTTTGATGAGATCTGCTTTAGAGTCTTCCATATGGTGACTTTTGGAAGAATTTGATGGGCAGCTGTGAAAATATATGTTCTGTTGTGTGCATTGTTCTTCAAATGTAAATTCAGATTAGTTAATTATGTTGCTCAGGTCTTGATACTTACTGGAAATTTTTTGTCTTCTATCAGGCATTGAGAGAAATACAAAATATTCTCCTTTGATTATGGATTAATCTATTCCTCTTTTTAGTTCTGACATTTTTTTGCTTTATATAGTTTTTAGTTATGTTATTATGTACATATACATTTAACATAATTATATCTGATCTGCCTGGTAAACTGATCTTTTAATCATTATGAAATTGCATTCTTTAAGTCTAGCAACACTCCTGTGTTCAATCGACTTTTTCTCACATCAGTATATCAGCAACAGTTTTCTTTTGTGTTTTTCCCTCATATACTTTTATTTCAATGCCTCTTTGTCCTTATATTTAGGATAGATGCATTTAACAACATATAATTAAAATTGCTATCTTAATTCAATCTTAAAAATTTTTGTCTTTTATTTGGAATATTTAGCCTATTTACATTTAATGTAATCCCTTATAGATTTGGTTTTATACCTATAATATTATTATTTTTAATTTGCTCAACTATATATCAGAAAATATAATAAAATTAGAACACATTAACTCTATGTATTACCATTTTAATATTCATGTTATTGTCATGAATTCTAATTATCTGTCTAGTTTGGATCCAACATAATATTAAAATAATTATTTTGTACATTCAATATCCATATGTATTTACCTAATATTTACTTTCTACTTTGCTTTTTTTCTTTCCTGAATTTTCACATTTTCCAGAATTATTTTTCTTCTGCTTAGAGATTTCCACTTAGAATTTCTTCTAGTGTAGGTTTTCTGGTGACAAATTATTTCAAATTTTCTGGTGACAAATTATGTCTGTAATGTCTTTGCTTCCATGTGTAAAGGATAGTTTCACTAGGCATAGAATTCTTGGTTGGCACCTATTTTCTCTTAGTACTTGAAATACAGCATTCCTTTGTTTTGTGGTCTCCATCATTTCTATTGAGAAGTCAGTTAGTTGTTAATCTTACTGCTACCCCTTTAAAAATGGTATTTTTCTCTCTCTCTAGGATCGTGCCTCTTCAAATCTGATTTCATAAACAGCTCTGAACTATAATTATGTCTTTCTAGCCCCTTGAGATTGCAAAAAGATCCACAGTTTTTGTGCACGTTTTAGTCACCTGGATAGATTCTCTTTTTGCCCATCACCACCCCCACCAAAGAAAAAGGCAAATACGCCAGGAGAAAAAGCTATTCTTAAAGGTCAGCTCAACATTTTATAATTCATTTTCTCTGGCTTAGTGGGCCTGGAAGTACTGTTGCCCCAGTGAATTTTAGATATCTTTTTATTTCTTTTATCTGGATTTTTAGTTGTACTGGTAGGAATATTTATTTTCTTCAACATTTCCAATACCTAAAGTTTTAATTGAAAAATATGCTAGATTGGAAAAACAGAATTTTTTCTTAATAATATCCCTGATATCATGTCCAGGTTTAGAAGCTTAATATATCAGTGTGAGATGCTTTGAAATCAACTGTGAATTAAAACCATTTCTTGATACAACAACAGATTTTAGAATATGTGTTAGTTGTATTAGGCAAGATTTTGCAGTGGCAACAAATGCATATATATCATCAAATCTCAGTTACTTAAGACAAGAAAAGTTTGTTTTTTATTATGCAAAGTTCATTTCATACTGACAGACCTCCAAGATAACTGTTCTCTAAGTGGTAACTCTGGAATTTTGGTTGCTCTATATTTAGATGCTACCATACCTCTATGTATTGTCAAAATCCTCAACACAGGGAATATTAGAGGGGAGATCACACACATCATTTCTTAACTTCTTTGGAAGTTCCACTTAAAACTCACTTTAAGCTCAGTAGCCAGAAGTAGGCGCATGATCTCATCCTACCTGCAAAGGAGGATGGAAAACACAAGGGAACTACACAAAATGCATGGTAAACATTAATGTCTGTTCTGTACCAATCATCTATAATATACTAAGTTAGAATTGCAAAATACATTAGCTGTATTGGTCATATTCAGAAGAAATATTAAAATAAGGATAAAGACTTATTCTATGAGGAATAAAAAGTCAGTGATAGTTCCAATGAATCAGATAAAACATAATCTCTGTACTCATTTAACTTCACAGGAAATAGTATCATCAAACCTGAGAACCTAAGATGACATTCAAGTCTTCTTCCCTTTGTTCTTGCTCAGACTTCACATTGAGCATTTGTTTTCTGTGGTATCCATAGAAATTGTAGTTCAATAGCAGTGAGTAGTTCTTAGGCAGTGGGAAATGGAATACCTCTGGCTCTTCTACTTTTTTATCACAGTGTTTTAATAAGCCAGGGAGAAAAACAATCTCTTTTTTTTTTTTTAGGGAGGATATTAAAGAAGAGTAGAAGTGCAAACTGAAAAACTAGCATGGAGTTACTGGTAGTGTTGAGTGTGATCTGCAGAAGAATGATTTGGAAAACCACTAGTCTAATGGAATACAAAAAAATGTTTGAAAGTCAGTATGGAAATAATTTTTTTTTCAGTTTCTTATGAGCTTCATTTATGAATGTAGACATTCACACACTGCAGTCACTTTATTCATAAATGAAGACAGTGCTTAATCAATAATAGGGCTGGTGACTTATGTTCTAAGTTGTTTTTCAAACATTAGTGATAATTTTATATTTATGTTTTTATTTCAACACCCCACAATTCTCCTTATGAGTAGCAGAATATTTCTCCAACCCAACTCTAGGTTTTAGGGAAGTTTATTTTGAATTACAGAAGGAGAAAATTATCTAATGCATATAAAGATAAAATATATGACCTTTGCTACATTAATACCATATCTTAGCTTAAATCTGTTGGATCAGTCATGTTTCTGTTTTTATACTTCACATGGTTATATTCTCACCTCTTAGCAAATGGATGGAATATATACTATCCTAGAATTTTTCTCAAAGTCCTTCAGTGAGTATACATAGTATATTCAATGAGTAAATATTTAAGATTTTCAAGCATCTTTTCTAGGTTACTCAAATTATAGAGCTTATTTAACTTAAAATCACTGATCTATTGCATCTCACTTTCTGTTAGGTGAAGAAAAAGCTTTAGCTGCAATCATATAAGTTGCTAGAAAAAAATACATTTTCTTTTATGAAGAATTAAAAATAATGCCCTTATAAAATTTTAGGGCACTTATATATAAATCAATTATTTACCAAATGTGTATCTGTGTGTATGTGTGCATGGGTGTGTTTTCACATATATCCAAAAGTAAGCTTACTTACTTGCAAAATAGAGGTATTAGCTATATGTAGGTGAGAAATCTGGAGAGTCTGGTTTACTAACAAAGTTATAGCTGAATAACAATTTCTCTGCACAGTCTGCACTATGCTACCTGCATGTGTGCACACACAAATATGTTTTCAACCACCAAAATATGTCTACAAATGTGAAAAATAAAATGATATGAAAACTTTCTTACACATTATTTTATGAAAACTGTGAAAGTCTTTTAGAACTCATGAGAATAAATCTCTTGTAAAGCATGACACTGGCACCATAAAATGTAAGGGGATGATCAGGGTCATAATTGAAAGAGTGTAATAAAAGTGACATGTCATTTTTTATGCCATAATATAGGATTCTTATATACCCCTACTCCCACAAAAACATAAAACTCGCTTAGTTCAGAATGTTCTACCGTTTCTTAATTATTACTCTGGTCACATTTCCCGCCCTTAATCCTATTCTTTGAATCTTTAAAAAAATCTGCTGAACACTAATTATTTAACCTTGCCTCCTACCTACTTTCCCTCTTTATTCTGAGGTTTCTTAAGGGCTATAATGAGCTGTCCCCACACAAACAGGCCAAATTAGTGGATAATTACTGCTGGGCCTGTGAATGTTCTCACTCCTCCTTTCTTACAGTTTCACAACATTACCAGAATGGTCTGTCGCCTCCCTACCAATTAGGAACAATTACTACTTTATAACATTAGTGGTGGCAGGCTTATTATGTTCGGGGATATGTAAAAGTGAGGTGGGGGGTAGAGAGGGAAATGCAAGGCCAAATGGGGTCATTGTCATATGAGGGGCTTCAATAGTTTATGTTCATCGTTTTAATTTCATTTCTTGAGGATTACAGCTGCAAAGATTTATATTGACTCTATTAGATAAAAGTGAACATCATATATATCCGAGGTTATGTTTTTCTCCTTTGCATAGGTTAATATCTCATTTTGATGGCTTTAGTTTCCAAATAATGGAAATGGCTCTGGATCATTCTGTGGGAAGAAAAAAGGATTATTTACTTTTTTGTTTCCTAGTAAAAATGCTTTATTATTATTATTCTTTTATTTATTTGTTTGTTTATTTATTTATTTATTTATTTATTTATTTATTTATTTTGGTGAGGGTGAGGGGAGTACATTCCTGTCATCTGTATTTAGTTGCTTAAGATATATTGAAGATGTCATTGCAAAGGAAGATACTGTGACCCAGAAGAGTGACAAAACATTGCCCTCCAATATGTATTTAAATACAGTTTAGGTCAAGATAAGTCTGTATCAAATACTCAGAATAAAGCATTTTAAAAGCTTTTAAGTCTGCTCTATATGCAGTTAACTTTCTTCTTTCCTCATCTACTTGAGCTTATCTGTCCTTAAATTCTTCTTCTTTCCTAATGAAGTTTTTTATTCTTAAAGTCTATAAAGTCTTACTTGGTGCTGTGAATGGATGCTTTCTTTCAGGGTATATTTTAAGAATTCCTTAAAGTATGATGTATTTTAATGAATGTGTCTTTACTGTCCCTTTTGGTACTTGGTTCTTCATAAGGCACCTACTCCGTGGTCATAGAACACAACTCAAACCTTTCCTTTGAATGGCAACTTAATTAGACTAGCTCATTTATGTTTTAGAGAAAAGAGGAAATTAGAAACCTGTAGATGGAGAAAAAAATAGTGCCACTTTACTATGTTTTAGAAATAAAACAAACTTTTATAGACCATTGAGGGGAAACCATTTTCAGATGGAATTGGTAGCCATTGTTGACAGTGATGGCAGAGAGCATGAGGGTGAGGATAATGATTTTGGAATTAGGAGGCTACAGCTGCCAAATTCAGGATCATTATTTTAGCCTTGGTGGTGAGAATAGAAAATGCATTTCAGAGAGTTTTAAAAAAGATTAGATTGAAAGAAAGTGGAACATGAAGTTGTGGACCACACATGTGAAAAATCTGGTGATTAAAAGGCAGAGAAGGGGGCACCTTAGTTAAGCTTAGGTAAGCATCTGCCTTCATTGACTCAGGTCTTGATCCCGGGGTCCTGGGATTGAGTCCCTCTTTGGGCTCCCTGCTCTGCGGGGAGCCTGCTTCTCTGTCTGCCTCTGCCTCTCTCTCTCTCTCTCTCTCTCTCATGAATAAATAAATTAAATATTTAAAAAAATTTAAAAATAAATAAAAGGGAGAGAATAGCTAACAAGCCTTAATAAAGTAATTTTGTAGAATGAGGGTTTTGCATAGTTGAAGGCAGAAAAGGAGAAACTGAGTAAAGGAAAGCAAAAAAAAATTATGAAGTTATGAAAAGCATATATTATTTCCAAAATTGGAAGAAAAACATATAACTTTTTCATATTGGTTAACAAGTAATAGAAAATAAAACTAAAAATAAAAATAGAAGTGTTGTGAGGTAAAGGGACATACACCGAATGGTCTCATTCTTTTCAGTGAATTATAAGGCAAAGATTGTCATTTAGAAAATTACTGCAGACATTCCTCAGGAAAAAAAAAATTGCATAAAGGATCTCACTTGACTTACACACATCTTAAAGAATGTCAAGATCAATAGCAACTCCCTGGTTGTTTGCAACTAAGAGAAAATTCAATTGTTCAATAAGACATCAAAGAAAATATTATATTCTTTATAACACATAGCAAATAATTAATAGATTAACTCCACTTCTCAGTCTTTGATTGTGTGCATATGCATCAAATAGCCACAATCACAATGTGGTCTCTCTAAATAGAAACAAAGATGATCAACTCAAATGTTTATTCTGTAGTAGTTATTGAAAAACAAATTCTATACTTTATGCCATATGAAATACATTCACTTAAATATAAATACCAAAAAAACGCAAATTTCAGCAAGAACTATAGGATTATTTTAGTTTATTTACACATACACACACACACACACACACACACACACAGAGACACACAAAAAGGGAGGGAGAAAGAAAGAGAGGGAGAAATAATTGTGTAGTGCTTTGGTGTTGTAGTCAGGTATCAATATAATTAACTTGATGTCCAAATGTTGAACATATTTTACTACCAAATACTGGACTAATTAATAATCATTGGTGCAGGTAGCCTTGCCTTGGTAATCTTTGATAATGTAAGTTTAAATTATTTGCATATTTGAGAAAAAATTAAAAAACAAAAATTCAGAATAAAAGAATGAACTTTTAGTATTTTTCATTTTTTTAATTTGTTTATTTGAATGTATTTGACACACCACCACAAGTGTAGCTACCATCTGTCACCAGATAACACTATTAGAGTACCACTGACTATATTCCCTATGTTTTACCTTTTATTCCCATGACTTATTCACTCCATAACTAGAAGTCTGTATCTCCCACTCCCCTACAATCATTTTGCCCATTATCCCATCCTCCTCCCCCCTGCCAACCATCAATTTATTATCTGTATTTAGAGGTCTGAATCTGCTTTTTGTTTATTTGTTTTGTTTTTTTGATTCCCTCCCTGTATAAGTAAAATTGTATGGTATTTGTGTTTCTAGGTCTAACTTATTTTACTTAGAATAATGCCCTCTAGGTCCATCAGTGTTGTTGCAAATAGCAGGACCTTGTCCCTTTTTATGGCTGAGTAATATTGTCGTGTGTGTGTGTGTGTGTGTGTGTGTGTGTGTGTGTGTACAACCCATCTTCTATATCCATTTATTTATCAGTGGACACTTGGGTTGCTTCCATATTTTGGTAGTTGTAAATAATGCCTCAATAAACATATGCGTGCATATATTTTTTTGAAATAGTGTTTTTGTTTTCTTTGAGTAAACACAGTAGTGAAATTATTGGATCATATGGTAATTCTATTTTTGCTTTTTTGAGGAAATTCCATACCGTTTCCCACAGTGGCTGTACCCGCTTACATTCCCACCAATAGTTCATGAGTGTTCCTTTTTCTTCACATCCTCGCCAACACTTATTTCTTGTCTTTCTGATTCTAGCCACTCTAATACCTGTAAGGTGATATTTCATTTTTTTTAATTTTTATTTTATTATGTTAAGCACCATACATTATATCATTAGTTTTTTTTAATTTTTTATTGTTATGTTAATCACCATATATTACATCATTAGTTTTTGATGTAGTGTTCTATGATTCATTGTTTGCATATAACACCCAGTGCTCCATTCAATATGTGCCCTCTTTAATACCCATCACCAGGCTAACCCATCCCCCACCCCCTCCCCTCTAGAACCCTCAGTTTGTTTCTCAGAGTCCATAATCTCTCATGGTTCATCTCCCCCTCCGATTCCCCCCCCCTTCATTTTTCCCTTCCTACTATTTTCTTTTTTTTTTTTAACATATAATGTATTATTTGTTTCAGCGGTACAGATCTGTGATTCATCAGTCTTGTACAATTCACAGTGCTCACCATAGCACATACCCTCCCCGATGTCTATCACCCAGCCACCCCATCCCTCCCACCCCTCACCACTCCAGCAACCCTCAGTTTGTTTCCTGAGATTAAGAATTCCTCATATCAGTGAGATCATATGACACATGTCTTTCTCTGATTGACTTAATTTCCCTCAGCATAATACCCTCCAGTTCCATCCACGTCATTGCAAATGGCAAGATTTCATTCCTTTTGATGGCTGCATAACATTCCATTGTATATATATACCACCTCTTCTATATCAATTCATCTGTCGATGGATATCTTGGCTCTTTCCATACTTTGGCTATTGTGGACATTGCTGTTATAAACATCATGGTGCACGAACCCCTTCAGATCCTTACATTTGTATCTTTGTGGTAAATACCCAGTAGTGCAGTTGCTGGGTCATATGGTAGCTCTATTTCCAACTTTTTGAGGAACCTCTATACTGTTTTCCAGAGTGGCTGCACCAGCTTGCATTCCCACCAATAGTGTAAGAGGGTTCCCCTTTCTCCGCACCCTCGCCAACATCTGTCGTTTCCTGACTTGTTAATTTTAGCCATTGTGACAGGTGTGAGGTGGTATCTCATTGAGGTTTTGATTTAGATTTCCCTGATGCCAAGAGAGGTTGAGTACTGTTTCATGTGTCTGTTGGCCATTTGGCTGTCCTCTTTGGAAAAATGTCTGTTCATGTCTTCTGCCCATTTCTTGATTGGATCATTTGTTCGTTGGGTGTTGAGTTTAATATGTTCTTTATAGATTTTGTATACTAGCCTTTTATCTGATATGTCATTTACAAATATCTTCTCCCACTCTGTCGGTTGTTTTTTAGTTTTGTTGACTGCTTTTGCTGTGCAGAAGCTTTTAATCTTGATGAAGTCCCAATAGTTCATTTTTGCCCTTGCTTCCCTTGCCTTTGGCAATGTTTCTAGGAAGAAGTTGCTGTGGCTGAGGTCAAAGAAGTTGCTGCCTGTGTTCTCCTTTAGGATTTTTATGGACTCCTGTCTCACATTTAGGTCTTTTAACTATTTTGAATCTATTTTTGTGTGTGGTGTAAGGAAATGGTCCAGTTTCATTCTTCTGTATGTGGCTGTCCAATTTTCCCAACACCATTTGTTGAAGAGACTGTCTTTTTGCCATTGGACAGTCTTTCCTGCTTTGTCGAAGATTAGTTGACCATAGTGTGGAGGGTCCATTTCTGGGCTCTCGATTCTGTTCCATTGATCTATGTGTCTGTTTTTGTGCCAGTACCATACTGTCTTGAGGATGACAGCTTTGTAATAGAGCTTGAAATCTGGAATTGTGATGCCGCCAGCTTTGCTTTTCTTTTTCAACATTCTTCTAGCTATTCGGGGTCTTTTCTGGTTCCATACAAATTTTAGGATTATTTGTTCCATTTCTTTGAAAAAAAATGGATGGTATTTACATAGGGATTGCATTGAATGTGTAGATTGCTCTAGGTAGCATTGACATCCTCACAATATTTGTTCTTCCAATCCATGAGCATAGAACGTTTTTCCATTTCTTTGTGTCTTCCTCAATTTCTTGCATGAGTATTTTATAGTTTTCTGAGTACAGATTCTTTGCTTCTTTGGTTAGATTTATTCCTATGTATCTTTGGTTTTGGGTGCAATTGTAAATGGGATCAACTCCTTAATTTCTCTTTCTTCTGTTTTGCTGTGGGTGTACAGGAATGCCACTGATTTCTGTGCATTGATTTTATATCCTGCCACTTTACTGAATTCGTGTATGAGTTCTAGCAGTGGGGTGGAGCCTTTTGGGTTTTCCACATAAAGTATCATATCATCTGCAAAGAGTGAGAGTTTGACTTCTTCTTTGCCAATTCAGATGCCTTTTATTTCTTTTTGTTGTCTGATTGCTGTGGCTAGGACTTCTAGTACTGTGTTGAATAGCAGTGGTGATAGTGGGCATCCCTGCTGTGTTCCTGACCTTAGGGGAAAGCTCTCAATTTTTCCCCATTGAGAATGATATTCGCTGTGGGTATTTCATAGACGGCTTTTATGATATTGAGGTATGTACCCTCTATCCCTATACTCTGAAGAGTTTTGATCAAGAAAGGATGCTGTACTTTGTCAAATGCTTTCTCTGCATCTATTGAGAGGATCCTATGGTTCTTGTTCTTTCTTTTATTAATGTATTTTCTCACACTGATTGATTTGCAGATGTTTAACCAACCTTGCAGCCTAGGAATAAATCCCAGTTGGTCGTGGTGAGTAATCGTTTTAATGTACTGTTGGATCCTATTGGCTAGTATTTTGGTGAGAATTTTTGCATCCATGTTCATCAAGGATATTGGTCTGTAATTCTCCTTTTTGATGGGGTCTTTGGTTTTGAGATCAAGGTAATGGTGGCCTCATAAAACGAGTTTGGAAGTTTTCCTTCCATTTCTATATTTTGGAAGAGTTTCAGAAGAATAGTTATTAATTCTTCTTGAAATGTTTGGTAGAATTAACCTGGGAAGCTATTTGGCCCTGGGCTCTTGTTTGTTGGGAGATTTTTGATGACTGCTTCAATTTCCTTAGTGGTTATAGGTCTGTTCAGGTTTTCGATTTCTTCCTGGTTCAGTTTTGGTAGTTGCTACATCTCTAGGAATGCATCCATTTCTTCCAGGATATCTAATTTGCTGGCATAGAGTTGCTCATAATATGTTCTTATAATTGTTTGTATTTCTTTGGTGTTGGTTGGGATCTCTCCTCTTTCATTCATGATTTTATTGATTTGGGTCATTTTTCTTTTTGAGAAGTCTGGCCAGGGGTTTATCAGTCTTGTTAATTCTTTCAAAGAACCAGCTCCTGGTTTCGTTGATCTGCTCTACTGTTATTTTGGTTTCTATTTCATTGATTTCTGCTCTGATCTTTATTATTTCTCTTCTCCTGCTGGGTTTAGGCTGTATTTGCTGTTCTTTCTCCGGCTCCTTTAGGTGTAAGGTTAGGTTGTGTATTTGAGACCTTTCTTGTTTCTTGAGAAAGGCTTGTATTGCTATTTACTTTCCTCCTAGGACTGCCTTTGCTGCATCCCAAAGATTTTGAACAGTTGTGTTTTCATTTTCATTTGTTTCCATGAATTTTCTTTTAATTCTTCTTTAATTTCCTGGTTGACCCATTCATTCTTTAGTAGGATGCTCTTTAGTCTCCATGTATTTGAGTTCTTTCTGACTGTCCTCTTCTGATTGAGTTCTAGTTTCAAAGCATTGTGGTCTGAAAATATGCAGGGAATGATCCCAATCTTTTGGTACCAGTTCAGACCTGATTTGTGACCTAGGATGTGATCTATTCTGGAGAATGTTCCATGGGCACTGGAGAACAATGTGTATTCTGTTGCTTTGGGATAGAATGTTCTGAATATGTCTGTGAAGTCCATTTGGTCCAGTGTGTCATTTAAAGTCTTTATTTCCTTGTTGATCTTTTGCTTAGATGATCTGTCCATTTCAGTGAGGGGGGTGTTAAAGTCCCCCACTATTATTGTATTGTTGTCAATGTGTTTCTTTGCTTTTGTTATTCATTGACTTATATAATTGTCTCCTCTCATGTTAGGGGCATAGATATTTACAGTTGTTAGATCTTCTTGTTGGATAGACCCTTTAAGTAGGATATAGTGTACTTCCTCATCTCTTATTATAGTCTTTGGTTTAAAATCTAATTTGTCTGATATAAGGATTGCCACCACAGCTTTCTTTTGATGTCCATTAGCATGGTAAATTGTTTTCTACCCCCTCACTTTCAATCTGGATATGTCTTTGGGTCTAAAATGAGTCTCTTGCAGACAGCATATCGATGGGTCTTGTTTTTTTTTTTTTTTTTTTTTTTATCCAATCATATCCTGTGTCTTTTGATTGGGGCATTTAGCCCATTTACATTCAGGGTAACTATTGAAAGATATGAATTTAGTGCCATTGTATTGCCTGTAAGGTGACTGTTACTGTATATTGTCTGTGTTCCTTTCTGGTCTAGGTTACTTTTAGGCTCTCTCTTTGCTTAGAGGACCCCTTTCAATATTTCTTGTAGGGCCGGTCTGGTGTTCGCAAATTCCTTTAGTTTTTGTTTGTCCTGGAAGCTTTTTATCTCTCCTATTTTCAATGACAGCTTAGCTGGACATAGTATTCTTGCCTGCATATTTTTCTCATTTAGTGCTCCGAATATATCATGCCAGTCCTTTCTGGCCTGCCAGGTCTCTGTGGATAGGTCTGTTGCCAGTCTAATGTTTCTACCATTGTAGGTTACAGATCTCTTGTCCCGAGCTGATTTCAGGATTTTCTCTTTGTCTCTGAGACTTGTTAAGTTTTACTATTAGATATCGGGGTGTTGACCTATTTTTATTGATTTTGAGGGAGGTTCTGTGCCTCCTGGATTTTGATGCCTGTTTCCTTCCCCAGATTAGGGAAGTTCTCTGCTGTAATTTGCTCCAATATACCTTCTGCCCCTCTCTCTTTTTCTTCTTCTTCTGGGATCCCAATTATTGTAATATTGTTTGGTCTTATGGAATCACTTATCTCTCAAATTCTGCACTCATGGGCCAGTAATTGTTTATCTCTCTTTTCCTCAGCTTCTTTATTTTCCAACATTTGGTCTTCTATATCACTAACTCTCCCTTCTGCCTCATTTATCCTAGCAGTTAGAGCCCCAATTTCTAATTGCACCTCATTAATACCCTTTTTGATTTTGACTTGGTTAGATTTTAGTTTTTTTATTTCTCCAGAAAGGTTTTCTCTAATATCTTCCATGCTTTTTTCAAGCCCAGCTAGTATCTTTATAATCATCATTCCGAACTCTAGTTCTGACATCTTACTAATGTCCATATTGATCAGGTCCCTGGCAGTCAGTCCTGCCTCTTGTTCTTTTTTTGAGGTAATTATTTCTGTCTTGTCATTTTGTCCAGAGGAGAATAGATGAATGAGAACAGAATGCTAACAGGGTAACAACAACCCCAGAAAAATGTACACTAAACAAATCAGAAGAGACCTGAAATTGGAGGGAAAGAAAGGGAAAGAAAGAGAGAAAAAAAAAAGAAAAAGATAAAAAAAAGATCAAATATGATCAGGCTGGTGAATACATCAGTGCCACAGACTAGATTTTGGGCGTATTTTGGTTTGTTAGAAGAAACTACCTCCTAAAATTTTAAAGAAAGGAAAACTTATATATGTACAAAAATAAGGGTAAATAAAATGAAGGGATGCAATATGACTGTAAAGATGAAAATTATAAAAGTTTTTATAAAAGGAATTGATAAGATAAGAAGTTGGTTGAAAAAAGTAAGAAGAGAAATTAAAACTAAAAAAAAAAAGGAGACAATGTGATCAGGCAGATCAAAGCCATACACTAGAGATTTAGGGTATATTTTGGTCTGTTAGAAGAAACTGTATCCCAAAATTTTAAAGAGAGAACAACTTATATATATAATGAAAATAAGTTTAACTACCATGAAGGGATAGAATATGACTCTAAAAATGAAAAGTAAAAAAGATTTTTAAAAAAGGGATTGTTAAGATGTTGGTTGAAAAAGGGAAAAAGAAAAATTAAGAAAAAAGAAAAATAAAAATAAAAGAAAATTAAAAAAAAATTAACTTTGAAAGGCTAAAGAATCATGGGGAAAAAAGCCATGAATTCTATGTGCAGTATTCCCTTAGTGCTGGAGTTCAGCCGTTCTCACTGATGGGTAAACTTGGTCTTGTCTGGCTGTTCTTGCTGATCTTCTGGGGGAAGGGCCGTTGCCATGGCTCTCAAATGTCTTTGCCGGAGGCGGAATTGCCCCGTCCTTGCTAGGGTCCAGGCTAAGTAATCTGCTCGGGTTTGCTCTAGGGAGCTTTTGTTCCCTGCAAGCTTTCAGTACAGCTTTGGAGGAGGGGAGTGAAAATTGTGGCCTCCCAATGTCCGCCCAGAGGAGCCGAGAACTCCAGGCCCCACTCCGCAGTGCGGTCCCAGAGAAAAGCAGTCACTCCCGTCTCCGGCCACACTCCGTGCTCACCCGGCCTGTGACCGAGCGTTTCTATCTCTGGCACCCGACCCCGTGTGGAGTCTCCAAACCCAGCAGATCCCTGTGGTGCACTCCCGCGCTGCTCCTCCCGGGGCAGGAAGGGGAGTCTCCCCGGATCTGCCACTTGTTGGGTCCCTGGTGGAGGAGCAGTGGCCTGACTGTGCTGCGGATCACGGTTTATGGCAACCCCCAGCTGAGAGCCCGCTCCTCGGCTCTGTCTCTGCAGCCGGCTTCCCTGCTCTGATACCTGGGAGCTCTGCCACACTCAGGCACCCCGGTGTTTCTGTGACCCCAAGGGTCCTGAGACCACACTGTCCCAGCAAGGGTTCCACCCCCTGCTTAGCCACTGGAGTGATGTCCCTCAGCATAGCTGACTTCCTTAAGTTCTGATTTTGTGCTCTGCTGCTCTATCACTTGCTGTTAGCAGCTGACGGAGGCTCCCTCCCCTCGCACTCTATCTTCCCGAATATCACCTCGGATTCACTTCTCTGCACGTCCTACGTTCCAGAAAGTGGTCACTTTTCTGTTCCGAGAGTTGCTGCTATTCTTTTCTTTGATCTCCTGTTGAGTTTGTAGGTGTTCAGAATGGTTTGATCCCTATCTAGCTGAATTCCTGGGACCAGATGAAATTTAGGTCTCCTACTCCTCCGCCATCTTGCTCCTCCCCCCTCTTTTTGGTTTTGATTTGCATTTCCCTGATGATGAGTGATGTTGAGGATCTTTCCATGTGACTACTGGTCATCTGTATGTCCTCTTTGGAAAAATGTCTGTTTAGGTCCTCTGCCCATTTTTTAATGGAATCATTATCATTATCATTATTACTATTATCATCACGGTCATCTTCATTTTAGTGTTGAGTTGTGTAACTAAGTTATTTATGTATTCTGGATATTAACCCTTTTTGAATATATCATTTGCAAATATCCTCTCCCATTCAGTAGATTGCCTTGCCATCTTGATGATGGTTTTCTTTGCTGTGCAAATGCTTTTTATTTTGGTGTGGTCTCAGTAGTTTATTTTTGCTTTTGTTCCCTTGCCTTGAAGACATGTAGAAAATATTTTTATAGGCAGTGTTAGAGAAATTACTGCCCTTGTTTTCTTCTAGGAGTTTTATGGCTTCAGGTTTCATATTAGATCTTAAATCAGTTTTTTAATGATTTAATTATTTATTTGAGAGAAAGAGTGCACATGAGTTGGGGGAGGGGGAGAGGGAGAGAGAGAGAGAATCCCAAGCAGACTCTGTGCTGAGCTGGACAACCAAGAGCTGGACATTCAACTGGCTGAACCACCCAGGCACCCCAATCTTCCATCCATTTTGAGCTTATTTTTGTGTGTGAAAGATTTTGTGAATGTATTTTGTATATGTAAGAAAGTGGTTCATTTTCATTCTTTTGCATGTAACTGTCCAGTTTTCCCAGCACCATTTATTGAAGAGACTGTCTTTCCTCCATTGTATATTCTTGCCTCTTTTGTCATAGATTGACCACGTAAGTGTGGTGGGTTCACTTCTGGGCTCTCTGTTCTGTTCCACTGATCTGTTTTCCATTTTGTGTCAGTACCATACAGTTTGGATTACTATAGCTTTGGAGCAAATCTTAAAATCTGGGATTATGATAACTCAAGCTTTGTTCTTCTTTCTCAAGATGGCTTTGTTTACTTCAGGACTTTTGTGGTTCCATACAAATTTTAGTATTATTTAGTTCTGTGAAAAATGCTCTTGGTATTTTGAGAGGAATTTAATTGAATCTGTAAATTGCTTTGGGCAGTATGGACAATTTGAAAGTATTCTTTCAATCCATGAGCATGGAATATCTTTCTATTTATTTGTCTTGTCTTTTATAGTCCAGGGTACAGGATTTACCTCCTTGGTTAAGTTTATGCCTAGGTATTTCATTATTTTTGTTCAACTGAATATGAAATTGTTTTCCTAATTTCTCCTTGTGCTATTTTGTTTAGTGTATAGAAATGCAACTGATTTTCAGGTATTAATTTTGCATCCTGAAACTTTACTGAATTCATTTATTACTTTTTTGGTGGAATCTTCAGGGTTTTCTATGTATGGTATCATGTCCTCTGCAAAGAGTGACAATTTAAGTTCTTCCTTACCAATATGGATGCCTCTTACTTCTAGTTCTTGTCAGATGACTGTGGCTAGACCTTCCAGTACTATGTTAAATAAAAATGGTGAGAGTGGACATACTTGTCTTGAAAGAACATACATTTTATCTAAGGGAAAAAAAAACAACACACTGCAGTATCTATTTCTCATGGTTAATGAGTTCCTTAGAGACTCCAGAACTTCCATTTCCAAAAACATTAATCATGTATTAGCACCTTCAATTTTTAAATGTGTTATGGCATTTATTCCAATGAAATAAAAATTGATGTTTCCTATGTTTCTATGATTATAGCAGCTTTATTTATAAAAGTAAGAAAAAAATGGAAACAATCCAAATATCCTTGAGTATTTGTATACACACACACACACACACACACACACACACACACACACACACACACACAATGGAGTATTACAAAGCCATAAAAAGGATATATCTTGCCATTTACAACAACACAGATAAGACTTAGAGGGTACTACTCTAAGTGGTGAAACAAGCCAAACAGAAACGGACAAATACCATATGATTTTATTCATATGTATAATCTAAAAAAATAAAAAAAATGAATAAACAAAAAGCAGAAACATTCCTATAAATACAGAAGACAAACTGATGGTTGCCAGGTGGGTAGGGAACAGGAAAGGGATGGCAAAGTGGCTGCTGAGGAGGGGGAGATACCGGTTTCCAGTTATGAATGAATAAGTCAGGGGAATAAAGGACATAGCATAAGGAATATGGTCAGTGATACTCTAATAGCATTGTATGGTGACAGATGGCAGTTACACCTGGGGGGAGCATAACATAACATATAGAGAAGTTGAATTACTATGTTATACACTTGAAACTAATGTAACATAGTGTGTCAACTATACTCAAAACAATTTTTAAAACTGTGAAAGAGTAAACAAACTGTGGCATATCTGTACCATTGTAGACTATTTGTCACTGAAAAGGAGCCACTACTGGTACACATGACAAGCTGGATAGATGTATGAGAAAAGCTAATCCAAAATGCTTACCTACTGTATGATTCCATTTATGCAACATACTTGAATAAAATTATAGAGATGGAGAAAAAGTTAGCAGTTGCCAGGGATTAAGGAGGTAGAGAGGGAAAAAAAAATTGTCCTTGGTTATAAATGTAGCACAAGGGTTCCTTCTGATGAAACTGTTGTATGTCTTGACTGTGCCAATGGGTGTAGGAATCTACGAATGTGGTAAAATTGCATAAAGTTACATGCACACACAGATACAAATGAGTGTGTATAAAACTGATGAGACCTGGATCAGATTGATGATGATAGCAGTCTGGTTGTATTATTGTCCTATACTTAGGCAAGATGTCACCACTGAGGAGACTGGGGATATGGTTCATAGTATATACGTGTATTATTTCTTGTATCCATATGAAAATCTGTAGTTATCCCAAAATAATTTTTTACAAAGATGACATTTATGTTTGAGGGATAAATAGACCAGCTTTAGCTGAGAAATTGGGCAAGAGTAAGAAAGGAAGTATCATTTGAGTTAGACTTTAGAAGTTGAATATAATTGTACAGGTAGAGACTTCCTGGAACAAACTATTCAGGCAAAGCATGAGCAATATCAATTTATTCTTTAACAACTATTCATTGGGAATTACTAGATTTCAGGCATGGTGCAGGATGTTAGGAATAAAAAGGAAACAAAAGCATATACTTGTGTAAATTGATAATTGCTGGAGTAAAGTTTGGTATAATCAAATACTGTACAAATATATGTAAGATTTTCACTCTGGCTACCCTGGAGAACAGATCAGAAGGCGAAAACTGTCAAAGATGTCTAATCTGTTACTTACATAGTAATATCCTAGGTAAGAGGAACTGATGTAAGACATGTTTAGAGAGAACAAATGAAATTTTAATGAAACAAATAGTATAATGAAGTGAAAAATAAGGCTAACGATGCAGGTTTAATGTCAGTAATGTATGCATTTAGCACAGCATTGATATCAGGCACTGTACTAAATGGTGAGCAGTGAATGGTGTACCTGTTTAATAAACTTATATTCAAATAGGTGGAAAAAGAGAGCAAACAAACTGATTACTGAATATGATAAGTCTTTGCAAGAAAACAAAACTGAATGATATGCTAAAGTAATTAATAATGGTGCTGTTGGCGGGGCTCAATAAAACATCACATGGAATAGTCAGACGAAGTCTCTCAGAGCAAACTATCTTTTAGCTGAAACCTTAAAAAATGTAGCCAGCCACTGGAAATAGGAATGGGAAGACATTCTAGGCAAATGCAAAGGCTTAAGATAGAAAGTGGCTGGCATATTGGAAGAAAAGAAAAGAGACGGTTTAAAGCTTAGTGAGCAAGGGGGAGAGTGATACAAGATGACGTTAGAGAAAGGCAAACAGGGGAAGATACTGCAGGGCATTTCCAGCCATGGTAAGTATTTAGATGTTGTTATAAGAGTTTACAAGTTGTTTCTATTTAAGTGGGAAGTAATACATTACACATTTTATAATGCTTTATCTCTTTTCTGTGAAGTATTTATTAATATCCAGTTGATCACATCGTAAACACCATGGTCAAAATAATATGTAAATCGGTGGATACCAATGTACCTACAGGATTTGGACCATACATACAACTTCCTCTAATCTGGCTCAGTTTGTATATACATGATTTCACACACTTAAGAATTTAGTTCTCATGAACTGTAAACAGGCCATTTGAGGGCGCCTGGGTGGCTCAGATGGTTAAGCATCTGCCTTCGGCTCAGGTCATGATCCCAGGGTCCTGGGATCGAGTCCCGCATCGGGCTCCCTGCTCCTTGGGAGCCTGCTTCTCCCTCTGCCTCTCTCTCTCTCTCTCTGTCTCTCATGAATAAATAAATAAAAAGTTTAAAAAAAAAAAAAACAGGCCATTTGAGTAGGCTGATGTGGAGTCCCACCATTAGCCCATTATTAAAAAATTTAGAGGTAGATGCATTTTAACATTAAAAAGAGGTTTGAACCTTCCACATCTCAAGGTTTCATGTTGTTATGTTATACATTATTCTTCTAGGGTTGCCAGAACAAAGTACTTCCAACTGGGTGGCTTAAATAATAGAAATGTATTTTCGCACAATCCTTGAGAGTAGAAATCCAAGATGAAGGTGTTTTATTTTTTTTTACAGATGATCAGATCTCCTTAAGGAAATGAATTTGAAGGGCAAGAAGAAAAACAGACAAATTTAGAAGTATCAAATAGGGTCCAGATGAGAGAAGATTATTTAGATTGGGGTAGTGACAACAGTGTTGAGGGAAATTTAAAATTCTCTATATATTTGAAGGTAGAATTAACAGAATTTGCTGATGGACTGTCAGCTGGAGTTAGATGATGAAAGAAGGAAAAATGAAGAATATTCTTGGGATTTTCTCCTAAAAAATGAGTTGAAAGTTAGTGTCTTTTTTCTAATATGGAGAAGAATGTGGGACAAACCTGCTTTGAGGAGAATTTAATATTAGACATCTAAGCATTAAACTTGAGTAGGCTGTGGTATCCATTAGACTGGAACTCAGGAGAGAGATTGAGGATAGAGTTTGATAGTCATCAGTATAGAAGTGGCACTTAGAGTTTACAGGTACTCAATGTTAATCTAAGGAGAGAGTGTAGATGAAAAAAGAGGATCTGGTAGAGATGGACAGAGAAAGAGAATAAGTAAAAGTAACTTAAAAGAAAGCAGAGTAATAGAAGGAAAATCTACAAAGTGAGATGTCACAGAATTCAAGGGAGGAAAGGCAAGCCAGGGAGAACACAGCCCACAGTTCTGAAATATCAAGTAAAATGGGAACGTAGCAGAATTGATCAGATTTGGTAAAATGGAGATCACTGGTCATTTTGACAAAGTAGATTCACAGTGATCGGAAAAACAAAAGTAAGACTGTGAGGGCTGAGTAATCAGTAGAAAGTAAGGAAGCAGAATATTCATTTCAAGGGAGGCAGATAAGTGAGACAATTTTAAGCCCAGGAGATATTAGAGCACATAATGGCTGTTGATAGAATTTTTTCAATAAAGCAAAGATATAATGATGCCAAGAGAAAGAGAAAAACAAAAGAGCAAATAGGGGATGCGATACCAAATATAAGTGGCGATACCAAATATAAGTGGGAGGGAAGATTGATTTCCTTTTGTTTCAATAGGTATGGAGCTCATGTATACAGCAAGATAGGTATTGGTATTTTTAATGAAGTTTGAGCCAAGGTCATTAGCTAGGGAGTGAGTGAGATGGGAGCGTGGCCAGGTATGAAACATAGAAGAAGATATGAAATAGTCATCATGGAGAGTGGGACAATTAGTTTACTAAAGAAAATAAAGAAGTTCTGTATGATTCTTAGTATCCATTTGAACCTAGGGTCATGAATATAACCAGTCAACCTGATGTGGTTTTCCTTCAGCTGTGATCAGTGGCAGACTGCAGGAATGAAGAAGGTAATCTTGGGGATCAACCAACACTGAAATGAACACAGGAGAAAAAGGGCTAATAGTTGAAATAGACCCTGTAATTGTAGTAATTAATTGTGGAATCCAAGCTAGTAAATTAGAGACAGGAACTAATACAGACTGACAGAATTGTGGAGCCAAGGTCAATTTGGAGACCTTGATTGTTACAATAAAGTTATGTGATATGAAAGGGTAAGAGGTAGTGATGATGATGATATTAATGGCAACTTTTGAGGTGCGGCAAATTGCTGCTGCTGACAAATCTAAGGGATGATCCTGGAAGAGAGCATATGAGTTAGGAAAAATACTGTTTGGGGGGAGTGGATATCAAGAAGCCAAGAAGCAACACTCTTGAAGCAAGTCATTTGCATACATAATTAGCACCAAGGAATATAATGCAACCATGTAAGGTGTGCTTTCCAAGTCTTTCTAATACTGAGTTTTCTGAGTATTGGAGACAAGTAAGTTTATTGTCCTTTTTACATGGAAATTGTCAGGTTTTGCTGATAACTATGGGATGCAAAAACATTGATCCCGAATATAATATTTCCTAAAGTCCTGGTTTGTTTTGTAAGTTCTGTTATTCTTTTTCCTTTACAAATAGGAGTATAATGAGTCTAGCAGGGAGCCTAATGTTCCAAAATGAACCATATCTACCTAAGCTCTTAAGTAGAAATTGTCACCTATTTTCTGATGCTATGCTTTACCTACCAGTTGGGAGCTCCTAATATAGTGGGATATAATTTACCTATAAAATGGATGCAGTTGTTTTCCTTAATATGTCCCAATACCCTTCTTCCACCATTTGGTTAGTCCTTGCAGCATCCATTTTCTCATGAAAGTTACACTGGTTGAACCACGGGAAACCCTTCTAAGTTCCAAACCTAGGCTTTAAAATCGGACTAAAGTGTGTCAGGGGCACACATAAATTGTGATATCACGACTAGGTTTTTCTACCCTCTGAGATTAGATCAGGGTTTCCTAAGAGGGCTGCTGCAGATATTTTTGGCTGATGAATACTTTGCTGCAGGGCTGTTGTATGCATTGCAGGATGTTTAGCAGCATCCCCGGTCCCCCCTCACTAGCTTTCACTTTGAGTTCTCTAATGACGACATCCAAAAGTGTCTCATGCCAAATGTCCCCTGTAGGGCTAAACTACTGGACTAATTTTTTTTTAAATACTCTAGTTAGGATTTAGGGAAGTCAAAGGTCCTAGAGAAAGCCATGATCTTATATACGACATGGACAGAAAACAGAATTGCTTACAGCCTAGTTGTGTAAGGAAAGAAGAGATGTCTGCATAGAGGACATAGTTGGACAGGCCACAAAGCACCCTGGGGTTTCCTTTAGCTCTTGTGATGTATGGGGAAGAAGCTCTATGTTCCGTGTCTCCTTCTTCCCTAAATGAGTACCACCACTGACATCCAGAGTAAAAACTACTGGCTAGAAAAATTCTACAGCCAAGGGATTATATAGCAGCTGTATGGGGGACATTCCAACCAGAGAGAAGAATGCATCAGAGGCCAAACAGGTGGTAACTCTGAAGACCAAGTCACACTCCTCCTCTGGTGCCGTACCACTAGCATACTCACGAACTAGACATAATTGGAGTGGGGAAAACCCGGGATGGCTTGAAATTTTTCCATGATCTGGATGGCACCTTGATATAGATACTGGCTTTGGTAATTTTTAAAAGTATAATAATCATGTTTCTTTTACGTTGAGTTTGTAGCCCGAGGTTTTGAAAAGTGTTCACTCATTCTTAAAAAGCAGGACTGTTTTGTTTGTTTTGTTTTTAAAGATTTTATTTATTTATTCATGAGAGACAGACAGAGAGAGATAGAGAGAGAAGCAGAGGGAGAAGCAGGCTCCCAAGGAGCAGGGAGCCCAACGCGGGACTCGATCCCAGGACTCCGGGATCATGACCTGAGCCGAAGGCAGACGCTTGCTTAACCATCTGAGCCACCCAGGCGCCCCAGCAGGACTGTTTTTGAACTGGAATTCACAAGGCCCGGAGACCAGCTGTACCTCTGTGCTGAGGTATAAGCAAAGAGATAGAGACCAACTACAAAATGTGGACCCCAGCTACCCATCACAGAAAAGCAGAGCCTGGGGATCCCCCTGTCATGCAGCATATACACTCTTGAGCCTCAGAACCAGGTTCTCTCTCCTCAAGTCTAATACTCAAGCCAGCCAGAGTCCCATACACTCTCCAGAAGGTGTCATCCAGTGCTGCAACAGGCCTGTCCATAGTTTCTGCCCTTAAACACTGTTTCAGACTTTCACGGGTTTGCTCAGGTGATACACCCTTATTTATATGACCAATCTGTGCCCCTTACCATGTCTACTGATGATTGACTGAAGCATACCTGGATTCACTATGTACATAAGAGGCTAAACCTAGAACAGCTCCAGTACCCTCTGTTCATTTCCCCAGTACAGGCTTGCACTCTAGTGAATGGTTCTTGGTGCACTCTTAGATTCTTCCATCTTCCTGTTTGGCACATACTGATCTGGCTCCAGTTTACTTTTGGCTGGCAGAGCTTATGTCTATGTACAAAGTCCTGCACATAAAACTCATATACCAGATGAAATTTTCCCTTGAAAAATGTCATTATTTGGAGAAACGAAAAGGAGAGGGCCTGGGATGAAAGAAAGATGTTTTGGGCGCCTGGGTGGCTCAGTCTTTAAGTGTCTGCCTTCGGCTCAGGTCATGATCCCGTGGTCTGGGATCGAGTCCCACATCGGGCTCCCTGCTCAGCGAGGAGCCTGTTTCTCCCTCTGCCTGGCGCTCCCCCTGCTTGTGCGCACTCTCTCTCTCTCTCTGTCAAATAAATAAAATCTTTTAAAAGAAAAAAAAAAAAAGAAGAATGTTTTTCCTCTGGGGGCAAGCATGCCAATGTGAAAAAGAGTCTGGAAGCAAATATAGCGGTGAATGGACATTGCCTTCTCCTACCTACTCTGGCACTAAAGATCTCCTTTGGGGAAAATAGCCTAGTAAGGCTGACCCTAGGCTGCCAGCCTCCCTGAGCTGAGGTCACACAGAGGAAGGTGAATGACTTGTGATTTCATTCACTTTGTCACGTAACTTTAAGCAGGTGATCCTGCTTAAAGAAAATTAAATTAAAATTAAAAATTTAAAGCACTAAATGAGAAGAAAAATGATTGCTAACATAAATTGTATATGTTACAATCATAATCCCATATCTTATAAGAAATTTATGAGGCTGGTATTCTATTACTATTCTCAGTTTATGTGGGAAGATGATAAAGCCTGGAGATGTTAGGCAATTTTGCCCAAATTTACCAGCCAATACCTGCTGGGGTCAGTGCATGATTTTAGTTTTTCTCATTCTAAACCAGACGTTTCTAACTCCTGTCCCAGACTGCTACCCAAGTGACAGTGGGCCTCAGTTTCCACACATGTTAAAAGAGGGATGGGACTTCAAGTGTTCTAGCATCTCTAGCACTAACATGCTGTCATTTTCCTGGAGATTTATAAGCAACATTGCTTCCATTTAAAGCACGTGCAAAAGCACTACTTGTGAGTTTGCCATATGTTTTCAACAGAAAAATTACACCTATTTCCCCATGGAGTAATGTGCAAAGGGCTTTTTTTTGTAGTTTGGTGTTTATGATGAAGTATTTTCTATGATTTTATGTTTTTAATATGTCACATTAAATCTTGGGAAAGTGATGGATAAAAAGAGAACAAATATATTTGTAAGTGGACTAAATCTAATCACCTTCTCTCTAGATTATGCACATGGCAAAAAAGAAAATGGTAATGATTGATAGAAGTCATGAGGATCCAAGACTTTGAAGCACCTGAATGATTCATGTTAATGATTAGATTATTATAACTTTTAAGACAAATCAAATTTACAACAGCTTGGAAAAAAAGAGACTTGTAAATAATGTTCAAAATTCCAGTCCTATAACAATATTTTTTTACAATATTTACAACATTTAAGCAACATCTTTACTTTTAAGATCATTTTTAAAATTTAGGAGAAATATTAGAACATCATCAGTGTCATCATTTTATTTGGTTTAAATGCCTTTACTGGCTGTTTAATATTTTCTCACTCTACCTGAAATTTTCTAAGAAAGAAAGGACAATGTGGAGGTAGATAGATACACAGGGACTGCATTTGGTTTTCATTATTCCAAATAATGATTGATATTTTCAAGTAGGGCAGAGAGTTTTCCATTTCTATCTATCTATCTATGTATATAACTTGCATATATATATACATATATATATATACCTAACTTGTGTATATATATGTCTAAATATATATCTATACCTATATATAACTTGTGTATATATCTCTAAATATATATCTATATGTAGATATCTGTATATATGACTTCTGTATATATATATATCTAAATACATATCTATATGTAGATATGTGTATATATAAGTTGTGTATATATATATCTAAATACATATCTATATGTAGATATGTGTATATATAAGTTGTGTATATATATCTAAATACATATCTATATGTAGATATCTGTATATATGACTTGTGTATACATATATCTAAATATATCTCTATATGTAGATATCTCTCTATATATGTTGTGTATATATATATCTAAATATATATTTATATGTAGATATCTATATATATATAAGTTGTGTGTATATATATATATCTAAATACATATCTGTATCTAGATATCTATATATGACTTGTGCACTGAAGAGCTGTAACTCATGGAATGCAAACAGAAGATCAACTATTCTCCATTTCTGGCCACTTATCCCTACTCTGTGAAAGCATGTTATCTGCTTAGACTCAAGTAAGTCTTCTAATGACTTTTAGTAACAAAGAAGAAAAAAAAATTCTCAATCAAGTAATTAATACTAGTAATTAGTGCTAATGGAAATGCTCTGTATCTGCATGTCTAATAAAGGAGTCATGTGTAGTTACTGAGCACTTGAAATATGGCTAGTATGAGTGATGAACTGACTGTTCAATCTTGTTTAATTTTAATTATTTTAAATTTAAATATTTCAGCATGGCTAGTGGCAACTGTATTGGGTAGCTCAGAGTTAGACCAGGGTGATTTTTAAAACCTCCAAACTTTATATCCAAGAGCCTATCTCTCTCTTTTCCAGTCCAGGACCCTTCAGCTTTCTAGCCTGTGGCAAAGTGGAAAGTTTGGTCAGCTTATTCCCTTATCTTCTCATTTGGCCAGATTCTACCCCCTGACTCACCTCCCAAGAGTCTGATCTGCTGTGGAGGGTGAGGTGGCATGCAGGTCTGTGGTGGGGAAGCAGTACGTGAGCAAGTACAAGCACCCATAAAGCTTTGTTTCCTCTGGTCTGACCAGTGTTGACAGCTTCTTTCTGAGCTAAGTGATGCATGTTGCTTCCTTTTCTTGGAGTGCATTTGAGACTCCTGGAAACTTTCTGTAGTGTTCCCCATGACATAAGCAATGTATTTTCCTTTAGTGGGATGTTTAGGTTCCTTCTCTCACTCTTTGGAATCCTGAAGTTTCCCTTTTCTTTGAAGGGGAACAGATCACCTTGTGTCTCCACACAGTCTTCTTATAGTAGGTTTGAATCTGAGCCTTGTCCCACAGTCTTCGCTGCTGTCTCTGAGGAACAGTCACGATACTCTTCTCTCTGAGGTGAAATATAGCTAGCATCTTATGCTACCCAGTCCACTTTGTTCCATTTATTCACTTCTGGTTCAAAAGAAAAACTTCTGCATCCTTGTGCTTATCTCCAGCGGGAATGTAGAAAGCTTCTGAAGCTACTTGCTTCTCTCTCTCTGTTCTCCGCTTCGGTGAGTAGCTACACTTCTCACACATAGTTTTTTTAGGTTGTTGTTTTTTGTTTTTTGAAGCATGGGGCCATCTCTAGGCTCTGAGCCCTACAGATTTCAGGGACCACAAATTTAAATCTCCTTGTATGAGGGAGAGGATATTTCTCCTCTATTCTGGAGGGTGAAGCTGGGAGTCATTTAAAACTGACAGCTCCTTGCTGCAACCCTTCCTTTAATATGCAATGACTATTTATGTACTCCCCACTTGATTGTAGGTGGGAGGTGGCCGGTCAGCTCAGCTAAAAACCTAGGCCCCTGCCTTTGCAAGTTCTACTTAAGTGATCCAGATTTTTCACTTTGCAATATTAGAACTGCTGACACTTAATGTCTCAAAGATTTCAGCTGAAACGGGAAGAAAAAAGGTCCCATTTTTAATTGTGTTACTTATATGTGCAATTACATAATGTATTCTTGGTCCTGAGTACTTTCTGTGCATTAATTCATATCAGTTTTATATGGGGTATTGATAAAGTCAATTCACAAAGGAGGAAACTAGATGAGATAAATAACTTGCCAAGGTCACATAGATTAGGAACAAATGGCAGTTCTGGGATTAAATTCTGGTATACAAAGTTTTCTTTGCTTAAATTCACACTGTGTACCACTTTTCCTAGGTTAGTACTTACTTTTGGCTTCGGTTTCTACAACCACAAAATAATAAGTTGTGTTTAAGTGAGTAAATGAAATGTGTGTGTATGTGTTAATATACAGAAGGAACTATTTTCTATGCAGATATATTAATAAGTATTTGTATATATTTCCTTATTTCTAAGTCACCATTTTTTCCTCCTATGTATTCATATATTATAAATATGAGTGCCAGGGTCAGTGTACACACTTGTTTTACTAAAGTAATGCCTCTATTCTGCAGATGCCATTAATAACATTATATTTAATAACTTGGTGTCTTAGAATCAACTACATATCAGAGTAACTGAGCCATTCAAAGAGAGATTATATCACTACAAGTACACACTGACCCATTCCTAATGCAGAAAAAATAGCAAGGATCAACAAGAAATAAATAACTTGTACACATACTCTGAGAAGTGCCAATGACATATATCCTTATAGTTTGATCAGTTAAACAATGAAAACCTTTATAAGTTTCTTTTTAGACCTCATGTCTTTGAAAATGCAGTTTGGGAGAGTTTGAAAGAAAAAGAATAGAAAACTAGCTATTGTTAGGGTAAAAGTAATTTATCTTGCCATTAAGATACTGATAAATTTAATAAACAGTTAAATGCATGGTATTGTGTTAGTCGGGAACTAATGGTTCTAAACAATGTAAAAGGAAAAAATATTCAAGTTTTTTAAAAGGCCTGGCTAAAGATTGATCTGTTCGACCAAGGAAGAGATATGTAAACAACTCCTTACATTTTTCATGTTTATTTTAATTTTACTCTGAATACAGTTACTAGTTCATTAGTTTTATTTAACTTATTGACTTTAAGTATGTAAGGAATGCAGGAATCTCTTTATTTTAAAGGCATGGGTACTGTACTCTTGTGACAAGAAAAAATAAATCTACATATACGTACTTAAAGGTTGATACTATAAACAAGTCAAAATGTATGAAGCTTATTTCACATCTGTATCATGAACACATCATGTCTTATGAGCGTGATACATTTATTAGGTGTGTGTGCATAGAACTTTCTAAGTGAAATAATGAAGTGCCTCATCTTACATACGGGAGCTAAAAAAAGTTATGTGATTCTCCCAGCTGATAGCACAGCCAAAGAGGTGCAGTTGGGATTTGTCTTCCATATACGGAGAAAGAACATTTTGAGATGTCTAGGGAGAGAAATGATTCTTATTTTCCAGATTATTCTCAGTCTATAACATTATATCATTTATGTTATGTTTTCTTGCAGCGGAATATAACTTAAGTAGTTAGCACAGCCAAACACCTACAAAAACAGTTGTGGAGCGAACAAAAAGTTGTACCCCGGGAATAAATATGATTGACAATATTTACAAATAAAGATCTGTGTGCATTAGATACTTTTATATATGCAGGCTAGACGCGCAATAGCACAAAAAATCAAAATTTCCCTTCCACATTCTTCCTCTCTTCCTTCTAGTCCAATTGATATTTGTTTTTTTCCTTATCTCCTAGTCTAACCCAGCCTCACTTTCACCCAGTGGCCTAATCTTTTAGAACAGCCAATTAGTGGGTCATTTAATTTATTCTCCAAAGTGATTCTCTCTGTTTTTTTTTTTTCACGCACAAAAGTTGCTGTGAATATGTAGAGATGTGAGTCTTCATCCTGTTGATGGATCTCTTTGCTCCCTGAATTTTGCAGCAGAAGGAGGTTTCAACATACTTAATGAATAAGAGTTGAGGGTGGAGGGCAGTTGGGAGTAGTCAGATTTCGTTTACCACTTACTGTCTGCTGAATGATCCCATTTCCTTTCTACTCAAAGGCAAGTATAGCATGGGCTGCGCTATACTCAGAAAAACTTATCTTTTGAGATTTGAAGGCTCTCTACAGTCAAAATGGTAAAGAAGAAGTTAATGAGATTTGTATGTGCCCATATCACATGCTTTTAACAAATTATTTAGGAAAAAAAATAAAAATAAAAAAGATTATATAGGGGACGCCTAGGTGGCTCAGTCGGTTAAGGATCCAACTCATGATTTGGCTCAGGTCATAATCTCAGGGTCTTGGGATCGAGCCCTGCATACGGCTCTGCACTCAGCACAGAATCTGCTTGGCATTCCTTCTCCCTCTCCTTCTGCCCCTCCCCGCTCTTGCACATGCGTGCTTGCTCTCTCTCAAATAAATAAATAAAATCTTAATTTTTTAAATAAAACATGATTTATTACAAATTTGCTTAATTTAGGATATTCCTGTATCTGGTGTTTCACAATGCATTAAAGTTCTCTTAAAAGGAATTTTAATCCTGGGAAATTTAAAATGATAGATTTTTGGAAAATACTGTATTTCCTACTTCATATGTTTACTGTTTATTCCTCTGATAAAGACTGGCAATATGGAGATGAATTAAAAAAAGAACACTGATCATAGGGAGCTCACAGTCAAATGTATAAAAGAACCAGTGTAGTAGAAAGCTATGAGGTGTCTTTGCAAATTTATGAGTCTAAAATAGCCATAATCTCTATGATAGCATCAGAGAAGTTTAAAACTGAGTCCTCAAATATGAGCTGTTGCAATAACATTTTATCGTACAGATAAAAAAAAAAATGTGTCACAGAAGTTACAATTTCAATTGAACAATTATTTAAACATATTCATGTGCCAGGCCCAGAGAAAGCAGCAGAAAACAAGGTAAAGTAGGTCCTGCTTCACTACTTTTAGTAAATTCAAAATATATAATGAATGCTATAGGAAGTAAAGAAAACGGAAGGAGTCCAGAGACGGACAGTTTGCCTAGATGGAGAGGCTTCGTGGGTACCTACTGGTGGAGGCGACATTTAAGATGAATCCTGAGAGTTGAATAAGAATTTCTATTAAAGAGAAAGGGTGATGGTGGGATTTCAGGCTGAGAGACTAGCCAATGTAGAGACCTCCAAGGCAAAGAGAACTTGGGATGAAGAAACTGAAAGAAGTTTCTTACTGCTGAATAGTAAAGGGTGTTTCTGAAATGAGGTAGAGAGGTCAGCTCTCAGATCTGGGCTCTGAGAAATTATTCAGGGCAGTGAAGGACTTTGAAAACAACTTTAAGCAAGAGGGTGACATGTTCACATTTGCTTTTTAAAATGTCTTTTTTTTTCATAAAGTGGATGGGAGAATAGTAACAATAAAGGAAGTTAGACCCACTAACAAGTAATTGCAGTCATTCAAATGGAAGATGATAGGAGCGTGAATTAGATTAGTGAAATTGATGATGGGGACCAAAAGAATGGATTTGAAAGCTCTTTGGGAGGTTGAATTGTAAGTATTTGGTAGCTAAATGGAAGTACAGTGTGTGGGAGAAATAATCAAGGAAAACCCCAGTTGTCTAGCTTGTTCTAGACAGTGGCAAGGAGAGACTCAGATTTCAACAAGACAGGAAGTTAGCAGTTCAGCGATAGCACATTAAGTCTGAAGAAATTGTGGAACATCTAAGAAATATGCAGGAGGCAATTAGATAAGTTGCTCTAAGCCTCCGGAGAGATTTGGGCTGGCCTGTCTTCCTAGAAGACTTTTCTTGGGCTTCTTCAAGCAGCTAATGCTTATTTATCATTTAAAATTGAAATAGTGGATTATCTCTTGAATGCCTGAACTGATCCTATCTTACGTACTTCCAGAGCAAAGATGTTTGCCATGCTTTTATTACCTTTTGTAATTGTTTATTTTCTCTTACTACAAAATTGATATTCTCAATGAAATGAGAAAGATTTGTTTCTCCGTATTGCTCAGTTCTTTGAAGACAGTAGCAACACCTCTTTTCTGGGACAATTCTAGACACATAGTAAACAGCTGTAGTAAATGTGCGTTGGATTGAGTCTTACTAAAGCAGTGTTGCTCTCTATGTAAGCAATACAATTTAGGTTGGATTCAGATCATCTAAGCTCTCGGATGCTAAGTCAAGAATTTGGATTTATCGTTTTCATTTTGACTACCACTCTAATTGTTAATGTCTAAAAGAGTTATTTTATGATGATTTATGTGCAGTTTAGTGGACATTTATTCCTATTCTCATGAATGTCAGATAAGAATTATGTGTAACCTTGGAAGTTACCATGTTCCTTATTCAAATGGTTAATAAGTCAAGGCATCGGATTCTATTTGCTTTTGCTAAGCTAATCTCACCTTTTCTCAGCTTTTCTGACAAGGGTACAAAAAAGCAAAGAACCTTGCCCTTGCCTTGGTATTCTGGAAAACTGGGGTTTATTTTGGACCTGCCACTTAATTTATGTATATATTTTACAGATGAAGTATATTTAAAATATATTTATAAATTTTAAATATACTTAAAACATATTAAAATATATTTGCATTTTAATCACTTCATCTGTAAAATTTAGTGGTTGCATTAAATCATACCTAAATTCACTAAGGCTAAAATATATAGTAAGATTCTACCTAAGTCCACTAGTGCTAAACTGTTTAATATCTCTTTCCCAAATCAAATTTTGTTATCTTTTTGGCCCTACATTAGATTTTGTATGCTTAAACTTTGCTTAATATGAACTGTTTATTTATTTTTTAAGATGTTATTTATTTGACAGAGAGAGATACAGTGAGAGAGGGAACACAAGCAGGGGGGGTAGTGGGAGAGGGAGAAGCAGGCCTCCCGCTGAGCAGGGAGCCCAATGTGATGCAGAGCTCGATCCCAGGGTGCTAGGATCATGCCCTGAGCTGAAGGCAGACGCCTCACGACTGAGCCACCCAGGCGCCCCAATATGAACCGTTTTGGATAGGCTTTTTAATCAGAAGGAAACTGAACTCCTCTAATAAAATCTTTACCAAAAGCACTAATTATAATGATTACTTATGAAACTTACTACAGAAATGTTTTAAAAGATCCACTTTATACTTTTGTTTCAAAAATTCTGTTAATATGAGTCTGAATAAGGCAAGGGTTTACAGTTGTAATTGAGAAATTCACAATGATTATGAGCTAATTTGATAGATTGCCAAATGAATATTAATTTTTATACTTGTGAAGTGTATTATTTCCATGTTTAATTGAGGGAATGATAACAGAGCATTGTAGCAATCCCATTATTGTAAGTGGTGTGCATTGTGAATTAATCAAATGGATGGCAATAAGTTGTTACTATCTACAGCTCAATTGTCATGTGCGAAACTCCTATCAAAATGGTTTCATTTCAGCATCTCTTAAATAAAAAGAAATGTAGTAGTCTTTTTTGAAAATTAGTTACCATGTTTTGTACCCTATAAACAATATATATAAATACATATATTTATAAATTTATGTAAATATAAACAATAATATCTTCATTATTTTATTATAATGCCTTAAATTATTTTCAGATTTATTTTAGATATAAAAATTAGTTTTTACTAATGCTACAATGAAGAGCTATCTAAAATTGTAGTATCTGGCTATACTTGAAATGTGGCCAGTGTTCTGGAGAAAAATGAAATTTCTAATTTTATATTACTTTAATTCTTTTAAATATAATTTAAAATAGCCACCTACGGCTAGTGGTGGCTATATTGAGTAGCACAGATCCATAGACTGAGAACCATATTTTTGACCTTTAGCCTTTTCACGGCATTTTTAATATAATTTTTAAAATTCTTAATTTTAATGAAACTTTTTCATATTTTTTCAAGTAATACATATTTTTCAAACCTAAGTAATGGCTACACATTTTATAATTTTTAACTTCATAATAAAGTCTTAAAATACTGTGTTTTATTTGGAACCAGCATCTAAAAGGTAACAACTTTGATTTGTGCTCTATTTGCATTTATCTCCTTTTAGCAGCATTAAAATGCCAATTTACTCCATGTTTAGCATGTTCATTTCTTGATTTTTAAAGGCAGTCTCAAGCTTGCTAATTGTTAAGACTAAATGTCAGGCTCTAGCTTACACATTATAGTGACTTGGAGCAGGCTGGAACTCCTTCCAAAAAGAAAGCTGGGTAAATTCCTGTAACGCCATGCCTTTAGGGAGCCTTCTCAGGCACAGGAGAACAAGGCCACTCCTCTCCCTCACCAAGATGAAGCACAAGAGATAGTTGGATAGTTTACGGCACGGGCAAATGCCTAATGATACTCTGCAGTTCTCAGGGCCTGAATTCCAGTGCCTGCACAAAGAGAGAAAATGTCTGTACTAATGTATTTTGTACTAATGAAATAATATTCCAAATTTTTCCCTCTTTAAAATGATTTAAAATGTCCACTTTGTATAGAATCATCAGTTTGCAGCCGTGGAAGCAAGAAAGGCTCTAACAATCTGGCTGTGTGAAAAATGCCTTCCAAAGATTGAATCTTTCTATTTTCCTGGGTACTGATACTTGGGACAATTCCATACATACACACTGGAATAGTCTTCATAAATCACTGCCTTGATCCTGTTTCTTCTTTGCGCAAGAAGTTTCTCTGCTCCATTTGCTTAGAATGGCAACCTCTATAATTTTTAATCATGCATTTGTGGGTAGAAAAAATATTTAACATACATCCATATGTATATTTATTTCCAAATTATACACATGTAGCTGCTAAATGTGTGCACTATACTGTAAGTTTTGTTTATCATATAATTTTTTGTTGGGGAAAATAGACTTTTAAAAAACCTGTTCTTATATTTGCTTCTTCATTGGTTCCTCATTTGCAAATGGGACATACCTCATTTTTTAAAGATCACTGGCTTAGAGAATAAAGTCCAAATTTTCCATTCTGGTTTTCCAGGACCAGATGATGGCTCATCCCTTTCTTCTAATATTTTACTACTTCCTTCCATGATCCTTCTCTACTATACTTACCATTTTCAAAATCTTCTTCAGTTGGATTTTTTGAGTAGATTTTTTTCAACACTTTATTAAAACAACTTCAATAAAAATCTTTAAGTAGAAAAATTATTGACTATCTTCCAGTTAACTGTGTTGCGAATATAATTCAGAAGTCTAGATAGGGCCTCCTTGGCTACTTTTATGGATACATTTGAAGCTCTTCTAAATACACTCTCGCCTAAGAACTTTGCACTCTGGACTTTTAAACAATTTTGTTGATATTTTACATTATTTTCCAACAACCCCCCCTTTCTATCTTCCTTCTCCTCTCCCTCTGTCTTTCATTCCTTAATTCAGGTGTATGCATATCCACTCCTTTAAAATTTAAAAGTAAATATTCTACTAGTGCACGTATCAACCAACAGCAATTAAATGCCAGTAGATTAACTTGGTATATTCTCACATCATAGAATCACAAAATTTTGTACAATGGCAAGCAAAAAGTGATATGCCATTTTATGAGAATATTATGATACACATACTGTATTGTAAGTTTTTTTGTAAGCTTTTTTTTAAAGTTTTGTTTGCTTATGTGATTTTTATGTTGAGGAAAAAAAATGTGAGCAGTTGTTAGATATTTTAGTGATCTAACTAAAACAAATGATCTACTAGACTGGAGTGGCTGGAGTGGTGGGAGGTGGGAGGGACGGGGTGGTTGGGTGATAGACATTGGGGAGGGTATGTGCTATGGTGAGCGCTGTGAATTGTGCAAGACTGTTGAATCACAGATCTGTACCTCTGAAACAAATAACGCAATATATGTTAAGAAAAAAAAAGAAGAAGATGGCAGGAGGGGAAGAATGAAGGGGAGTAAGTCAGAGGGGGAGACGAACCATGAGAGACAACGGACTCTGCAAAACAACCTGAGGGTTCTAGAGGGGAGGGGGTGGGAGGATGGGTTAGCCTGGTGATGGGTATTAAAGAGGGCACGTTCTGCATGGAGCACCGGGTGTTATGCACAAACAATGAATCACGGAACACTACATCCAAAACTAATGATATAATGTATGGTGATTAACATGACAATAAAAAATTTAAAGTAAAAAATGATCCACTAGAAATAATTAAAAAGTTCTTGATCATTTTAACTTAAGAAAACCCTATCATCTTCAGGTGAGTCATTAAAATTATCAGTTTTATAACTACAGTTCTTTCTGAATATTATTTCCTTTTAAAAAAAAATAAATGCAGAAATAAATCAGGGATTTCTGCTACCAGGCATGATGAAATAACAGGGATAAGATTTACCCTCTTACCTATAGAATGAGAAATCTGATCAAAATATATGAAATAATGATTTTCAGATCACAGGCGATAGGCAGCTGAGTACAGTTACCTTAGAAAAGGAAAGCAAATGAGGGGAACCCTAGACATAACTCACCTCACTGTCTAGAGAATTTCCAGGTACACTGTGGGACAGGAGAACCTATATAAAGACTGGAGGTCTCCCTCAGTTGAGGAGACAGAGTTTAGCATTCAGAAAGGGTAAGTGGTCTAGAATTTGCAGGACAAAATATTAGAGTGGGGTGGAGGGCACTCTGAAGATCCTTAGAAAGCTCCCTTTGAGTTTTTTGCAAAGTACTGATTGACTTCCCTATGAGGCAAATGCTAAGGACAGGGAAATAACGACCAGAAAATATTTGAAAGATTAAACCCCAGATATGACACGAGGCTAGGAATAGTTTGTACTCCAACCAGCCAGAATGAGCAGAACACATATTACCCAGGACATTAAGTAAAGTCCTCAAAAGAACTGCTTCGGTAATAGGGTCATATTAGCTTAGATTAAAGGGTGTTCTGGACCTGCACTGGTAAAACTTAAAGCCTCAAAATAATGAAACTGACTTCAAGTTCCTTAGCTGCCTACCAGAACAAAGCCAGCTAAAGAATTACAAGCAAATCCAGCAGCCAAAAATATAAAAATCACACATCCAGTATTAAATAAAAAATTACTAGTTATGCAAATAACTAGTAATGCAAATAAGCAGAACATATGCCCTATATCTGGAAGAAAAATGAATCAATAGAAATGGACTAAGAGATGACAAAAATGATAGAACCAATAATGCAGACACTAAAACGGCTGTTTTAGCTACTTTGGGCTGCTATAACTGAATACCATAGACTGGGTGGCATTTCTCAGAGTTCTGGCGGCTGCGAAGTCCAAAATTAAGGCACTAGCAGACCCAAGTGTCTTGTTAGGGCATCTTCCTTATGTGTAGATGGCCGCCTTTTCTTCGTAATCTCACATGGCAGAGAAAAAGAGGAGAGAGAAAGCTTTCCTGTCTCTCTTTACAAGGGCATTCATTTCATACCTGAGGTCTCCCCCATGGCCTAATTACCTCTCAAAGACCTCTTAAACTATCATCTTGGAAGTTAGGATTTCAAAGTATAAATCTGGGGGTGGGGTGGCCCAAATATTCAGTCCATAACAACAGCTATTATAAATATACTCATATAGTAGAGAACATAGAAGAAAATACGAGACAATGAAATAAATGAGTGGGAGATAAAAAATAATATCCCAGATATAATATCTAGTGTTAAGTACAATGCCTGAAGGAAAAATTAGGATTTACAGAATGGAATGAAGAACATTATAAATGGTACTTAAGTGGATAAACATAGAAGACCTTTCTTTTCTCACTTTCAAGCTCATTGAAAGTATATAATTTAGAAGAAATACATTGGCTATTAAGAGTGGTACGTGACAGACATTAAAGAATATATACTGTATGATTCCATTTATCAGATTTCAGATTATTAAGATGGTTAAAATAGATTTCTTGTTATTATTTAATGATGTTTAACAAATTTTAAGAATTTTTGCTTTAAATTAATTTTTCATCAGTATTTTTATTTAATATGTTTTAGATAGTAATAAATTTCTATGCAAGGTATCTTTTGAAATTAGGGTTCTGTTGACCAAAAAGAACATCACCTACCAACCCACCCACATACACACAATCCCCACATACAATATTTAAAATCATTGACTAAGAAAACAGGTCTTTTATTTGTCTCCTGGGTTTGTCTCTCTTTAAATGCCATAATGTTTCTCTGTGTTATTTCCTGTCTCGAACTTGCCCACACCTGCTTTAGTTCCAAATCCATTTCTACATAATGGCCTCTTCCCCATCCTTCAAAGTACAGCTGGTCTCCTCTAGGATGACTTGTCTGATCCTTGCATGTAGGAGGTATGTCACTCTTGTGAGCAAGTTTGACACTTAGTTTGATCCTATGTCTCCAGCACATACTAGGTTATTTGTCAAAGAGCAAATAATTCATATATTTTTGGGGAATACATGAGTGTATACACTAAAACACTGCAGCATGACCATGATACTCATCAGCGTTTGCACTGTGTTTATTTTCTTAAGGTTAGTACTGTCACACGTGGAAATTTTGGCCATTCTTCTGAAATGAAAATATTTGGAGGGTAGGAATCATTACTGTTATACTTTCCACATAGGAAGTATACATAAAACATGTTACAATTGGAAAGTATCTAAGCATCTCACCCTACAGATGAGGTCACTGGGGACCAGAGAATCCAAAGTCACTTAAAGTTGAATTGGAATTTTAACCAAACTTGGTTTCTTCTGTCCGGCCCAGCTCCCATCCACTTATTCAACAAAGGATTATGAACACTTACTTTCTGTCTATGATTTTCAGAGATGAAATCATTGAAGATTCTGGCAAGAATAACTGCTAGTCATGGCTTTGTGGTCTGGATTGACCCCCCCCCGCCAAATTTAAAGCAAACACCGTAAAGAACTACATTCAGTATCATAGTAGCATACGATAATTTTGTTTGGGTTAATTAGGTTTAATGTTTTAGAATAAAAAGAGTTTCTTAACCATACTTACATTAAGTAAACCCAAGAGTCAGGGCAAGTTTTATTAAGGTTAATTATATTAATTATGACTTTTACTGGAATAGCAACTTCTCCTTAATAAAAAAAAAGTGTGAAAATAGGCTTAGCAACTTTTTAAGGGAAATCTGTCTCCATTAATGAAGTTTATCCCTCTCTAGATCTTGAGAAAATACATTTCTTGGAATAGAGGTTAGCTTAAGTAGTAACAACTAAATAAGCCAGAGATTTTTTTTTTTTAACATGGTTGCAGAAGACTTAAAGATATAAGGAAAACTGTAGAAAAGCTTATACCCTTCCCCCCACCACCAAAAATAAACAAGAAGCCCTGTTGTCAATGGAGGCAGCAGCTACAAAAAAGATTTAATACTTGGTCTGAATGAGCTAGTACTGGCTTAAGAATCAATGTTTGGGGACTGACGGCTGATCTTTCTACTATGCAGTGAAGTGTTTAGAGTAATATATGGTTTGTAATCTGAGTATTCATAATGTCTGGCTCTAAATTAATAACCAATTTAATTAATAAATAAGAGAATGAATGGACAATAATATAAAAATGCTATGGAATTTTTATCTCTATAGAATCAATTCAATTTTGAGCTAGTTTCCATTTTGTATATTCTCAACTTGTCGAGGAGTTTTAAATAACATGTTAAAATTAAATGCCAGTGGTGTTTTAAGGAACACACTAAAAGTAAATACAGGTTAAAAGTAAGTGCTAGCTGGGCGCCTGGGTGGCTCAGTCGTTAAGCGTTTGCCTTTGACTCAGGTCATGGTCCCAGGGTCCTGAGATCGAGTCCCACATAGGGCTCCCTGCTCAGCGGGAGGCCTGTTTCTTCCTCTCCCACCCTGCCTCCCCGCTTGTGTCTCCTTTCTCACTGTATCTCTCTCTGTCAAATAAACAAAATCTTAGGGCACCTGGGTGGCTCAGTTGGTTAAGCAACTACCTTCGGCTCGGGTCATGATCCCGGAGTCCCAGGACTGAGTCCTGCATCAGGCTCCCAGCTCAGCAGGGAGTCTGCTTCTCCCTCGGACCCTCTTCCCTCTCATGCTCTCTCTCACTCTTGCTCTCTCTCAAATAAATATAAAATCTTTGAACAAATAAATAAATAAAATAAAAAAAACCAGTAAGTGCTAGCTGTGATTTGTCTCCACCTCAAATGTAAGCTGTACGTATCACCATTATATTATGTTGACATACATGATGTATTAGACTTTTGACCAAAGAGAAAGTTCCTAAGAGTGTTATGAGTATTCAGTTATGTGTGCAGATTAAAATAAGAAAATAATAGTCTTAGCTGTAATGTTTTAGATTTTTATTAGAAGATACTGCTGTATTCTTAATTAAAATTCATCCAGCATAATTTAAAATAAAATCACTAGTAAAAGGAAAAAACACAGAACTAACAAAATTCATAAACTTCTCTTCTGTAGAAGAGAAGAGGGTGGCAGGTTTGAGGTAAATTCCCCCATGTTTTTCCAAAGGCTAGGGAACTTATTTGGTCTAACAACAATAAATCAAGATATAAAAGAATAGGTCCATTTTTAGAACTGCGGTGGGATTGGCAATGTTGCTCTTGGAAGTGGGACTAGAGGTCAGGTAAGAGAGTTTCAATTTCCATGCTCCTGTCCGTCGTAATTTGAACATCTCCTCCTCTCACCACAGGTACGATGTGTATTTTTACCTGTTAAACTATTAATAGTTCTTACATAGTTTTAATGAGATTCATGCCCCTACAGGTAGCCAGAAGGCCTTGAACTGTCGGCTTTAACTAATAAGTGTTCTTCATTCATTGGCAAAATCTTTGAATAACATGTAAAGTAATCCAGGTTTGGACAAACCTTGGAGAGCTGGCATCCAGCTGCTTTCTACTTTTTTACCTATAAACAGAGACAGCATAAGACCTGAAGGAAGCACCACCAGATACCACATTAGCATAACTCTTCATGAAATGCATATTTATTATCAGTGCCTCAAGTCATTGTTAAAACTCTAATTCTTAATATAGAAGGCTATTAAAAAACAGCCAAAATGGAGTAAAACAAATAATTTCACTTATTTCATATCCCTTCCCTAAGTCCACCTGCTATGATCCTTGATCCTAGAGCCACTTTTTATTACCCTGGATGTATTATTTATTCATTAGGAATTTTTTTAAGTCAACTATTATATGCAAGTCTAGGCATTCTGGCCGCTTGAGTGGGTATGGACATAGAATTCTAATTATGCAGGCTCGTTAATCTATTTTCTTCACCTGCTAATTAACAATATTATTGCAACTAAGTGTGGATCCAAACAATTCTTTTAAGGAATGAGAACACCAACTTTGAGATCATGCAATAACCCAGGATTTAGCATCTTAAATGCAAGTCTTTTTACCACCAGTTTGTTGCCCTGCCATAATCACTCTACCACCATCAGCAAGTCTTTTTAAAGGATCAGTGACCCATTGATAGGTGCACTCATGGTGTGTGCGGCACTATTTTTTAACACTGTGAAATTCTGTCTGCCAGACGGTGCCATAGGGAAACACTGTCACTGGCAGGTGGCTGGTTTGCCTTGACGTTCCATACTTATTTATGGCCAGGATGCATTGCCCTCCTTATTTTGAGATTCCCTCTCTTTACAAAAAGGTGTCTTCCCAAGAACTTTTCCCCATCTCATGGACCAGAGTTCATTTCTGTCAGTCCTCAGGTTGATAGCTCATCAGAGTAATGTCCAAACATAAGAAATTGTGATAATTAAACTTCTTTTTTTTTTTCCTCTGCACAGAATAACTAATTGTAAAATTTGGCAGTCAGCCTCCCATTTGAAAGTGAAGAAAACATCTTGTTTTAACATCTGAGCAGGGATTTTTTTTTGTAATCTGTAAACAATGGGACCATATGTAGTGTGACGGGAAACATGAAGGCTGTGATAGAACATCATTGAAGAAACCTTGTGTTTAATCACTGTTCTTTGATTCACTGAAATAGAAATTAGCTTTTTAAGTCCTGTGTTTTATCATGATTTTAAAGAGACAGTTTTTCTTAAAATATCAGATAACACCAACAACTTACCAAGTCATTATTATGATAGAGGCAAAGGAATTCCCATTTTTAAAATGTAAATATGTTTTTAAGACACCTAAACAGGTAACAGATGTAGCCATAGGCTTTTAAGAGCCTTTGTTTTGGCCTGTAATCCATGTCAATGATACAAAAAAATCTCTACACAATATGGTTCAACTCTTAGAAGGTTATTTTTTTTTCTAAATAAATCCTGTTGTTGAAACTAAATTAAAACAAAATGTCACCTCTGATTAAATTAAAATTTTTAAAAGTGAATTTTATCCTCTCCTAAATTTTGCTACATTTTCCAGCTTATTCTGTATAACATGAGTAAATTAACTATGATGTTAAAAAAGAGTAACTTAACATTCACTGGGTAAAAGTTTAACTCCTCATGTTTTGTGAAAGGTCCTTACATACCCTGGTTAATTTTTTTTTTTTAAAGATTTTGTTTATTTATTTGACAGAGAGAGAATGAGAGAGAGAGAGCACGAGAGGGAAGAGGGTCAGAGGGAGAAGCAGACTCCCCGCCGAGCAGGGAGCCCCATGTGGGACTCAATCCCGGGACTCCAGGATCATGACCTGAGCCGAAGGTAGTCGCTGAACCAACTGAGCCACCCAGGCGCCCCTGGTTAATATTTTTTATATTCACTTGATGACACTTACAAATAAACTGATCAAGAGAATTTTGCAATCATTACAGTGGTAGCCGTCTGTGAAATTGTATAAAATGGAAATGTGTTTGTAGCAGGGAGAGAGCTAGGTTCTCTGACTGGTCATTAGCTAAACTTCAGGTTTTGTATCAGTAACTTTTTCCTGTATGTTGGTGTCCTTTCCCCAAAAATTAGATGGTTGGAGGGGATGAGTGATATTTAAAGGCAGAGGGGAGGAAGCAAATCAGAATCACCTGAAGGACTACTGCCAAATGCTGCTGGGAGTAAAGGGCTTTCACTTCCTCTGGTCCTTATCCATACCTCTCCCCCACCCCCAACACACCTCCCTGGGAAATCACTGCTGGGTGACTTACTCTTGCCAGTTGAAAGTATGTCATATCTGAGAACTGTAGATGCAGAGTATCGCTCAATAGTCAATTTAACATTAATGATGACTTAAAAGCATCTCAATTGTTGGAGGTGCTACATCTCTTTTTTTTTATTTTTTTTTTTACCCTATGCCCAAATGTTTCTGGCTTGATAAAGTTTTGATTGTTATAATTTTGATAATTTTGAACATTTTATTGGGTCATTTTCTCACATTAAATTTAAATAAGAAGAACATATGTACTGATGTTTTGCCATGCACTTTATGTCTCAACTGGCTTCCAACTTCAGTGTTTTCTGGAAAGCTGCACTTACAGGTCTCAGCCAGCAAGCTGACAAAGGAGTGTTCCATTTCTCTCCTGTAAAAGTTGTACTTACCTTGTTTTCATAAAAACCAACCTCCGTTTCCAAGGAAACAAGAACAAAAAGGCAGTTGGCAGCTAGCATCTGGGACTTAGAAGAACTCTCACATGTCAATTTCAACTGCTGGCTGCTGGCTCAAACCTAAAAATGTGGAGTATTAAAATCACCTTCAGATTTTTAACACACAAAAGAATAGTAAATCATTTTTTTTCTTAATTTTTAAGTAATTGTGTTTAATAGCAAATCATTTAAAATAGCCTTTGGAACAATATAACTAAATATATTTAAATGCTAGAAATAATAGAACTCAAGTTTTTTTTTTTTTTTTTAAACAGTAGGCACATAACCTATTACAGGAATATTTTTCTTCAATTTCATGCCATTTATTTTTCTACTTCTCTCCTTTTACTTAAATTATGTTGCCTCCTTCTTTCTTACCGCTCTCCATACTCCCAAGTCCTTTTTTTTTTTTTGACTCATGTGCAAAATATACAGCTATCTCTTCCTTTATTCGTACAGATTGGTGGTCATGTTTATTGCTTTAATAAAGTGTTTTAATGATTAGATATCTTAATATAATTTCATCATAGACCTGGATACCCACATTAGCACAGTCTGCTTTTTCTGAATAGTATGTGCTTGTTTTGTATGACTATGTACTTCACAATTTACCACGGTCCTTACCATTCCCTAGGCTCCAGGTTTCCTTCCTTCATGGCTTCTCGATTCGAGTTTTTAGACCCCTGCTAAAAGACAAACCTGGCTAGAATGCAAAATTTGCATTGGGAAGCAGTTAGAGAGATTTTTTGCAAGGAAGCCCGAAACTTGTGGAAATACTTTAAGCATTTAGAGATTCCTAAGTGATTAATAATTGCCAGGAAGATGAAATTTCAAATTGATACCTATACTCCATCTTGGGTTTAATTGTTTTATATTGTTCTATTTGGTTGCCATCTTCAAGTTAAAAATGTAGGTCTTTTAGTATTTTCCTCTTTTGATTTTGTCTTTTTGTAGTATACCAGGTCCTTTGAACTTGAGGATGCCTATGGATGGATGCTAGTAGGTAAAATTTGTGGAAATTTATATATGCAGGTATTTATCAGAGTTACCAGATTTGCAATGTGGACTCCTCATTTCATTACTTTCTATTAATAGGCTATTATTTGTAAAATTTTGGCACTTGTCTCCATGTTGACTATTTTCAGTAGATATGCTTTCTTTTCTATAAACGGAAATGTAGAAAATATGAAGACCATAAATTTAGGTAGAAGCCTTATCGTCACCTTTTATTTTTCTATTCCAAAATATCTATATTTATGATCCTTTATTTTTCTTTTCTTGGTACAACATCCTAGATAGTGTACTTCTCATTTGCAAACACAGATAATGTTTAATGTTTTCACTTTTGGGGGGACCTATAGAAATAGCATGTTCAAGATCTTTTGCCACTGTTAGCCACCTTTTCATAAGGACAGAAATTACCACACTTGGTTGTACACCATAGTAAAAGCTATGCAAAGCACAGTTTAAAAGAATTAATACATAGTGCTATGAATGAGAAAATTAATCGCCTCAATTTAAGAAATCTCCAAAGTAGGAAAAATATTGCAAATTTTACCTGATTCAAACAATGAATCTAAACAAAAATTACTGTTCTTAGATTTTTAGTTTGAGATATAATTTGCACATCATAAAATTCACTATTATGAAGTGTACAATTCCATGGGTTTCTTGCGTTCACAGTATTATACAACTGTTACACTATCTAATTCCAGAACCTGTTGTCACCCTAAAATTAAATCCCACACCTGCTAGCAACCAGTGTCCTTTCCGTCCATCTAGTCTCTACTTTTTGTCTCTGTGTATTTGCCTCTTCTGGACACTTCCTCTAATGGAATCACATGTGACCTTTTATGCTTGGCCTCTTTCATTAGAGAAATAGAGAAAATACCATAGACATGGTATTTTCAAGGTTAGTCCAAGTTGCAGCCTATATCAGTTTTTCACTCCTTTTTATGTCAAATAATATTCTTTTGCATGGATGCAATACATTATATTCATCCATTCATCAGCTGATGGAAATTTCTCATTTGTATTTTTGACTACTATGAATCATTCTGCTATCAACACTCATGTACACTTTTGTATGAGCATATGTTTTTAGTTCTCTTGGGTATATACATAGGAATGGAATTGCTGAATCATATAGAAACTCCAAAATAATAGTTTAATTGAAAAAAACATACATTTCCTTATAATATTGGGTATAGTACAAAAGGCAGAATAGTATGTAATTTTATCCATATACAATTGTTTTGTTTTTCACATAAAATTGTTTTTATTTTTTTATTTTTTACTTTTTTTAAGATTTTATTTATTTATTTGAGAGAGAGAGAGTGAGAGAGAGCATGAGAAGGGAGAGGGTCAGAGGGAGAAGCAGACTCCCCACTGAGCGGGGAGCCCGATGCGGGACTCGATCCCGGGACTCCAGGATCACGACCTGAGCCGAAGGCAGTCGCTTAACCAACTCAGCCACCCAGGTGCCCCTAAAATTATTTTTAAAAGCTCATCAAACACAACAAAAGTAAGGAGACCAATTTAATTCATTGTTGGTAGAGTTGTTTCTCTGTGTTTTTTGTTTTTATTTTCATAATGAGATTTTAGTAAAAAAGAATTTAATGTGACATTTCTCAGATGTAGTCATTTTTTTAAAAAGATTTACTTATTTGAGAGAGACAGCACGGCGAGAGGGGCAGAGGGAGAGAGAGTCCCAAGCAAACTCTGTGCGGAGGCTGACGCAGGGCTCAATCTCACGATCCTGAGATCATGACCTGAGCCAAAATAAAGAGTAGGACACTTAACTGACTGTGCCACTCAGGTGCCCCTCCAATGTCAGTCATATTAACTCCATTTTAAATTTCAAGAAAATATCCAAAAGTGGTCTCAGAATAGATACACTATAACCTAATAATGATAATATATTAATAACTGGGAACAGAGATCTTCATATGTAACATGAGAGATTTTTCAAGTAAACTGATGTACAGTGTTTATTTATTTTTTAAATTTTATTTTATCATGTTATGTTAGTCACCATACAATACATCATTAGTTTTTGATGCGGTGATCCACGATTCATTGTTTTCGTATAACACCCAGTGCTCCATGCAGTATGTGCCCTCCTTAATATAGGAAATAGCCTCCATTTGTTTTCTACTATTCATTCTTAATATACTCAGTTACTGTTACAGTGCTTCAAGTCTTGTAGCCCAGTCTTTTTGCTTACTGTTTCTTTTTTTTGGAATAATAACATAACTGAGTGAAGTTTCAGACTTACCCATCGTGCACACTGAAGTCATCTGTCGGTATAAGGTGTATGTATGTTTGTATTTGTGTGCATGTGTTTTGTCCTTCTTTCTCTTTATAATTATAAAAGTTTTATAAAATGAACATCTCCATTTTGTAGTGGTATTTACTGGTGCTCAGCAGTTTACTTCCACTTGTAAAAAAAAAAAAATACAAATGATTTTTTACCAAAAAAAAAAAAAAAAATCCTACTTCAGTTTAATTTTCTTTCTTGAAAAGGGATAATAAATTCACATTTAAAAAATAAATCCAATTGAACTTTCTTTTCTAAAGAATTTTCATTCACATACTTTATCATCATTTATCGAACATAGCATGTATTAATTAAAGACTTTTAAAATAACAGGCTGGAGAAAGATTTTCTATTTTAAAAAAGAGAAATACAAAGGAGATACATGGATCGTCTAATGCTACATCATCTTCTTGGACATTTTGACCTTCTTTCAGAGAACATCTCCTTTCTTAATGTCCATTATTCTTTCGGTCTCTTCCTAATAACACTCACTTCCCCTCTCTCGGTCTCCCCCACAGGTCTTTCACCGGGCCTTCATTTTCAGGCATCCCATTATCCATCAAGTTGCTTTCCCACGTAAATACTTCTTTTTTGCATTTTTTTATTTTATTAGGTTATGTCAATCACCATACATTACATCATTAGTTTTTGATGTAGTGAATACTTTTTACCTGGCCCAGCTCAAGCACTTAGTCATTCTCACTCAATCAATTCAACTAACATTTATTGAGGGCCTACTTTTGACTCCAACTCTTTGTGAGGAGTCCCAGGATACATAAAAAACAGAGGGTACTCGAGAAATCCAAATAAGACTCACTCTTGCCTTACTGTAAATAGATAAATAGACACACACACACACAAAAAAGAAAAATGGGAGAAGATGAAGATACGAACCAGCACGTATTTCTGCAGACAGGTAAGATGTATGACTTGGAGGAGAGGACGGGAAGAATGAGGATAGCACCGGAGAAGTACATCCCAGGGGTAGGACTTTCCCAACGGGTCTTGAAGTGTATTCTGGGGAGATCCCATTTGACCAAATTGCATCAACTAATGCCTTACCAAGGGAGTATCAGGCACCCAAAATCCAAAAACACAGAAGTGGAAGGTTCGTGGAGTGGGAAGTAAGAAACACCTCACTTAGTTTACTCCTTTATGGAAAGTAAGACTCTCTGATATCAGAAGAATGGTTTGGTAAGATTCAAGATAAGTTGGCAACAAAATGTTTGAATAGATCCTCCAAATGATATGAGTTAACTTTGGCCATTATGTAACTCAAGTTTCTATATACTGAGGTGATATTGACAAGAAGAGGTGAAGTGACCCATCGTCTGGAGATAGCTATTAGGAATGTGAAATGTGACTCTGAGGGGGGAGTGTTGTGGAAAGAGAATAATTTTAATATTAATGGGGCTGCAGACAAGAGTGGAGTAATGAAATGATGTGAAATGGAGTTAGTGAGTTGGGGGAGGGCAAGGGGGAGTTAACGAGTTTGGATTTGATACTATGTTTGATCATGGCACTTTCTTTGACCCTGGTGATCGGGAAACTGGCATGTGGAAAATCAGATATAAGACTGAATATGTAAGTGGTGATAGCCAATAATTAATTGCAAATTATGATATGAGAAAAACAGGAGAGGCAGATTTGAGTTTTGTCCATGCATAAGTCTTAATTGAAAACTTTATGATAGATGCATTTATGAGGTTTGGCTTTGCTGGGCTTCCCCACCTCTCCATGTATGCCCCAATCTTATTAAATTAACTAGATTTCTGCAATAGCAAACAAGTGCCATCTTTGTCTTAGAATTTATTACTACCCTCCTCCCTTTAGTGCCCACAAATCCCTAGAAGCCTATAGAATAGAATAGAATCTAAACTGCTTTTTATGTGTTGTTTTTCTTTGTAATACTAACATTTCCATTGTCATATCTCTTGGCGGATTACAAAAACGTTTTTAGTTACATGGTATCATATAATCTTGTTAGATTACAGGGCAAGTAGGACCATTTTTTGAAGGTCTGACAAATCACATGCTTTATTCAGGGTCACACAGTTCTTTCCAACATAGTCAAAACTAGAACTCAGGTATTCAGACTCTAGCCTTCTTGAATGTAGAAGATTCTCCACACTGCTTAAGTGCATGGGTGAGCCCTGTACATGGTATAAATGGAATATGCATCCTTTAAGAGAATGTTAGAGTGGCATGTATGCAATAGGCAAAAGTAGCATTGTGAGGATTTTCTACCCTGAAACTATAAGCAAAGACAAATAAGCACACATTAATATATATGTAATCTTTTTTTATTATGTTATGTTAATCACCATACATTACATCATTAGTTTTGATGTAGTGTTCCATGATTCATTGTTTGTGCATAACACCCAGTGCTCCATGCAGTACGTGCCCTCCTTAATACCCATCACGAGGCTAACCCATCCCCCACCCCCCTCCCCTCCAGAACCCTCAGTTTCTTTCTCAGAGTCCATAGTCTCTCATGATTCATCTCCCCCTCTGATTTCCCCCCCTTCATTCTTCCCCTCCTGCTATCTTCTTTTTTTTTTTAACATATAATAACAAATAACATATTATTTGTTTCAGAGGTACAGATCTGTGACTCATCAGTCTTGCCCAATTCACAGCGCTCACCATAGCACATACCCTCCCCAATGTCTGTCATCCCACCACCACATCCCTCTCACCCCACCACTCCAGCAACCCTCAGTTTGTTATATGTAATCTTAATAAATATCTATTTGTTGATTGTTTATTATGCCCCAGGCATTAAATCAATACATAATATACATTTTCTCATTTAAATCTCACAATAAATCAGTGGAAACTGAATCTTAAATGAGTGAAGTCACTTGTGCTTGTCCTCTTAATTTTAATATAAAATTATTTAATAGGTTTTCTGAAGAAGCAATACCAAATTACGTGCCAGTATTCATTCATCTGAATCTTAGAATATGAGACTAATATTCATATAAGTAGCATATAAATGACCTGCAAATATATGAAGAACTACATTTGAAAAAACATGATCACTATGACATACATACACTACCACATAGTATTTACTTCTTTATATGTGTACTCTTGAAATTTGCGTATTAGACTATTCATTTACTTTGAGAGAAAACCATTAAGAAAAGAGAGGATTATTGGTGATTTTTACATTTAATGTAGCATGTTCTTCCCTAGATTTTAATTCAGCACATTCTATGTCTGTCAGGTGTCTACTTTATATAGTAAACCAGTGAATGCTGGATAATCCTGTAAGGAAGAGAATTTCAACAGAAAAAGAATTCTAAAAACTACTTAGTTATACCAACTCATTGTAATCAACTTCAGAGTATTTCTGATGACATAGAAAATGATTCTTCAAAATTAAAAAAAAATTCTTAATTCCATTTCAGGTATTAGTTTCAATTACAACCAAACCTTTAGTCCCAGTGATGGAAAACTATAAAATTGAGTGATCTGAGTCATGTCTATGTTCTCCTGCTGATCAGATGTTGAAGGTGCTAATGAACTGTGAAATGGCCAAAGGCAGGCAAAGCAGCCAGAGGGGAAAAAGGGGAGAAGCCACAGACCTGGATCACCACAAAATGAGTAATTAGTCAATGAATAATGGGGAATTCAACTACGTTAAACCTGTATCTCTTGCATGTATTTTCTATCAAAACTTGCTAGAAATAGAGTTCACAATCCATTTTCTGAGGTTGTAAAGACTACGTCCATTACATTGACTGTAGCTGGAAGTATCTACTCAGAGTCCTCAATGTGGATTGAGAATGGAAAACAGCCACTTTCCTATAAATGTTGGATCATTTGATGATAAAACAGATATATTTTTGCAAGTTTCCTTATTCCAAATTATAGAATATACTCTCTACACTGATCTATGCCTTTTCTAAACTGGGATTATAGATGCTTTAGCCCAACTCCTTTCATCAACATAGGATTTTTTTGGTACTAATTTTGATTATTTTCTGTGACTCTTTGATACAATGCAGTTATTCATTGTAGATTTATTGGTCCACGATTAATTTCAATATTATCAGGCTGTGTTTGGAAAACAGCGAAACTTATAATTTGCTGCTGTGTGTGTGTGCATGCACATGCCCATGCATGTGAATAGATTTTATTTCATGGTACGAACAATCACTGAGGCTAAAAGAGGAGAACCTGGCAGATGGTCTATAATTTTTAGTCTACATAATGAATATAAATATGGATATATAAAAATGACTCTTTGGCTATGAGTTCTTTCTATTTTACTGAGTCAGGATTCAGTTTCATAAAACTAATAATACCTATTATTTTATTTAGATTCTAAACAAATACCTCACAAACATTCTAGGGCTTACTGTTTCCCACTCTTTTTTCTGGCTTTCAAACAGAATCATTGGTTTGGTTTGGTTTGGTTTGGTTTGGTTTGGTTTGGTTTGGGTAAAAGGAATAAATGCATTCTGCCTATCTCTATCACCTTGGGTCTCATGAGAAAGAAAAGTAAAACATGTTTTCTCTTTCCATTTTGCTTCTGAAATTCTAGTTTCTTTGTTTGTTTGTTTCCTGGACATTTGACCGTATAACTGGTGACTGCATTTACACCATTGCCTTATCAAGATCTTTAGGAGCAAAAAAAACAGGATATACAACTTGAGTTGAAGGTGGTGCTGGCATTTTAGTCCCTTATGGCAGGTGTGTGTCATTATAGAAACATAAACAGATTGTTTCATCAACTGCTCCTAGCAATCTCAAAAATCTAATGTCCTGAATGTAAGTTGGATTGTCTGGAAACTCAATTTAAAGATTTTATTTATTTATTTGAGAGAAAGAATGAGAGAGAGAAAGCACATGAGTGGGGGGAGGGTCAGAGGGAGAAGCAGACTCTCTGCTTGGCAGGGAGCCCGATGCGGGACTCGATCCCGGGACTCCAGGATCATGACCTGAGCCGAAGGCAGTGGCTTAACCAACTGAGCCACCCAGGCACCCTGGAAACTCAATTTAAACATTAATGTTTTATTTGCACAGTCAATGCCATTCAGTAAAATGGTATTTTTTAATGTGTTCAGGTTAAACTCTTATCCTAATTTATTGTGATTATCCCCAAAACTTCTTCCAGGTAATCCATACATCTTCCTCAGTGCTCAGAATTCTAAACATTGGCTGGTTTATTTAAGCATTGGTCATTATTGCTGGAGTCCTTCTTTCTTCATCCTTTTAGTTTGACCATGATAGTTTCTCCCTTTCCCTGGTTCTGATAATTTCTCCTTTGTTTGAGATAGTATCTTATTGGACTGTAATAGCTATGTTTTAGACAGTACCTTTAAAATAGGGCATGTTCTTGATCTTAGTATTTTGGTTTTAGTATTGTTATTATTATTGGTCTTACTCCTTCTCCTAATATGCTTCTTGCTGAGGTGTCTTTGCAAAGAAGTGGGAGACTGCCAAACCCATCTATAGACTCTAAAACATGTAACGGAGTGTAATATTGTTCACTGCTCTGGCCACATCTAATTCTTTTCCTTGGAATTTGGGATCTGAATTTGTGCGTGTGAGGTCCATGTGGGTGCAGAATCTGTAATATCATGTGGACTCACGGGCTGATGATGTGCTTTTGGAGCAGGCATCACCACAGAGTGAGCATTTGCTCAAAGAGCCACAGAGATAGATTATACAGACAAGGAAAAGGAGACAGACGAGTGGGGCAATGATTCTGCAGTTGCCCAGGGTAGTGAGATTTTATTTCACTTAGTTAAGACCCTGCTGTATTTATTAACAGACTGTATCCCCTGTTTTTGTTTTACTTTCAGCTGTTTTGCACTGATTGTTGTCTTGAAGGTAAATATGCCTTAAGACTACACTTAGGCAGCTTAATAATACTTTTATAATTTATGAGTCACTTGGATTGTTTTTACACTAAATTTTTGTGTTCTTTGAAAAATTCTAAATCTTTACAAGTTTGTTTTTACAAAGGATTTTTTTGGGGGGGTGATAAAACTATATCTTGTTTGTATTAGTAGTTAAATAGCTGTATGCGTTTGTCTAAACTCATAGAACTGTACACTAAAAAGTTAATTTTATTGTATATATGCTTAAAATAAATTTTTTAAAAAAACTTTTGAGGGGGGAGGGGCAGAGGGAAAGGGAGAAAGAGAATCTTAAGCAGGCTCCACACCCAGCGCAGAACCCAACGTGGGGCTCAGTGTCACAACCCTGAGATCATGACCTGAGGTGAAATCAAGAATACCACATTTAATTGACTGAGACACCCAGGTACCCCTAAAAATAAATATTTTAAAGTATACTTTGGAGATTCTAAATACACTATCATATAATTTTTATGTTTTTATCTGATATCTGAGAGATCAAAGAGATTTGAAATTAGAATTATCAGTGTCATCTTTTTGCTTTGGAATATAAACTTCAAGAAGACAGGGGCGTTACCTTGTTTAAGGCTTTATCCTGATAACCTAGCTTTACAGGCACTTGAGAAATGTTGAGTGAATAATAGCCAGAATATATCAAAGGTCCAATTTTACTAGTCATATACCAAACACGTTTTTGAAGAAGTTATGCAGTTTATTGTATTTGTGTATTTTAAACTATAAAGATGCATAGTAGGTCCAGATATCAGTATGTATGTATGTATTTTTAAGGAGCTGACCACGGTCTTTTACAATGTAACTGTTATTTAGTATGTATTTTCTTATCTCCCCATTTTTCTTTTTTACTCATTGAACATATATATTTTTAGCTTCTACCATGCATCAGATAATGAACTTGTCCCATAGGACCTGGAATACAAGGGAACGTCAGGTTCATGCTCAGAAATCTTGATCCTGTGAGTTAATTTAGCCCTTCCCAAGACACTTCATCTTTTCTTTGTCTAAGTTCCCATTTTATATACTCTTTAGCTTAAACACTGCATTGTGTCTACTAAATTCCTACCATGTGCAGGAAGAAAATACTATTTTTCATGAAGAGACAGACCTGATATCGATTCATTTAATGAGTCATATGATAGGTATGCCATGGTTTAGAACTGTGTCCCAGCATTAGGTTTTACTTCAAATATTAGAACCATTAATATAGTCAGGCTTAAATTTTTTAATTGACTTTATTATGCAGTTTTAAGCATTTTGTAGCAAAATTGAGTAGAACATACAGAGATTTCTCATGCATCCCTCATTCCCACATATGCCTACCTTCCCTTACTCTCAGCATCTCCCAACAGAGTGGTACATTTGGTAGAACTGATGAACCTACACGGGCCTATTATCACTCAAAGTCTGTAGTTTACATTAGAGTTCACTGTAAGTGTTGTACATTCTGTGGGTTTGAACAAATGTGTGATGTCATGTATCCACCATTGTAGTATCACAACTAGTGGTTACACTGCCCTAAAAATCTGTGCTTTACTTATTTCTCTTTTTCCCTAGCCCCTAGCAACCAGTGATTTTTTACTGTCTCCATACTTGTTGCCTTTTTCAGAATGTCATATACTTGGAATCATGCAGTATATAGCCTTTTCAGATAGGCTTCTTTTACTTAGTAACATGCATTTAAGTTTCCTCCATATCTTTTCATGGTTCGATAGCTCACTTTTTTCCATTGTTTATAATCTATTATCTAGATATACCTCAGTTCATCCATTCTCCTGAAGGACACCTTAGTTGCTTCCAGATTTGGGCAATTATCGAAGCTACCATAAGGCTTAGATTTTTAAAATAAGCATCTTATATGTTACCTGAAATATTTCAATACATGGACAGCAATATCATTCAATACTTTTTTAATGTCATTTAAACTTAATATATATATATATATATATATATATATATATATATGATCCTGTTTACTATAAAGTAAATAGGTGTATTTCAAAACAATAGAGATATCAGTCACAATGCCTATAATATGAACTGTTTGAAGAACAGTCATGTTTTATCATTGGCAACTTCTTTGCCTTTGAACTGACACCAGACAAATGAATATGAAGAATCATGGATATACTCTTCCAGTCACATACTGTTAGGTCAACCGGGTTTCCCCACCTAATAGCTTCCTGGCATCCACTTGAGTTACTAAGGTCACTTATTTTGGTATATTAAGTGGAAAAAGAAAAAAAAATGAAAGTCTCTGAGCAAAGAACCCTCCATTAATTTAAAACATACAATAATAGGCTGTAAAATAACAACTGCATTTTAACCAGTAAGTTCATTAAACATTTTCTCAAACTCATAACCATTATTTTGCTTAGTCAAATGTTTTCTCAAAGGAGAGTTCATTCATTTTAACTGCATAAAATACATGATGAATGAAGCAATTTATTTTTTTATTTACATTTTACCACTGATAATATTTTACTAAAAACACTATCACAAAAGAGCACATTGTGACTTTAATCAGTGTTCACTTTCTAGGGCAATGCTTTGTTTTACATTTATAACTTTAGAGTTATGTTTGTGAATGATACAGAATAAGATGTCCCTAGAAATTACTAGACTACTCTTCATTACAAAATTAATATATGCTCATTGTTTAACATAAACATAAGCACAAATACAGGTAAGAGCTGTTTTATAATATTTTTTCAAAGATAACTGAAAAGTGCAATATTTAGACAAAGAGAAATTATGCTGTATTGAATGAAATGTTTATAGTAGTGATTTTTCTCTTACTCATTTCAAGAGCAGATAAAACTGACCATTTGTGATTTCTAAGATATCCTTATCGATATCATTCTTAATTTTCCATTCCAAAATAATAACTATGTTTTCTTTTTATCTGAGCTTATAAAACACACTTATTATTGGCCATTATCAGTAGTAAGATTTCTTTTTACACCTGTAAAATTTGGAACATAAACATTTTTTTTCACTTGCAAATTAATTTTTAAAAGAGTTAAATGAATAACTACATAAAGAGAAAACCAGGATGTTGTAAATTCACCAAAATTTTATTTTGGGTGTAGCTCTTACTACATTTTTTGTAGATATTAGATATTGCCTTAACTTCCTATTAATTAAAATAGTTATTTTTAATGATTTTTTTGGAATTCTTAAGTAAATTATCTTCTCATCCACAAAGCTGAAAGTAACATCATTCTGAGTATCATACCTCTGATTTCTTTAACTTCTACTGCATGGGCTAAGACCTTCAGTACACTCTTTAAAAATAGCTTTTAAGTGGTCAGCCTTGTCTTGTTCCTTCATTGAATGGTAATGCTTGCAATGTACATTAATTCAAATGGCACATTCTGAATACTTCTGTTGAATAGCTTATAAATCAAGGAAATTTCCTTTTTTAGTCAGGAGTTTTTTAATAAAGAGTGTTAAGTTTTACCAACTTCTTTTACAAGACCTATTGAGAAAGTCATAATTGTACTTCTTTAATCTGTTTATGTAATTTTGTTAATAAATATTCTTATATTAAACCAAGATAATCCTATGATAATGGTCATAGTTCATTCTTCTTTTAACAATATTTTTATAAAAAACAGTATCATTTTAATAACCCTATTTTGATAATCTTATGTTAAGGATTTTCACATCTATCTTTGTATAAAATTAGCTTTTTTTGAGAATTATCCTTGCCCAGCTTTTAAATTAGCATTATGGTAGTTTCATAAAATTTGCTAAAAAAAACTTCTCTCTGTGTCTCTCCCCCGTGCCTTTTCTTTCCTGTACTAGAATATTTACTTAACAGAGAATTATTCGTTCATTGGCACTTTGGTTAAAATTAAACTGTTGGGCTTGGTGTTCTTGATAAGAAAATATCTTTATCTTCTATAGTTATTGGTCTCCTAGGGATTATACTTCATGAATCTGGTGATTTAAGTTTCCCTAGAAAAGAATTATTTTCATCTAAGTTTAAACATATTTGTATAAAGTACATATTAATCTCACACTTTTTGAAATCTCTGAATCTATACTTAATACCCCAGTGTTCTTAATATTTTTGTTTCCTCTCTCTTCCCTAAACCATTTGGTCAGACTGTCCAAAGGTTTATTTTATTTCCTGATGTTTTCAAATAACCACATTTTAGTTTTATTGATCAATGCTAGTTTGTATTCTGTTTCTATTTTACGCTTTTCTAATTTATTTGTTTTTTTTTTTGTTTTTCTAACTTTGTTAATAGAAAATTTAGTTAATTTAAAAGGAATTTCATAGCTTTTACGTGTTTTTTTTTAAAGATTTTTATTTATTTATTTGAGAGAGAGAATGAGAGGCAGAGAGCACGAGAGGGAAGAGGGTCAGAGGGAGAAGCAGACTCCCTGCTGAGCAGGGAACCCGATGTGGGACTCGATCCTGGGACTCCAGGATCATGACCTGAGCCGAAGGCAGTTGCTTAACCAACTGAGCCACCCAGGCGCCCTGCTTTTACATGTTTTTTAAAATTATATACTTATATATTGCTTTGGTGACCCATGGCAGGTTTTGATTCATAATGTTCTCCAGTGTCAATTGTTTCTCCGTAGTTAGTAATTTCAATTTTAATTTTCTCCATAATTTATAAATCATTTAGGCTTTTTTTCCTTTATGTGGAAATATTTGTGGAGACAGATCTAAGAGTTTTTCTTAATTATTTTTTTATTTTTATTTTTTTTAAAGATTTTATTTATTTATTTGAGAGAGAGAATGAGAGATAGAGAGCACGAGAGGGAAGAGGGTCAGAGGGAGAAGCAGACTCCCCGCCGAGCAGGGAGCCCGATGTGGGACTCGATCCCGGGACTCCAGGATCATGACCTGAGCCGAAGGCAGTCGCTTAATCAACTGAGCCACCCAGGCGCCCGAGTTTTTCTTAATTATTAATGTTAGTCTCTGTTGTTTGGAATCTGTTAAGATTTCCTTTGTAGTCTACAAAGTCAAAATGTGGGAAATTTCAATATATTAGGAAATCATAAACACACACACACACATACATAAATTTAGTAACGTCCTATTTATTATCTTTTAATCTGGCTTGTCAGTTATCCTATTTAAATACTTAATATACTTTTTTTCTACTTAAACTGTCAGTTTCTTTTTTGTGTATGATGCCCGTGAACTTAACTATTTTTTATTTAGCTATAATGAATATATAACTTTTTTTAAGGTGTAAAATATGTTGATTTGATACACTTATATAGTAATATGATTACCATCATAGTGTTAGCTAATACCTCTATCACTCACATAACTATCACTTGTTTTTGTAGTGAGACCATTTGTTATACAGTCTCTTAGCAACTTTAAGCATCTAATAAATTGTAGTTGACTATATTCACTATTCTGTCCATTAGATCTCCAGAACTTACTCAACTTCTAGTTGCAAGTTTATACCATTTGACCAACATCTCTCCAACTTTCCCCTCCCCTGAGCCTTCGGCTACTCTCTGTTTCTGTGAGTTCAGCTTTCTCGGATTTCACATCCTAGTGCTCTCATACAGTATCTGTCTGCCTTTGTCTGGCTTATCTCCCTTGGCACAATGCTTTCAAGGTCCATCCCTGTTGTCTCAAATGGCAGGATTTCCTTCTTTCTCATGGTGAAATAATAATCCATTGTGTATGTATATGTGCATATATACACCACATGTTCTTTATCCATTCATCCACTGACAGAGACTTAGGTTGTTTCCGTATCTTGGTCGTTGTGAATCATGCTGCAATAAACATAGGAATGAATAGCTCTTTTTGAAATCCTGGTTTAATTTTCCTTGGGTATATATACCTGCAATTGGGATTTCTGGATCGCTTAGTAGTTCAATTTTTAATTTTTGGAAGAACTGTCATACTATACCAATTTACATTCCATCAGATTGTAAATTTCTGAGATGCGTGTCCCATCATTGCAGACTTGCCATCTTCTCTTTACAGTCTTTTGATGTTTAAGAGTTATATTTTGAAGCTCTTCATAGTATATTAAGGTTTATGTATTTTCATATATTCTTGTGGACTGTAACTTTGATAAATACCAAATACTTTTTGAATTTCTCCTTTAATGTGATTTCTCAGAAACTGATATTTTACACCATAATGACTTTTATTAGTATATTTCTTGATAGGTCTTACCTGCTTTTACCGAACTCTCCATTTTTATTTTCTTGGTAGGCATGTGTGCCTTTTGTGACGAGCATATGCTTGAGATGTTTTCCCTACCCTCTGAGTTCCTTCTCAGTTTTAAGTGGGTTAAAGCTGTAGTTTGAATACCCCAGGTTTTCCACTGTGCCCATTTCTGTTCCTATCTGTTGACATTTATGTCCCAATACAAAGTTAATTTATAAGATGTTTAAGGATTGATAATATATATATATGTATGTTATGTGCTGCTGCAATTCTCTGGGGATTAATTATATTTAAAGTCTTACTATAGTGATTTTCTTTCTATTGGTGTTGATTATCCTGTTCATTGAATTTTGTGCCTCCGTTCTGTACTTGATTTCTAAGATGATGCTATTTGTTTTGGAGATCATATTCATACTTCACATTTCCTGCTAGCTTACATGTGTAATTGGGTCCATTTAAGAAATTCTGCTTCCAGTGATTGTGACTACCCTGGTGAGGAGATTTCTGGGCAAGGACTCCCTGACTTCATCCAGGTTCTTACTGACCTTGGGAAGACTAGCCCTGGTTAAACTGTGAGGGCCGAATGAACCATTACTATTGTGGTTCTCATCAAGTCACACTGGTCACCATACCAGTTCTACCTTTTCTCTATCTACCACCTCACCATGAGTGGACTGCCTCTCTAGTTACTGCCTCTTCTCACTGAAGTCCTATCCAGTGTAGGTTTTAGCCTTTGGTTCTGTTCCTCACTCTGTTTATGTCCACCTTCTAACTTTTGCACATCATATCATTTCTAGTATTTGGGGGAAATGTCTCTTTTGTAATCACTAATATAACAGAAATGGCCCCCCTCACATGATATAGAGTTGTTGCTGAGATATGGCTGCCCCCAAGGGATTGCATTCCCCAATCGTGTTGCATCTAGATAGGATCATATATATGTTTCTCTCCAGAGAAATGTGAATAGAAATACATTATGAAGATGGTTATGATTCAAGTGTATCTTTCCCATCTTTTTTTCTGCATACAACAGCTTGTTGCAGGGGACAGCATAGCTCCAGGGAATGGCAGAAACAAATATAGGAGCCAAGTTACCTGAATTATCTAATGGGCCAATGAACATAACCAACCCAGAACATGGGCAACAACATTGTACTGTTGCATAAGCAAGAAATAAACTTGAATTATATGAAGCCAATGAAATATTGTGTAGTTTATATCAAGACTTTTAAAATTACCCTAAATTATATCAGTGATACAGATTTAATTTCCATAAAAAATATATGTCCAGTATTTTCTATGGACTTTGAATTGGAATATGTACTTAATTTTATATATTGATTTAATCTTGCTCAATTCTCTTTTACATATATTTAAACATTCCTTTCAAATGTTTAAGCAGTGTTTTTTTATAATGCTGAAACTTTGAATATTTTCCTATATTTCTTCAGTATGATAAGGGATTTTTAATATCTGATGGTCATTTTTGAGATAGGGAAGAAATATAATTTGTCCAAGAATGTTGATGTATTTAATATATGATTAACGTTTTAATAAGAACATAGGCTCTTAAGAAATACATGGTTATGATATCTTTCTAAGATATTATAACCACCAGTGTCTAGATCAAACAGATGACACAACCTCCCTTACACACACACACTCACACACACACACACACACACACACTCTCTATATAAACAGCACTGTTTATTTTTTATTTTGTTTTATTTTTAAGATTTTATTTATTTATTTGACAGAGAGAGAGTGAGCAAGAGCAGGAACACAAGCAGGGGGAGTGGTAGAGGGAGAAGCAGGCTTCCTACCGAGCAGGGAGCCTGATGTGGGACTCGATTCCAGGACCCTGGGATCATGACCTGAGCCGAAGGCAGACGCTTAACAACTGAGCCACCCAAGTGCCCTGTTGAGAGGTTTTTGATTACTGACTCAATCTTCTTACTAATAATTGGTCTGTTCACATTTTCTGTTCATGATTATATTTTGGTAAGTTTTATGTTTCTAGGAATTTATCCATTTCTTCTAGCTTGTCCAAGTTGTTAGCAAATAATTGTTTATAGTAGTCTCTTACATTCCTTATTACTGTGTTATCAGTTATATCATGTCTTCTTCCATTTCTCATTTACTAGAGTGCTCTCTTTTTCTGGGTGAGGCCATTTAAAGGTTTCTCTATTTTGTATATTTAAAAAAAAAAACAGCTCTTAGTTGCATTGATCTTTTTATTGTCATTTTAGTTTCTATTTCATTTCTTCTCTGATCTTTATTTCTTTCCTTCTAACTCTGGACTAGTTTGTTCTCCTTTTACTAGTTCCTTGAGGTATAAAGTTAGAATGTTTATTTAAGACACTTCTTTTTGCTTAAAGTGAGCATTTTTCACTATAAAATTCCTTCTCAGAATTGCTTTTGCTGTAGCTCATAATTCTTGGTAAATTTCTATTTTAATTTGTCTCAAAATATTTTTGATTTCTCCTTTGATTTCTTCCTTGACTTATTGGTTGTTCAAGAGCATGATGTTTAACCTTTACCTATTTGTAAATTTTCCAGTTTTCATCATTTAATCAAATTTATAGTTCCATGCCATTGTAGTTGGAGAAGATGTTTGATATGATTTAAATCTTGTTCAATTTATTAAGACTTGTTTTGTGGTCTAGTTATATATCTTAGAGAATGTTCCATGGGTGCTTGAGAAGAATGTACATTCTGTTTGGGGATGGAATGTTCTGTTTTTATCTGTTAAATCCATCTGATCTAATGTGTTTAAGACAAACATGTCTATTGATTTTTGTCTGGAAGATATATCCATTGATGGATGTTGGTATTAAATTTCCCTATTATTTATTAGATTGTTGTCCTTTTCACCCTCTAGGTCTGTAGATCTTTCCTTATATATTTAGGTGCTCTTTATGTTGGGTGCATAAATATTTACAAATGTTATATCCTCTTGTTAGATTGACCCCTTTATCATAGTCATAATGACCTTCTTTTTCTTTTATTACAGTCTTTCTCTTAAAGTCTATTTTGTCTGATACAAGAATGGCTACCCTCCTCTTTCCTCTGATTTCCACTGAATATCTTTTCCCACCCCCACTTTATTTTCAGTCTGTGTGTATTTTTTACATTTGGGGTAAGTCTCTTGTAGGCAGCATATATTATGGATCTTGTTTTTTGGTTTCTTTGTTTTGTTTTTTATATCCTCAGCTACTCCATGTTTCCTGCTTGGAGAATTTAACCCATTTGCATTTAAATTATTGCAGGTATATATTTATTGCCATTTAATTAATTGTTTTCTGGCTGTTTTGTAATTCCTTTCTTCTCTTGCTCTCTCCCTTGTAATTCGATGATTTATTCATAGTGGTATACTTAGATTCCTTTCTCTTTAACAGCGTATTGTAAGTTTATAACAACTTAAGGTTGAATGCATTCTAAAACTATATTTTTTCTCTCCCACCAAGTTTTATGTTTTGATACCACAACTGACATCTTTTTATCTGGTACATACATTGTTGTGCTATTGTGCCAAATTACTATGGAGTTTTTTTTTTTTAAGGTTTTATTTATTTGACAGAGAGAGACACAGCGAGAGAGGGAACACAAGCAGGGGGAGGGGGAGAGGGAGAAGCAGGCTTCCTGCAGAGCTGGGAGCCGGATGCGGGGCTCAATCCCAGAACCCTGGGATCATGACCTGAGCCGAAGGCAGATGCTTAATGACTGAGCCACCAGTCACCCCTACAATATAGTTATTTTTACTACTTTTGTACTTTAATCCTAATAATAACATTACAATAATAGATTATTCTGAATTTTACTATATATTTACCTTTACCAGTGAAATGTATACTTTATGTTTCCATGTTACTAATTAGCACCCTTTCATTTCAACTTAAAGAAGTCCCTTTAACATGTATTGTAAGGCCAGTCTAGTGATGAGAAACTTCTTTAGCTTTTTCTTGTATGGAAAATTCTTTCTCCCTTTCAGTTCTGAAAGACAACTTTGTGAGTTGGAGTGTTCTTGGTTGAAGATTGTGTTGTTTTTGTTTTTCCTTTAACACTTTGAATATATAGTCCCACTCTCCACTGGCCTGAAAAGTTTCTGCTGAAATATATGCTGATAATAATCTAATGGGAGTTTTTCTCTTGATGCTTTTAAGATTCTCTCCTTGTCGGGCGCCTGGGTGGCTCAGGTGGTTAAGCAACTGCCTTCGGCTCAGGCCATGATCCTGGAGTCCCGGCATCGAGTCCCACATCGAGTCCCGCATCGGGCTCCCTGCTCGGCGGGGAATCTGTTTCTCCCTCTGATCCTCTTCCCTCTCGTGCTCTCTCTCTCTCATTCGCTCTTTCTCAAATAAATAAAATCTTTAAAAAAAAATATATTCTCTCCTTGTCTTTAACTTTGGGGAAATTAATTATAATATGTCTTGGTATGGGCCTCTTGGATTTTCTCTTGTTTGGAACTTCACAGGATTCCTAAATCTGGATGTCTGTTTTCTTCCCCAGGATAATGAACTTTTCAGGCATAATTTTTCCAAATACTTTTCTGCTCCATTCTTCTCCTTCCGGAATCCCTATAGTACAGTTATCAGTCCAGTTGATGTTATCCTTTAAGTCCTTTAAGCCACCTTGTCTTTTTCATTCTTTGTCTTTTTTTGCTACTCTATCTGAATGAGTGTCCCTGTCCTGTCTTTGAGTACACTGATCTTTTCTTCTGCTTTACCTAGTCTGCTGTTGAACCTCTGTGTTGTATTTTTCAGTTGTTATTTTATCTTTTAGTTCTGTGATTTCCATTCAGTAGTCATATTTTTTGTTGTTTTGTCAAAATTTTCACTTTGGGGGCACCTGGGTGGCTCAGTTGTTTAAGCATCTGCCTTCTGCTCGGGTCATGATCCCAGGGTCCTGGGATGGAGCCCCATGTCAAGCTCCCTGCCTAGCAGGGAGTCTGCTTTTCCCTCTGCCCCTCCCCCTACCCATTCCTGCTCTCAAATAAAATATCTTTTAAAAAAAATTTTAACTTTGTGAGGGGAAGGGGGTGAGGGGATGGGTTGGCCTGGTGATGGGTATTAAAGAGGGCATGTTCTGAATGGAGCACTGGGTTTTATGCACAAACAATGAATCATGGAACACTACATCAAAAACTAATGATGTAATGTATGGTGATTAACATAACAATAAAAAATTAAAAAAAATTTTAACTTTGTTAATGCATTGTTCTTCTGACCTCAGTGAGCATATTTATGACCATTATTTTGAACTCTTCATCAAATCATTTATATTTCTGTTTCAGTAAGGATTTTTCTGAGGTTTTTATCTTGTTTACCCACTTGGAATATGTTCCTCCATCTCTTCATTTTCCTGTGATTGGTTTGTGTTAGATAAAACAGTCACCTCTCAGTCTTTCACTGTGGCCTCTTGTAGGAGATAAAAGTTATTGTTTACCCCTGCCCTAGCTGTTAGTTGTCTCTCCAGTTTTGTGATTGTCCAAAGAGCCTTTGTTCTTAGTGGCTTTATAGCAGTTAGGGTATTCCAGGACTTGTCAGTATCCCAAAAGGGAGGAACTCAGTATCTAGATTCAGTCTCAATAGAAGATGGACCCATAGGCAGCAGTTTTTAAAGTATGCAAATATAACTCTTTTAAGGGAAAACTGGGGCATGGGTATTTCTGTCTTTCCCTGTGCAGTGATCCTTGGGGTGATAGTCCATGAAGAATGCTTGCTTGTTACCATTCTGTTGAAGCTGTGGACACAAGCCTTCCTCACCACCAGAGCCAGACTATCAAGGGATATCTATCTTTTCTGGGGAGCAGCCACAAAACCTGGGGCTTAAATATGTACATAAGCTCCTCTCTCAAATACAAAAGTGACTGGGTTAAGTCAGGGCAAGAGTGCAAAGATGGTCCCTGCTGGCCTCCCTAGTATCTGGAGAGAATTGTTGACCCCTAGATGTGTGTTTAATTAGAAGCCTGCTCTTTAGACTGCAGTTATGATGATAGGCTAACAGGACTCTTTCATGGGAAGACTGGGTGTTTCTGTCTTCTGCCTCGGCACTGTGCCCTATGGTAGTAGCCAATTAAACACTGTTACTCCACTTGTGACTATTCCATGAGATCACAAAGTGTTCTGTATGTAGCTGTAGATTCAGTATGTCCATGGGAGGAGGCAAGTATGGGATCCTCCTCCATCACCATCTTGAACCAGGATCCCGAGTGCTTTTAAAAAAAAAAGATATATAACTAAAATGTATTTGACCCAATTTTGGATTTTGAGGAGGAAAAGGTAACTCAACATGAGATTCTCTCTAAATACCATTTATCTAGACATGTAGCTTTCAAGGGAAGAGATACAAAGAGGAAAACAGGGTCTTCCTTAAGGTGGAGGAGGTAAGAGTACCTCCCAAAAAATGCTTCTTTCTTCTGTATTCAAAACTAAGACCTGTGGGACTCTTCTTAATGAGAAGAATTGGAATCAAACCTTCTGGTAAGTTAATTCCTTAATGTCTTTCCCAGAATTATCATGTTTAAGAACTGAGATGCCCAGGTTGAATACGATCTGCCTGTCTGTGGTAAAAATACAAGTATCCAAAAGAATTACATTACCCAAATACCTTTCCAAGTAAGTGCACTGAACTGGGGAATAATACTGTGTGTCTGGGCGTTATAAATTCTAGAAACACAGGAGCTATATTTTCTAAATTTCAGTCATGGTAGCAAGAGAAGACAAAATGGCAGATTTCAGCAAGTTCAGTATATATTATCCATAGACCAAGAAAATTAATTAAGAAAACCCCAGCACATATAAAGACAAATGGAAAAAAATGGAAAATTATTAGGAGCATTAATGACAAGGACTCACTTATTTGGTATTAGAAAGCCCAACATGTCTTCCATAAAATAAACAAAATCTTTAGAACTTCCTGGAGTAATTTTTCCCCCATTTTATTGTTGTAATTGAAATACAACACTGTGACTTACGTATATTGTAAATTGATTACCACAAAAGCTGAGTTCACATTTGCCATTTCATATAGATAAAATAAAAAGAAAGCAAAAATTTCATATGCATCATGTTAGTGTTACCTACAGTCATTCCCCATCCTTCCCTACTTTTGGTAACCACAAATCTGATCTTTTTTTATTATTATTATTCATTCTATATAAGATTCTACCAAAAAGTGAAATCACACAGTATTTGTCTAGTTTAGTCTGACTTAGTTCACTTAGCAAAATGCCTTTGAGGTCCACCCACGTTACTACAAATGGCAGGATGCCCTCACTTTTTAGGGCTAAACAATATTCCCCTGTTTGTGTGTATGTGTGTATGTCAAAACTTTTATTCATCCATCCAATGATGGATACTGATGTTTCCATGTCTCTGCTATTGTAAATAATGCTGTTACAAACATGGTGGTAGAGATAATTTTTGTTTATTTTAGATATATTCCCAGAAGTAGAAATGCTGGATTATATGGTAGTTTTATTTTTTGAGGAGCCCTCATACTGTTTTCCATAGTGGCTGTCCCATTGTATAATCCCCCTAACAATGCACAAGTGTTCCTTTTCCCTACATTCTCACCAGCACTTGTTATCTGTCTTTTTGATGATGCCCAACAGACATGAGGTGATATCTTCTTGTGGTTTTGATTTTTATTTCTGTGATGACTAATGATGTTGAGCATCTTTTTGTATACCTCTCAGTCTCTTGTTTGTCTTCTTTGTAAAGATTTCTTTTGCTGTGAAGAAACTGGTATGACGTAGTTCCACTCTTTATTTTCCATTTTATTACATGTGCTTCAGATGACATATCCAAAGAATCATTGCCAAGATCCATGTCAAGGACATTTTTTCCTATCCTTTCTTCTAGGACTTTTATGGTTTCAGGTCTTACATTTAAGTCTTTAATCCAGTTTGAGTTCATTTTCATGAGTGGTATAAGATAGGGGTCTAGTTTCATTCTTTCATATGTGAATATCCAATTTTCTGCGCACCATTTATTGAAGAGACTGTCTTTTCTCCTTTGAGTTTCCTTGGCTCCCTTGTCAAATATTAGTTGACAGTACGTGTTTCAGTTTATTTCTGAGCTGTCAATTCTATTCCATGGGCCACTTTGTCTGTTTTTATGACAGTAGTATAGTGTTTAGATAGGTATAGCTTGCAGTCAGGAAGGGTGATGCCTCCTTCTTTGTTCTTTCTCAGAATTGTTAGGGCTATTTGGGGTCTTTTGTGGTTCCATATAAATTTTAAGAATGTCTCTCTTTCCCTTTTCTTTAAAAAATTGCCAAAAAAAGAAAAAAAGGGATCTTGATAGAGATCACATTGAATCTGTTAATGGATTTTGGTAGTATAGACATATTAACAATATCATTTCTTCTGATCCATGAATCCTGGATACTTTTCACCAGTGTCTTATAGTTTTCAGAGTAGAGATCTTTCACTACCCAGGTTAGGTTTATTCCTAAGTATTTTATTGTTCTCAATGTTAATGTAAATGCCATTGTTTTATTTCTTTTTCAAATAATTCATTGTTATTGTATGCAAAGGCTCCTGACATTTATATATGTTAATTTTATATCCTGCAACTTGACATTTTTTATTGTCTAATATTTAGGATTTTCTATATATAAAATCATGTCATCTGCAAATAGAGACAATTTTATTTCCTCCTTTCCAATTATGTTTCCTTTGTTTCTTTTTCTTGCCTTATTGTTCCAGTGAGGACTTTTAGTACATTATGTTGAATAGGAGTGGTGAGATTGGGCACCCTTGTCTTAATCCTGATCTTAGAGGAAAAGCTCTAAGTGAGTGAGTATGATGTTAACACTGGATTTGTCATATATAGTCTTTTGTATAGAAGGAATGTACCTCAACATAATAAATTTGTTAAGTTTTTTTTATCATAAATCAGTAGTGAATTTTGTCAGTAGTGAGGAGATAATTTTTTGTCTTTCATTCTAATGTGATGGGTCATGTTGATTGATTAGATATATGTTGAATTATCTTTGTATCCCAGGTAATCCCATTTGATCATGGTGAATGATACCTATAATGTGGTGTTGAATTCAATTTGCTCATTTTATTGATAATATTTGTATCTATATTGATCAGAGATAGGAATCTATAGTTTTCTAGTAATGTCCTTTTCCATCTTTGGTAGCAGGGTGATGCAGGCCTCATAAAATGAGTTTGGAAATGTTTCCCCCTCTTTGATTTTTTGGAAGAGTTTGAGAAGGAATTGTGTTGGTTCTTTAAATGTTTGTTAAAATGTACCAGTGAAGACATTTGGTTCTGGCTTTTCCTTATTGGGAGATTTTTTATTTCTCACTAGTAATTGGTCTATTCAGACTATCTCTTTCTGATAGTATGTTCTAAGAATTTTTCATTTCTTTAGGTTGTCCAGTATATTGACATATAGTTGTTCATAGCAGCCTCTTATGTTTTGTATTTCTGTAATGTTGCTGTTGTGATGTCTCCTTTCATGTCTATAATTTTTGTTTTCTGTGTTTTCTTTTTCCTCAGTTAGTCTAGCTAAAGATTTGTTGATTTTGTTTATCTTTTCTATTGTTTCCCTATTGTGTCCTTCTCTCTGCTAGTTTTGGGCTTAGTTTATTCTTCTTTTCCTTGTTCTCTAAGGCATAGCTTTAGGTTATTTGCGCTATTTCTTGCTTGTTAATGTAGGCATTGATGAACTTCCCTCTTAAAATTGCTTTCATGGCATCACTTAAGTTTTTGAATGTTGTATTTACATTTGATTTGTCTAAAGATACCTCCCCCCACCCCTTTAACTGGTTCTTTGGCTCTTCAGGAGAGTGTTAATTTCTAGGTATTTGTGGATTTTTGAGTTTTTCCCTTGTTGTTTATTTCTCGTTTTATAACATTCTGATCAGAGAGATGTGGTATGATTTCATTCTTCTTAATTTATTAAGACTTGTTTCATGGTCTAACATATGGCCTATCCTATGTTAGGATAATGTTAGAGAATTTTCCGTGTGCACTTGAAAAGAATGTGTATTTTGCTGTATTCAGATAAAAGTTTCTAGAATGGTCTATTGGGTCTACACTTTTGTTCTAATCCCATTTCCTTATTGATTCTTAGATGATCTATTCATTTTTGGGAGAGGGGTATCCAATTTCATAATGATTTATAACTGTTAAATCTACTTGATGGAGTGACCCCTTTTTCATTATGTAATGATCTTCTTTGCTCTTTTTACCATTTAAAAATTGTTGTGGCTGATATAACTATAGCTACCTCTGCTTTCTTTGATTAGCATTTGCTTGAAATCTTTTTCCATTGCTTCACTCTATGTGTACCTTTAATGCTGAAGAGAGTCTCTTGTTGGCAACATATCATTGGAACTTTTTTTTTTTTTTAAATCCATTCAGCCATTCTATGTCTTTGGAGAATTTGATCTGCTTAAAATAATTCTTGATACGTAAGGATTTACTCTTGTCATTTTGTAGATCCATTGTTCCTTGCTTCTTTTCCTGTGTTTTTGGTGTTTTGATGTCTTGTGCTTTCTTTGACTTTATCACATTCTTTTATATATTTACTACACATCTTTCCTTTGTGGTTACCATGAGGCTTACATAAAATATCCTCAAATTACAACACCCTAACTTCTCTCCCCCCTTACATTTTAGGTTATTATTGTGTAATAATAATAATAACAGATTACCACAGTTTATTTTTTACTATGTTTTTTAACTTTTAAATTTAATTTGAAAATGATTTACATACCACCATAACCATTTGACAGAATCCAACTTTGATTATATATGTACTATGACCAGTGGGTTTTACCCTGCCTTCTTATATTTTTATGATGTTAATGAGTATCATTTTATTGCTATTCAAGGAATACCCTTTAGAGTTTCTTACAAGGCAGGTCAGGTCTAGTGGTTATGAATTCCCTCAGCTTTTGTTTGTTTGGGAAAGTCTTCATCCCTCCTTTATTTCTAAAGAATAGCATTGCCATGTACAGTATTCTTGGTTGACAGATTTTTTTTTAATATTTTGAATATGTCATTTCATGATCTGAACTGAAAAGTTTCTTTTGGGAAATCTCCCAATAGTCTTATTAGGGGTTCACTTATATTTGAGTTCTTTCTTTTCTCTTACTGCTTTTAAATTGCTTGACTTTTGACCATTTAATTATAATGTGTCTTGATGGAGCCCTATTTGGGGGTCTTTAGGGCCTCTTGGATCTAGAGGTCTATTTCTCTTCCCAGGTTTGGGAAGTTTGGGGCCATTAGTGCTTTAAATACACTTTCTATCCCTTTCTCTTCTCTTCCTGGAATTCTTGTAATGTGAATATTGTTTCTTTTCATTGTGTCTTATGTGTCCCATAGGCATTCTTCAGTCTTTTTGTTCCTCTCGTGGGATAATTTCCAATGTTCCATTTTCAGGTTGCTGATTTTCTAGTCCAATAAACTTCCTTAAGAGGATTATTTTGAGTTCATTGACAGTTCATAGATTTCTAAGATCAGTTATTAGTTTTTTTAATAGTGTTATACTTATCTGATTTTTTGTGATCCCCTTGATTTATTACATTGATATCTACACATTTGAGTAAGTGATCTCCTCTTCCAGACTTTTCCAGATTTGCTTTGTTAGAGACAGTTCTTTACTTGTCAGCTTACTTTGGATTTCTGGATGTGTTGGCAGGTAGGGACTAATTTTCATCAAGGTAACTAAGTTCTGAGGTCATATGGGGGGTGCATTGTGTGCCCTGACTTGGGCAGAAATCCTGGCTGTAGGACCTTGAATCAGGCTTACCAGATAGCTGGGACAGGGTGTGATACTCAACAATAGATGGGACTATAAATTAGCTTCTCTGCCCCACTGAGGCAGCAAGACAGGACCCAGCGCCTACACAGTTATCAGGTAAGAGTGTACACTGAATATCGTAGTCAAGTGGGACCACTGGTTTTGCTCTACAGACAGGAAAAGCCTTCAGTTTTGTAGTCTTCAAGTGCCACTGTAAGCTCTGTAGTTTCCTGGGTGCTCTGGTAAGGTTTCTGGGTTGGTGGGCCAAAGGCTGATTTTTTTCCCTAACTGGGCACAGGAGAAGCAGCTCCAAGGTTACTAATGTTCTTTGTGGTCTTAAGTTGACCTATGCCCTGAGTTCCCTGCTTGAACAGGACTACTGTTTTTGCTCTAGGGGTGTTGAGCAGTGCCCACACTCGGCTTGAGACTTGCAGGATTATAGACCTTCCATGTATTCTTGCCACCTCTTTCTCTCAAATGGGGCTGCGGCTACACTCCACTGTAGGTAGGGCTATGACTTACTTTGCCTGGGTGTGCGCAGATCAGGCTACAGCACCAGCGAAATTCCTGGCGTGCGGACCTGAATTATGTAGACCTGCACCTCACTGAGTTCCCTGGTCAGAGAGCAAATGAGTAAAACCAGTGATGGGAATACAACTTGTGTCAGAAAAAAGGGGAAGTGTTCCCAATTCTTCCCTCCAGAGCCCAGTTGGATTCCCAGGGATGAAACCAGAGTAAGGGTTCCTACAAAATGACAATGCTGGGGGTTGGAGGACAGTTGCTGGAACTCACTCCAGTGGTCCCTTTTTGAACAGGGGTCTCAGGAGAGACCCCTTAGTGTGGTGTCAGGATGGCTTGGGCAACGTGATCACTGTGTAGCTGCTTTTCTTACCTTTCTAATGCAGTCTGTCCTGGTCTCTGTGTTACCTGGGGGTGCTTCAGCCTCATGCCCATGTTCTGTGACTCCCTCAGTAGCATCTTGTCTGTGAATAGTTGTGAGGGTGACTGAAGTCTGTAATGACAAATGTCTCCATTTTGGTGACATAATACCTCTCTCTTTGGAGGCAGTTCTTAAATACTCTGATGGTTATTTTTTAGTTTATTTGTTTTCAGTCAAAACTAAAATAATAGTGTCTAATTGAGTAATGTGGACCTAGCTTTGACCTTCTTTACTTGAAGGTCTTTTCAGATTGTGAAGCAGTTCCTAATTGTCCAGTCTGCCATTATATTATGAAGAACATGAAACATTTTCCTTTACCACCAATGCAAGCATATCAAAGTAAAACTGATAGAATTCTAAGGATTAAAGAAGTATGCTGGGAAGAATATTAATTTAGGACTTAAACAGAAACCTAAAATTGTGATTTTTTTTTTTTTTGGTATTATACAAGTCAAACTCAGCAAGCCTCAGATGCCTCTGCTATGAAAAAGATATTAAAAGGATGAAATAAATATACATAGGTGGTAATAAATATCAGTATACAGATGTAGTAAGGAAGGGTAATAGCTAAAACTTTTGTGGGTACAATGTCACTTTGGTTTTATCTGACAGGAAGAAATGACGAGAAACCTTAGAGTAGGCCCACTATATGATTTTTCACCAAGACCAGAAATGATATACATCAATTCAATTCATATTACTCTGGTAATCAAAACTAGTCACATGACTAAATACAGATGCCAAGTCTGGGAAATTGCTAATCAGGTAGCCATTGCTGCTGTGAGTCTTAAGTTTTCTTAGCCCAGGAATTAGAACATTGGATTTAGCAGTTACAAAAGGAAAATTTACCTGTTTTGTTCCATTTCTCCTTTCATTATTTTCCTTTTTTTCCAGGTCCTAGAGCCAGACCTCATCCTGTTTTCTTTGGATATTCCTGGAAGCTAATTATCTTTTAAACAAGTATCAGAAGGTATGCAAAAGTGTTACTGTGTTACAACTGACCATATGTATTTCAATAGAATCTAAAAGATAAACTTATTTTAGAATCAAGACATTTATACAGGTACTTAATTAGCTATAACCTTCTGACCCCAAAAATAAATCATAATCACCATGTTCATCTTGAAGCAGAAAATGGTATCAAAAAGGTATTTATGAGTAACACATATTATGCATTGTGGGGAGGCCTTAGATTACTTTTCTATAAAAGTACTGAATAAGCTACTTGGAAGGAAGCTAATGAGAACAGGTACTGGTTACTTACAAATTTTAAATTGAAAACTTTAAAAATCTTTTTATGGAACAGGAACTAGAAAAAAAAAAAAACTCAAACATGCCCAGGGAACATTAAATTATGCAAATTAAAGTTAACATCTAGATATACTTTTTTGTGGTAATTAATTGCAATATTTTGTTTAACAAAAAAATCAACATAACAAAATTTTAAGAAAGTAAGATTCAAACACTGTTAAATCGATTTCTGGAATCTCAGTGCAAGTAATTAACTGCTGGAAAACACACACACTACTGTACAATCACATAAACCAGACACTCAGGGGTGAACGTGCCAAAGAAAAATGAAGACAGATTTAAGCAAGAATAAAAACAGTAAATGAAAATTGCAGTATTATTGAGATCTAAAAGGTCCTAACAGTTCTACATGCAGCGTCTGTAGCATGAAGGAACACAATTATTTACATATAAACGGTCTGCTTACATACAACGATCACATAAGTGTCTACATTATACTGCAAATGTCATGAAAGAAATACAACTGATTGATATGCAGAATGTTTGCCAGGATGGTGACAGCCAAAGTAAGTTCAAAGTCACAGGAAATGTTGTCATCAGCCTAGTGTAAAAATGTACAATTACTTGCTATTCTCTTTCTGTTTAAAGGTGACTACTATCTTTTCCCTAGGCTACTTGTTCACTGTAGCTTATTATCATTACAAAGTATTAAAATGGATTAGCTTTCCCATATTTTGTTCCTATTGGGAAGGGCATGTTTTAGACAGCTCACTGACAAGATTTTTGAAAAAGCATTTATTTCTCTACCAAAAATTACCAGACAGCTTGTTTTTGAGAATAAAAATCTCTAAATGGTATGCTTGCAAATTCTTCTTTCCTGATAAGTTCATTTAATGTTAAAAAAAAAAAGAGAGAAGTGAGCAGTATCTAATTAATATCTTCTAATGCCCAACTAATGTCAAGCATGACTCCAATTTATAACTGAACTGTATTTTTACATTGAAAAATTCAATTACATTTACTGACAGACTTTGAAATGCCACATTATTTATATTGGCAAACTTTGCAGGCTCACGGTATATTTATTAACATTCTTTCCACAGAATAAAGCATATATACAATACAGATCACTGCATTCTTCATTTTTTAATCTTTCAAAGTGATATGTATATCTACCAGAGCAGCAAGGGGCTGCTTCATCCTAAGAGAGCCAAAAGACCAAATGGAGGCAGGCATTAATGTGCCCCTTCCTTTTAATTCTCCAGGCAAAACAAGGTAACCTTGACATTTCACTATCCTCTCTGGCTCCTGCTTTTTTTACTCTTTCTCTGGTGCTTCCCCCTCAGCCCCTCCCCACTCCATCCCTGTTCCTACAAGCATACAGTACAACCATAGGGCCCTCTGTGCACACATCAACAATATTGAGCTGTGAAGAGGTTCAATTGCCACATTGGTGACTCAGTTGCAATGCACAAATCATTTACTACGATAGCTTGAGGACATGACAATGACAGAGAGACATCTGGGATGGGAGGCAAAAAAAGGGGGGGTTTATTCACAGCTGGTACATTAGTCCTGCTAGCCACTAGACCACCACAGTGTCCCCAGTTTCCTTTCCCTTTTTTTCTGCCTGCTTCCTGCTGTCAGCTGCCAAAAGATATCTGTTCTCACCCTTTGCTGAATGAAAAGGTGCTAATGCATGACTTCAGGATATGTCAGAACATACAGTACTTACAAGTGTTTGGAGATGCAGCCAACCTGACCATGGGGAAAAGAAATGAGTAACCAAAGAGCAACTGTCTTGAAAAGGGCGATTCCTTTTCTTTGTACACTGTAGGGGTCTTCCTTAGCTTTAAGTCACCTAGTTCCCTTTCCCTGCACAAGATATCCAATGTCTTTAGCAATCCTGAGTATCATAGTATTTCTGTAATCTGACCATGGCAAATATACCAACTAACATAAAAGATAACTCAAAATTACAGGATTACTGTAGGAATACTAGTTTTTTTTCTTTTTATATGCACAGGAAGAGACAAAATTAGAAGGGGAATGAAACAGACATTGTACTTTGCTCATGATCACTGTAACTGGATAAGTCATTATCTATTACTGAAATGCTTATCTCTTCTCAGCTAACACCTAGTATACAGGTGTTCACTCACCTCTAAGAAAAAGGAATTCCCCTTGGAACTGGCAAAATCTGAACAACTCCTTTAACATCCAGACTTGACATTTAAAGCTCTGATAGTATAGCCAGGAGCATGGTACAACTCCCCCAGCCCACCTATTGCCTCAGTGAGTCAGGAATGAGTCCCTAGCACATCCTGGGACACCCCTCAACAGTGCTTATTACAGCCCCAGCCATCTTACCACCAAGGTGACACAGTCTCAAGGCACCCCAGAACACTCCAAACCTCTACCATTTTGGGTCCAGCTACCCCACCTGCATGCCCTAGAAGACCACTTCAGCTCCACCCTAAATCACCAGGCATATATGGGGACTGACCACAGTCAAGGTCATTCCTTCAAGTTTAGGAGAAGTAGCTGTTCTGCCTCATTTACGGAAACACAGAAAATGAAGCAAAATGAGACAGAGGGATAAGTTCCAAAAGAAAGAACAAAACAAAAACCTCAGAAAAAGTACTAAAGGGATTGGCTATCACCAATCCCCATGATAAAGAGTTCCAAAATTATGGTCATAAAGATGCTCATCAGACTGGAAAAAAAGAGTGTATGAACTCAGTGAGAACTTCAACAAATACATAGAGAATATAAAAAAGAAGCAGAGTTGAAGTGAAAAACTTAAGGGAATCAGCAGTAGATACACTACACTAAAAAATGGATATTCAATAGATGAAGAAAAAGCATGTGCCAAAGTACAACATCCATTCATGATAAAAACCCTGATCAAAGTGAGGTTAGAGAGAACATACCTCAACTTAACAAAAAGGCCATATATAACATATCCACAGCTAACATACTCACGGTGAAAAACTAAGAGCTCTTCCCTAACGTCAAGAACAAGACAAGGATGTCCTCTTTTCCTACTTTTATTCAACATAGTACTGGAAGTCCTCACTACAGCAACCAGACAAGAAAAAGAAATCAAAGGGATCCAAATTCGTAAGGAATAAAACTGTCGTTCTTTTTAGACAATATGATACTATAAACAGAAAACCCTATAAGACTCCACCAAGAAACAATTAGAAGTAATGAATGAATTGAATAAAGTTGTAGGATACATAATTCATAAAAAGAAATCTACTGTACCTGTAGAAACTAATGATGAAGTAGTAGAGAAATTAACAATTCTATATACAATTGAACCAAAAATAATAAAATACCTAGGAATAAACTTAACCAAACCAAATAAACTTAACCAGGAGCTATACTCTGAAATCCATAAAATACTGGTGAAAGAAATTGACAATGACACAAATGAAAAGACCTACAATGTTCTTGGATTGGAAAAATTATTATAATGTTCATACTACCTAAAGCAATCTACCGATCCAATGCAATCCCTATCAAAATACCAACAGCGTTTTTCACAGACCTAGAACAAATAATTCTAAAATTTTTATGGAACTATAGAAGACCATGAATACCAAAGCAATCTTAGGAAGGAAGAACAAACCGGAGGTATCACAATCCCTGGTTTCTAGATATACTGCAAAACTGTAGTCATCAAAACAGTATGGTACTGGCACAAAAATAGATACATAGAACAGGATGGAGAGCCCATAAATAAGCCCACAATTATATGGTTAATGTATGACAAAGGTGTTACAAATGTACAATGGGGAAGAGGTAGTGTCTTCAAAAAATTGTGCTGGGAAAACCAGACCGCTATATGCAAAAGAATGAAACTGAAACACTTCCCGACACCATACACAATAATAAACCAAAATGGATAAAAGACCTAAATGTGAGACATGAAACCATAAAACTCCTAGAAGAAAACATATGCCATAATCTATTTGACATTGGCCTTACAGACATTTTTCTAGATATGTCTGCTCAGGTAAGAAAACAAAAGCAAAAATTTATCAGGACTACACCAAACTAAAAAGCTTTTGCACAGCTAAGGAAAACAACAAAATTAAAAGGCTATCTACTGAATAGGAGAAGAAATTTGCAAATAATATATCTGATAAGGGGCTAATATACAAAATACATAAAGACCTTATACAAGTCAATGGCAAAACCCAAATAATCCAATTAAAAATACGCAGGGGATCTGAACAGATATTTTTCCAAAGAGAACATACAGACAGCCATTAGCTACATGAAAAGATGCTCCACATCACTAGTCATCAGGGAAATGCAAATCAAAACCACAATGAGGTATCACCTCATGCCTGTCAGCATGGCTAGTATCAGATTAGAAATGAGTTGGCAAGGATATGGGGGAGAAAAAGGAACCCTCATGCACTCTTGGTAGGAGTGTAAATTAGTACAGCCACTGCAGAAACCTGGAAATTCCTCAAAAAAAAATAGAAATACCACATGATCTAGTAATTACACTACTGGATACTGACTCAAAGAAAACAAAAACATATATTTGAAAAAATATATATGCATCCCTATGTTTGTTGCAGCATTATTTACAATAGCCAAGATATGGAAGCAACCCAAATGTCCATCGATAGATGAATGGATAAAGAAAATATGGTGTATATATATAATAAAGTGTTATTTAGTCATAAAAAAGAATGAGATCTTGACATGTATAACAACATTGATGAACCTAGAGTGTGGTACTATGCTAAGTAAAACAAGGCAGAGAAAGACAAATACCATAGGCTTTCATTTTATGTTGAATCTACAAAACAAATGGCAAAAGAAAGCAGAAACAGACCCATAAATACAGAGAACAAGATGGTAGTCACCAAAATGTCAGGGGAGAGTGTGGGGGGGTAAATCGGTAAAGGGGGGTATGGGAGGTACACATTTCCAGTTAGAGAGGGATTAAGTCATGAGGATGAAAGGTACAGGATAAGGGTAATAGTCAATGGTATTGTAATACTATTGTATGGTGACAGTAACTACATTGTGGTGAGGATAGCAAAATGTATAGGGAAGTTGAATCATTATGTTGTATACCTGTCATGAAACATAAACAGAAATTTTTCAATGGTCAAGTTATTGCTTGACCATATGGACAGAATGAATGTTTTCCCACAATCTTGTCTAAACATAAGTAGAAACTTTTCAATAGTCATTAATTTTAATATGGTCTATGCATTATAACTGTGATTCAAGTTGATTTAGTTCATGTTACTAAGAGTTTTGCGAGTCGTGATTTATAGTATTTTTTAAATGCAAGTATCTTATAAAGGACATAATCTTTGAAAATTTCCTTCAATTCCATTCCCTATCAATAGTCATTCAATAAACTTAACTAGCAAAATTTGGATTGATTTCTCATGACATAATAATCATAAATATAAGGCAGAACTCAGAAAATCTTTAAAAAAATATTTTATGTATTTATTTGACAGAGAGAGACACAGTGAGAGAGGGAACACAAGCAGGGGGAGTGGGAGAGGGAGAAGCAGGCTTCCCGCAGGATAGGGAGCCAGACGCAGGGCTCAATCCCAGGACCCCGGGATCATGACCTGAGCCGAAGGCAGATGCTTAACAACTGAGCCACCCAGGCACCCCAGAACTCAGAAAATCTTATAAAGATAAATGTAAACTATTAAACACAAAACACATACTTCAGGATAACAGCCTTCAAATACAAAAATCTAATTCTTCTGCTATTTATTTGTTTAAATTCTAATGTATGAATTGTATGTTCCCAGAAATTATTCTTAGTCTATGTCATTATTAAAAATCCTTAGCATAGGGGCACCTGCCTGGCTCAGTCGTTAAGCGTCTACCTTTGGCTCAGGTCATGATCCCAGGACCCTGGGATTGAGCCCTGCGTCAGGCTCCCTGCTCAGCGGGAAGCATGCTTCTCCCTCTCCCTCTGCTGCTCCCCCTGCTTGTGTTCCCTCTCTCACTATATCTCTGTCAAATAAATAAATAAATAAATAAATAAATAAATAAATAAATAAAATCTTTTAAAAAAATTATTAGCATAAACACCAAATGTATACTGTCCGACACCTCATTTCTCATACCTAAGCTTTGCAAGAGATCATGAACAATTTTGTGGTCTAGTATGGCACAATTAAATGATGATTAGGCCAACTCCCCCCAAAAGAGATGATCATCAAACAATTTAGCTAACAATACAGTACTAGGAGTAAGTATAAACTATAGGCTGCATATCTCTAACACTGTAACTCACTAAGAATAATAAGAAAAAAATATGCATGTTATTTAAAAAGTTACCCATATGTAACACTAAGATTCAGTAAAACATTTTCTCACCAAATTTTTAAAAAAGTATTCCTTGGGAGTAAAGTTCCTCAACTCTACCTATGTATAAGATTTGGATATAATACAGAGTACAGAGTTAATGATAGTTGGACTGTATCAGTAATTTTAATCATTATTATTTTGACAGCATTCACATGGTCAAAACTAATCAATGAAAACAAAGAATTGGAACACAAGCAGCCTAACTAAAAAGCAAGTTTTGTTAATTAACTCAAGTATGTTCTATGGGAGAAATGTTAACAGAATACCCAAGAAAAGGAACATGAAATATATAATTTGGAGTGTTTTGAAGTAGCAACCACATAAAGTCAGAGCTTTGAAGTAAAATGTATGCTAAAGACTGTTATCAATCAGCCCATTGGACAATACTGTGGAAAAAAATTCACTTAACCATGAGAATTTTATCTTTTTTCCAAGTTCTTGATATAAACAAGCATACAATAGTTCCTAGTCCTTGAAGTGAAAAGAGTATTATGTGGAAATATAAAGCTTTGAAGAATACCATAAAAAAATATGAGTTGAAATTCAAATATCACATGCAAATAAGAAAGCCAGCAATCTTTTCAGGTATGCATATTTTTGTGGATTTGTTCATAACACATGCAATGCCAGTAGCCCTTCTTAAGGGAAACTGCCCCATTTACAGCCCTTGTAGGAAAGTCAGGTCAACTAGCCATGTGACTTCACTCTTTCTCTTGGTCACAGCACCTTTGGCCAACACATTGCATGAGTTAATCTGGCAAGCTAGTTAGACAGTTCAGGAAGTGGAGTGGTAGAATGGCATCCCACAAATATGCAAAGAATGGCCCATCCTCGTCTATGAATAAGCTACAATGAAGAGGAAACTGAATCCATGAGTTAAAAAATTAGTGTGATGACCCACAAAATCCTGTGCTGAGGTCCATCAAGGGATCCTGGAACCAGTCTGTTATAGATTCTTGGCCCTGCTATGTTTCTTGCTCACCGTACAGAATCTCTGGTCCTTTTATGACAATATTTGCATTATCCCCTCTTGAACAAACCAATAAGCCCTATTTCTATACACCCAAAATAATCTCACTAAAATACCTCTTCAGATATATAGCAATGCCACCAAGAACATTCGCTTTGTATGCTCCTTTAATTCTCCCTTTCCTATCATAGCAGATACTCACTTTCTTATTAAGGTTTTTTTTAATTTTTATTTTTTATATTTGCATAACTTTATTATGTTCAGTTAGCCACTGTATAGTACATCATTAGTTTTTGATGGAGTGTTCAATGATTCATTAGTTGCGTATAACACCCAGTGCTCATCACAACATGTGCCCTCCTTAATACCCATCACCTTGTTACCTCATCCACCCACCCCCTCCCCTCTGAAACCCTCAGTTTGTTTCCCAGGGTCCATAGTCTCTCATAGTTCATCTCCCTCTCTGATTTCTCCCCCTTCAGATTTATATGCAGATTCATTAACATATAACCCATTCTCTCAAACTTTCTCTCTTTAGTGACACAGTAGGAGAACTTGTTCCACTTTGAGAAGCAAGCTGACACTTTTCCTCTTCCTGTATATTTTCTCCTCCTGATCTTTTTATACAAACTATTCATTCTCCTTGCTCACAGTCAACCTGATTTCCTTTTTATATGCAACCTTCAAGTTAACTGAGAATGAAACTAATTAATTAGCATGCTTGATTTTCAATCTTTACTGTCTTCCAAGGAAATATAACTGGCGTTGATATATGAAAAAGATATATTAACTACCTTTATGTGCTGTTGAATCCTTTTATATTAATTACTGTGCTGCCTTATGTTTTATTCATATATGAAAATTGTTTGCATTAGCACATATTTTCCCAATAAAATTATAAATAATGAAGGATAGAAATGCCTTATTATATCAAATAAAGCCTACTGCTATATTAACTTTTGTCCAAAAGTTAGTAGTGAATAGTAATACATAAAACACTCTAGCTCTTTTTAAAGACATCCAAATATGCACTAAAAACATTCAGAGTGTTTTTGCTATAATGCAAAAATTACAAATTTCACTTGTTACTCTGAAAATTGTCTTCTAAAAAGTATTTTTAGATTTTCTGGTTCTGCAATGCAATATATTACAAAATATCATTTATAAAGCAAGTAATATATGTACAAGTACCCTATAAGCTGTAAAGTGCTATAGAAATATAAGACATCAAGCTAGATCTTCTCTTCTGGATATATGCCTAAAAGTACAAAAATGAAGAGCCTGTTAGAGCATGAAATATCCAAGACTTGAGAATAAAAAGATAATTTCTTGAATGCTCTTCCTTCTTCAGTCAGAAGAATGCTTAGCATTCTCAAAATCCTGTAATTGTCATGCCTTCTAACATTCAAACTTGTAACATACAATCTGTGCTGCTTCATAAGTTCTGATTGACAGCTTAATGGAACAGTCTGGTTCTCGGCTTTTCTGGATGATAAGTGTAAATAGTGTGGTTTTCAGAAGGTAATACCCTACCATTAGTGGGTCTCCCCAAAGTCTTTCACAGTAATGAAAGTAAGCTTAATGTATTTACTTCCATGAATGCTTGCCAAGAAACTCAATCTACGTATTTGGAAATGCTTGTCTCTAGCCTAGAAACATTTTTAAGGAAACACCTGGTCAGTATAGTGTTCTGTGTTAAGTATCGCAGGTGTATAATAGGGGTTTCCCCATGCTGGAAGGGAAGAGTAGTTACTTTTCTGTACTATTTTATTCCTGGAATGTGTTTTTTTTATCAACTGACCTCATTCCGTATTTCTGAAGGTTAGTTTTACCTGGGCTTGGACAACAATCTAATTTCCTATTGTTGACAAAGACAGTGAACCAAAAGAAAACTGTAACAGACTAGCTAGACTGAGTCAGACTCAGATTGTGTGATAGAAACACCGTGGTCTTCTGTGAGCTTTCAGCAAATATTTCCTTACAAAATATGTTATGGGATATTTAAACAGAAGGCAAAGCATCATTCTGTGTGAATAGCAATGTATCTATCATGATCCATCAGATGTGCACTAGGGAGCAGTGGAGGAAACTTGACTGTGAAAGGGGACAAAATCATCACTGATGACAAGGGTGGACCTGGCTGATCAAAGGAGTCAGAGATACTTAAAAGCACTCTGAGTTGCATTTAGTCAGTCTCACACCTCATCCCCTGCTCCCTGATAGGAAGGACTGAATTAATTTCTGTCTTGAATGCTGGACATGCAAAGCAGAAGGCATTACATGACATTACAAGTCAAGCGATCAGGAGAGATAAATCTCAGAGAAATGTTCTTCACATTTCTGTGTCTGACTTATTCATAATTGTTAAAATTATAGAGCTAAAAAAATCAGTTATAGACTACATACATAGTCTAAGCAAAGCCATGTATTATTAACCCAATCTTTCTTCTGTGCCCACGACATCTAAGTAACGATGGGATGGGAGGCATACTAACCATTATCCCTGTCTCTAGTTCAGGAACATTGGTGACTCGGAGTCTTTCAGACCAGTGTGCTATCTGCCATGTTTTCTCCATTTTCTTTACTTCTAAGTGGTATCTGAGAATACAGATGCCATGGTGGTTGCAGGCAAGGACACTACCGGTACTTATGGATATCTTCCATTCTTTGATGGTCTAGATTGCAAAGTGATTTATTGACCTAGTCATGTATTAGTGACATGAACCTGCTGGCATTCTGGGGAGACCTCAATCTTCTGCTACTGCTGCATCTAGTGTAAGAGTATTCTCTTCACCAGTGATTCTCCTGAAGAGCTTGGCTATCTTATATGGACTGAACCCCATCCTAACACTCCCTATGCATGAGTCTAATTATTCTCAGGTCTGGGTGGACTACCTTGTAGCTTTTGACAACCTTTTTCCAATCTCAGCTGCATCCTGACATCCAATCTCCTTCCTAACTCCAAAGGCACATAAGATTTATTGAGACCTTCATCCCCCTCACTGCAATGGACAGATCATCTAAGCAGAAGATCAACAAGGAAATAAGGGCTTTGAATGACACACTGGACCAGACGGACTTCACAGATATATTCAGAACATTCCATCCCAAAGCAACATAATATACATTCTTTCTAGTGCAGCTGGAAATTCTTCAGAATAGATACATTCTGGGTCACAAATCAGGTCTCAACCAGTACCAAAAGATTGGGGTCATTCCCTGCCTATTTTTGGACCTCAAGGCTTTGAAACTGGAACTCCATCACAAGAGGAAAGTTGGAAAGAACTCAAATACATGGAGGCTAAGGAGCATCCTACTAAAGAATGAATGGGTCAACTAGGAAATTAAAGAATTCAAAATCTTTGGGATGCAGCAAAGGTGGTCCTAAGAGGAAAGTATATAGCAATACAAGCTTTTCTCAAGAAACAAGAAAGATCTCAAATACACAACCTAACTCTACACCTAAAGGAGCTGGAGAGAGAACAGCAAATAAAGTGTAAACCCAGCCAGAGAAGAGAAATAATAAAGATTAGAGCAGAAACCAATGAAATAGAAACCAAAAGAACAGACTAGATCAACAAAACTAGGAGCTGGTTCTTTGAAATAATTAACAAGATTGATGAACCCCTGGCCAGACTTATCAAAAAGAAAAGAGAAATGACCCAAATAAATAAAATCATGAATGAAAGAGGAGAGATCACAACCAACACTGAAGAAATACAAACAGTTATAAGAACATATTATGAGCAAGGAGGAGCAAATGGCAGAAGAATAGGAGACCTAAATTTCATCTAGTCCCAGAAATTCAGCTAGATAGGGATCAAACCATTCTGAACACCTACAAACTCAACAGGAGATTAAAGAAAAGAATAGCAGCAACTGAATTGGCATCGGAACAGAAAAGCGACCACTTTCTGGAAGGTAAGACGCGCGGAGAAGTAATTCCGAGGTGATATTCGGGAAGATAGATGGGGGCGGGGGGGCTCCGTCAGCCACTACCGGCAAGTGATAGAGCTGCAGAGCACAGAATCGGAACTTTTAGAGGTCGGCTCCACTGAGGGATGTTGCTCCAGTGGCTAAGCAGGGGGTGGAATCCTCACTGGGACAGTGTGGTCTCAGGACCCTCAGAGTCACAGAAAGACCCAGGTGCTTGAGTGTGGCAGAGCTCCCAGGTATTGGAAGTTGGCTGCCGACATGGAGCTGAGGAGTTGGCTCTCAGCTCAGGGTTGCCATAAACTCTGATCTGCGGCACAGTCGGGCCACTGTTCCTCCAGCAGGGACCCAACAAGCGGCAGATCCCGGGAGACTCCCCTTCATCCCCGCAGGAGTGCAACACAGGAATCGGCTGGGTTTGGAGACTCCACACGGGGTTGTGTGCCAGAGATAGAAACCCTCGGTCACAGGCCGAGTGAGCACGGAGTGCGGCTGGAGACCATGGAGATGGGAGTGATTGCTTTTCTCTCGGGGCTCACTGAAGAGTGGGGCCCCAAGTTCTCAGCTTCTCTGGGGCGGAGATTGGGAGGCCACCATTTTCACTCTCATCCTCCAAAATTGTACGGAAAGCTTGCGGGGAACAAAAAGCTCCCAAGAGCAAACCCGAGCAGCTTACTTAGCCTGGACACAATCAAAATCTCTCAACAATCAAAAATCTCCCAACAAACAAAAGCCCATGGCCAGATGGCTTCCCAGGGGAATTCTACCAAACATTTAAAGAAGAATTAATACCTATTCTTCTGAAAATGTTCAAAAAAATAGAAATGGAAAACTTCCAAATTCGTTTTATGAGGCCACCATTACCTTAATCTCAAAACCAGACAAAGACCCCTAAAAAAAAAGAGAATTACAAACCAATATCCCTGATGAAAATGGATGCAAAAATTCTCACCAAAATACTAGCCAAGAGGATCCAACAGTACATTAAAAGGATTATTCACCACGACCAAATGGGATTTATTCCTGGGCTGCAAGGTTGGTTCAACATCCGCAAGTCAATCAAGGTGATACAATACGTTAATAAAAGAAAGAAAAAGATTGGGCGCCTGGGTGGCTCAGTTGGTTAAGCGAGTGCCTTCGGCTCAGGTCATGATCCTGGAGTCCCGGGATCAAGTCCCGCATCGGGCTCCCTGCTCGGTGGGGAGTCTGCTTCTCCCTCTGACCCTCCCCCCTCTCATGTGCTCTCTCTCTCTCATTCTCTCTCTCAAATAAATAAATAAAAAATCTTTAAAAAAAAAGAACCATACAATCCTCTCAGTAGATGCAGAAAAAGCATCTGACAAAGTATAGCATCCTTTCTTGATCAAAACTCTTCAGAGTATAGGGATAGAGGGTACATACCTCAATATCATAAAAGCCATCTATGAAAAACCCACAGTTAATATCATTCTCAATGGGGGAAAAAACCGAGAGCTTTCCCCTAAGTTCGGGAACACGGCAGGGATGTCCACTATCACCACTGCTATTCAACATAGTACTAGAAGTCCTAGCCACAGCAATCAGACAACAAAAAGAAATAAAAGGCATCTGAATTGGCATAGAAGAAGTGAAACTCTCTCTTTTTGCAGATGATATGATACTTTATGTGGAAAACCCAAAAGACTCCACCCCAAAACTGCTAGAACTCAGACAGGAATTCAGTAACGTGGCAGGATATAAAATCAATGCACAAAAATCCGTGGCATTTCTATACACCAACGAGACAGAGGAAAGAGAAATTAAGCAGTCAATCCCATTTACAATTGCACCCAAAACCATAAGATACCTAGGAATAAATCTAACCAAAGAGGCAAAGGATCTCTACTCAGAAAGCTATAGAATACTCATGAAAGAAATTGAGGATGACACAAAGAAATGGAAAAATATCCCACGCTCATAGATTGGAAGAACAAATATTGTGAGGATGTCAATGCTGCCTAGAGCAATCTACACATTCAATGCAATCCCCATCAAAACACCATCCACTTTTTTCACAGAACTGGAACAAATAATCCTAAAATTTGTATGGAACCAGAAAAGACCCTGACTAGCCAAAGGAATGTTGAAAAAGAAAACCAAAACCGGTGGCATCATAATTCCGGACTTCAAGCTCCATTACAAAGCTGTAATCATTAAGACAGTATGGTACTGGCACAAAAACAGACACATAGATCAATGTGTCCTTTTATTTATTTTGTATATGGTATAAGAAGGTGGTCACATTTAACCAAAAATAAATTCAAAATAGGTGAAAGACCTAACCATGAGACAGGAAACCATCAAAATCCTAGAGGAGAACACAGGCAGCAACCTCTTTTACAACAGCCATAGCAACTTCTTGCTAGACACGTCTCCGGAGCAAAGGGAAGCAAAAGCAAAATTGAACTATGGGGATTTCATCAAGATAAAAAGCTTCTGCACAGTGAAGGAAACAATCAACAAAACTAAAAGACAACCTTCTGAATGGGAGAAGATATTAGCAAATGACATATCTGATAAAGCGTTAGTGTCCAAAATATATAAAGAACTTATCAAACTCAACACCTTAAGAACGAATAACCTTGTTAAAAAAGGGCAGAAGACATGAATAAACATATTTCCAAAGAAGACATCCAAATGGCCAACAGACACATGAGAAAGTGCTCAATATCACTGGGCATCAGGGAAATACAAATCAAAACCACAGTGAGGTATCACCTCACACCAGTTAGAATGGCTAAAATTAACAAGTCAGGAAACGACATATGTTGGTGAGAATGTGGAAAAGGGAAATCCTCCTACACTGTTGGTGGGAATGCAAGCTGGTGCAACCCCTCTGGAAAACAGTATGGAGGTTCCTCAAAAAGTTGAAAATAGAGCTACCCTATGACCCAGCAATTGCACTACTGGGTATTTACCCCAAAGATACAAATGCAGTGATCTAAAGGGGCACCTGCACCCCAATGTTTATAGTAGCAATGTCTACAATAGCCAAACTCTGGAAAGAGCCCAGATGTCCTTCGACAGATGAAAGGGTAAAGAAAATGCGTGCATGCGTGCATGCGTGCACGCGCGCGCGCACACACACACACACACACACACACACACACACACACACACACACACACACTGGAATATTATGCAGCCATCAAAAATGAAATCTTGCCATTTGCAATGACGTGAATGAAACTGGAGGGTATTATGCTAAGTGAAATAATCAGAGAAAGACAATTATCAAATGATCTCACTGATCTGTGGAATTTAAGAAACAAAACAGAGGATCATAGAGGAAGAGAAGAAAATACGAAATAAGATGAAACCAGAGAGGGAGACAAACCATAAGAGATTCTTAATCATAGGTAACAAACTGAGGATTGCTGGAGGGGAGGGGAATAGAGGAATGGGGCAACTGGGTGATGGACACCAGGGAGGGTATGTGTTGTAATGAGCACTGGGTATGATATAAGACAGATGAATCACAGACCTGTACCCCTGAAACAAAAAATACATTATATGTTAAATGAATTTAAATTAAAAAATAATAAGAATTTAAAAAACAGAATTGCTAAGACATTTTCTTAACCTAAAGAACAGAAGGATGATGGGAATTCTAATTTGGATTCTTTTTCACCCTCTCTAAGCAGTCCTACCCTTTTCCACCGTTGCGGTTTCTATTCTAATTGCCTTAGGGATATCAATGAGATGGTCCCTGCAGAGTCCCAGTTTAGAAAAAGGACAAAACCCCAATGATTATTGCTTTCCTCTCTATCTCAGTGTCCACAAAACTTTAGTCTGGATAGGACATCAGGATGCTCTTGTTTATCAGTATGCTTTCCCTGACACTCTTCCTATGGTTTGCCAAGACTATAGGTATGTGTTCTGATTTCTCCTTCTTCCAGGCTTGAACTTAGCCCATGGCAAATCATGCATTTTCTTAGGTACACTACGCTTTATAAATCATGGGAGGAAGGGAAGATTTTATCCATGATTTTAAAAGTTTATATCACCATAATCCAGGACAGTTTTTGGTGAGTTAATAGAAGTTAAAAAGAATCTAGAGAAGTTTTTCTTTTGATAAACCCAGGTTTTCAAAGCTATTGTTTTCTATGGAGTCACATAATTTTCTTTCAGATATAAAAAGCTAAATACTGACTCCATCTTTATTTTCCATTCCTGTCACAAAAATACTAATCCCACCTGAGATGAACAGGTGCCCCCCAAAAGCCCAATTACACTGTTCAGAAAATGAATAGACACACCAGAGAATAGAACATATTTATGAAACATGTGAAAGGACTTCTATTTAGAGTATATGAACTTTTCCAACTCAAGGAAATCAAATAACTGACAATCCTTTTTGTAAAAAAATGGTCAATATATTGGAAAATATACTTCACAAAGAAGATACACAGATGGCCAATAAGCACATGTAAAGGTGTTCAGCATCATGTATCATCAAGAACATGGAACTAAAACTATAGTAAAATACCACTATACTTGAATTACTAAAATTGAAAAGATGTACAATACCAAGTGTTGACAAAGATAATTAGAACTCTCATACCTTCCCGGGAAAATGCAAAGTGGAAAAGTCATCCTAAAAAACAGTTTAGCAGTTTCTTATAAAGTTAACCATTTAATCTATATACTCAACTATTAGATATTTCCTAAGAGAAATGAAAACACACATCTACATAAAGACATGTAAGAAAAATATTCATATCTGCTTTTGTACAAAACTGGAAGCAACCAAAATGTCCATGAACCTGATAAATAATGTTATATCTATACAATGAAGTACTACTCAGAAAGGAACAAACAGTGATGTGTACAACAACATAGATGAATCTCAAAACCATTATGCTATGTAAAAGAAGGTCGCCATAGTCTCCCACAGACTAAGGTCAATTCCAATGTATCCTCAAGCTACACTTTCAACATGTCTATATGCCCTGCCACCAGGTTTCAAGCTATTCTGCATTCCATTTTCCCCAACCCTTCTCACCTAGGCTATTATCTACTATTTTTCTATCATCCTTTAAAATCTAATTCATATACAACATTCAGCCTGTCCTGAGTTCCCCATATTGTTCCTTGCTCTCCTCAGTAACATTCTCAACACTACATATTAGAGCATTAGTATTAAATAGGCAGGCTCAGTTCTTGGTGACAGACACATAGCTCATTTTAGTGTGTTAATTTGTATGGTTGTCTCCCCAAGAATGGGCTCCTTAAGATGAAGATCTTTGCTTCATCCATATATATCCCTTGGCATCTCTTGGAGCACCCTGGACACAGCAGTCAATAAATGTTGACTCTACTATGTGTTTTCCTTGGTTAACCAAAAGACAGTGATATGAGCCAAACAATACATATAAAAATAATATAGTGCTATAATGTTGATTAATTTTGTTTTCCTACATTTATCCTGGTATATAGACCGAGCAACCAGGGAAGGTGAACAAACATAAATTTTCCTTCTAATATTGAAAATAGTGCCCTTCTATTACATACTATTCCAAAATTGCAGAGAAATATTTTAGGTACTACAAACTTTCTAGGACACAAAATCTAGTTTGTTTAATTACTTTGGCTTTCCTTTATTTTTTTTATTGTAATTGAAAATTAGTTCTTAAATTTTTAAGGATACAGACAGGCTTAAGTGCTAAAATATTACCAGGTGTAAGAAAGAAAAAAATATAAACAATTAAAGTTAGTTTTAATACTGACAAAAATATTGGGAATGGTCCATAGTTTATTCATTCTAAATTCTTATAAGAAACTTGGTTTATCTTGGATTTGTTAGAAATATATTTGATATGACTGATTGATGTAACGGACTTGTAGGTAGGGGGAAGACATTGATTTGTTTTTACCTCAGAAGGCTGGCAGTTCTGTCTGGTATAGATTTACAAAAGAAAAGTACAAATAAGGCTTATAAAAATATTTGGATGTTTGATGTTTGAAGAGTTGTTCAGAATATACATTTCAGTAATAATACCAACTCAGATCAACTAAAAAATCTGTCCTGAGAGCAGTGGACTTTGATGATTTTATGAATATTTTTTGATGCCACAGTAGGCTGCACCTTTTATCTTCAGACTCCAAATATGGGGGAAAAATAATAGAGTAATTTTCCCTGGGCCTTAATTCAGAATAGTACTCTTAACAAATACAAAATCTAGAACTGTAAATTTGTGTTATATGTAAAATGTGCCAGATACTGATTAATATCCATCCTATCCAAATTCTTCCCCCATTAAATGAAAGTTCTTAAGACCAGTGTTATTTCTGTCTCATAGTCTCACAGAGCATTTTGCTGATAATATTCACTCAAAAGGTGTTTTATTAAATAAACTATTAAATTATACTAAAATTTGGTTGTTTTACTCTTGCTAGAAATAACTGGGTCATCTCAGAATACTGAAAATCTTTTATTATAGAGAATTATTTATTATAATATTGCCTGTGGCATTTTGTAACAACACATCTCTTAAAGGCATTATTTTAAAGGTCCTCATTTATTTAGGCCACAACTAAGGTAATTCTCTTCATGAATATGTCTGTATGAATAGTTTGAAAATTATATATAATAAGAGATTCGTGATGGGTAAAAGAAAATTGGGGCAATTTTAAAGTCTGAAACCCTGAAACCATCCTTGGTAGTAATTTAAAATATCTAAAATAGTAAGTGGTACGTTATTTTTAAATTCTGTGGCAATAAAGAAATAACATGACCAAAACCATTCTGGATATTAGAAATAGATTTCTGATTATAAGGCACAAATTGTCAAAAAAATTAATTCTGAAATAAATTTGAGTTTTTTGCAATAAATATTTTTGTAGTTTTTGTGTGTTTGTTTGGCTTTGCTTAAGAGACAGAGAGCAGAGGTGACCAGAGGGAAAGGGGGAGGGAGAGAATCTCAAAGAGAGCCACACCCAGTGCAGAGCCTGACATAGGGCTTGATCTCAAGACCTGGAGATCAACACTCCAGCCGAAATCAAGAATTAGACACTTAACCACCTATGCCACCCAGGCACCCTAAGACCTTTGTGAGTTTGTAATCACAGTAGCATACAGAGTTTCAATTTTCATGTTGTTTCACGAACATTTGCCACTCTCCTCTAAGGCCAGGAAGCTAACTATGCATCCTATCCCATATTGACTTAGCAAGGCAATAGCAGCAAGAAGACACCTCTTTCAGGTCTGTTCCTCAAGTACAATGATTCACTAGGAACCCTGCTGCCTGAACAGAGGAGCTCCAACCAAACCTGACATGCAGCTATTTCTGGCTCTGGCCTCCCATGGTTTCAAGCAACAGTACACTGCTTCTGCAGACCAGAGCCAGAACATCTTATGAAAAGATGTGTCACCACTGGCAGGCTGCATCTTCCTATGAGAGACGTGCTTCCTATGAGAGATAAGCTCCGTAATGAGATAAAGGAATTTGCCTAGTCCTTAGCCCCTTGTTTCTCCTCAACCTGGTGGCAATAATTGCCCTTTTGAATCTGCTACTTCTGAACCCCATTGAGTTCTCCCTGTCTTAGTACTTAACCACTTTATACCAGTAAATAATCCTTTATATTAACTTTTTCCTATTCAAATAATCAGTGTGGTTTTAGTCACCAAATTAGACCCTGTTTTATATAAATATTTAATAACTACATTAGGTTGGCTAAAAACTTTTGACAATGTAAGTCAATTTATTGATGGAATATCAACCTACATTGACCTGTATCTTTCGGCCGTTGATCTGTCTGATCCCGTGAGTTACATGATAATGTTTAACTACCAATACTTGCCTCTATAAAAACCATGGAAAGAGGGAGCATCAGAGTTTAAAAAAAAAAAAAAAACAACTTCTCTAATTTGATTTTATTATATCATCTTGAGCATATAGGAACTTCAAAAAGACACTTTGCTTTTGAAAACATGGCTATCATTTCTACAGCACTCTCTTACACTCCCACTTACCAACTATTGGTCAAATGCTTTCTTTGGAACCAACATTTGGAGTCTCTTATTCACAGTATACATAGAAAATGATTACTTTCTGCTTGCTACCTTAGCAGAATAATTGGAACAAATACATTTTAAGACTCACTCCAAGTGGTTCATTTGCAAGTATAAGTAAGTTGTTCGATGGATTTGGAAGTGTATCTTTTGTATGGCCAACTGTTCTTTTCTTAAAGTTAGTAAAGTTTCACAACTTTGAGGTTTGTGAAAAGGGAAAACTGTAATTTTAGCAGACAGTGTTGTTCTTAGGCATGGACAAACTTGGGTTCCTGCCCAGCTTCCCAACTGTAGGATTGTGCTGCTCTGCAGCTTGCCAGGGCCTCTGTTTTCTGCTAATAGACCACAAGTTTTCTTGTGGGTTTTCTATTGTTAAGGATGATAAAAACAGATTCTTACAGAAAACTCAGTAGAAATGTACAGTGCTTATACCAGAAACACTGAAAAAAAAAATCTTATTTTAGTGTTCATGGTATTTCTCTCTTTCTTTTTTTTTTTCCTTTTGGCAGAAAAAAGAGGCACAGGCTGGCTCGGCTGGCACCTCAGCTCAAAAAAAAAAAGGAAAAAAGAAAGAAGAAAAAGAAAAAAGAAAAGACAAATCAGAAGAAAGGAAAATCGAGGCACAGATGGCACTAAACATTCTCAAATCCTCCATGATGAAAAGTTCTGAGATAGAATACTCGGGGATTGGGCAGCCTTCAAAAAAGGTTTTTCGAAGGGCTCTTTCTCAGTTTAGGTTATAGAAAGCTGGGTTAGGAAAGTCTATTTAAAAAGTAATAATAATAAAAACAATTAGTCTCCCCCCCAAAAAAGGACTTAATGAAAAAAAAATGTTGGAAATCTGAAACTCTCTGGATAATTACTCTCTGTAAAATGTATGTGTGTGGGGGTGCAGTTGAGGCACCTAGGACCAATTTTACTTCTTTTAGGTAGACCGTCACCAAAGCAAATATAAAATTGACAGGTGTATTAGGCAACTTGATTAGATAACCCTTCCATAAAGTTTTAAGAAACATGATGACCAGAGATGGATGTTATCATAATCATTATTGATACCTAATCATAAGGGTGAAATTATCATCCTCCATGGTTCTTAGGTAGTTAAATGGAAGGCTCCCTTGTCCCACTCAACATCCTTTAATAGTATAGATGAAAGGATTTAGTCATGACTTTGAAAAGACTTACATTCAAATTCCAAATAATAGCAAGCACCCAAGGCAATAGAGTAAATCTTATAAATTTTTACTCTATTATTATACAATGGTAAAATTGAGGCTTACTTCCTAGTACTTTAGTAACTATATCACCTATAAAAACAATAAATAACAACACATAATTTTTAATTGATGTAGAGTAAGTTCACATTTTCAATTTTAGGATCCCTTTGAAATCCATCATTTCTGAGAGTCAGCATGAATTTACTTACTACCATAAGTATTCCAAAGAGATAGCTTTCTTTTTAAGAAAAACAGTTTTAAAAAGGCTGATAAGAAAATATCCAAGGACTACTGGGACAAATGATGTTCAATGTAGGTGAATCATAGGCTCAGTGAACACATTTAACTTATTAAAAATATCCTCCATGTCAGTATCTTTCTACTCTGCCAGACACACTCCATCAGAGTCTAGCATGCCAAAGCAATGCCCATTGCTCTTATAAATCATCTTTGGGATCCAAGCCTCCTAAAGTCCCTTTCTAGACTTTAGAAAGGGTTGTCTCCTAAAAATCCCCATCAAAAATCATCTACTTAGTCCCAATTTCTTCGGGGATTTGTTAAAGTGCTATAATATCAAAGGCATAAGCCTCTATACTACATACATTTTGTGTATGAGATACTGCTCATTGTCCAGTTCTCAAAAGCACACTGGACATACTTTACTATAAATATGTTTCTTACTAAGGGTATCTCAAGCACTGTTGAGAATCAAGTGGAATTTTTTTGGGAAAAAAAAACTTTTATCAGTTTCAAAATCTATCCTTTTGGCCCTAAGTACATATAAGGATCATGTAGTTTCCGGAAATGAATTAGGGAGTATAGATGGAGGGGCAAGTGGCAAACTAGAAAACTAACGCCACTTAAAGAGTGTGGCTTCCATTCCACTCTATCATTTACATACAGAATTATAGAGGATGGATTAATAAAGATTCTTATTTTTCAAAAGAACAGAGATTCCTATTTATCAAAAGTAGCCAGAAATCTAGATTAAGTTAATTTTTTAGTTGTTATTGTTGACATGTAAAAACTAATAATGTGAAGATTGATTAAAATATTTCTCAAGGCTGAATACAACCTATGGCCATTGTCTTTTTAGAGGAAGCTTCCAACATGAAAAGTATTTCTCTGATAAAATGTTAAAGATCTGAATATTGCTTGGGAGGAGGTGAGATTGGATAATGAACCGACATAAGGGAAGAGCTTCTAAACAAGTCATGGAAAATAGGTTAAGTCTGTGCCAACACAGTGCCTCTCAGGAACAAAGTACTTAATATTTAAAGAATTTAATGGGTTTCTTTTTTTTTTAAATAATTTTTTATTGTTATGTTAATCACCATACATTATATCATTAGTTTTTGATGTAGTGTTCCATGATTCATTGTTTGGGCATAACATCCAGTGCTCCACGCAGAATGTGCCCTCTTTAATAGCCATCACCAGGCTAACCCATCCCCCCACCGCCTTCCCTCTAGAACCCTCAGTTGGTTTTTCAGAGTCCATCGTCTCTCATGGTTCATCTCCCCCTCCGACTTACTCCCCTTCATTCTTCCCCTCCTGCTATCTTCTTTTTTTTTTTTCTTAACATATATTGCATTATTTGTTTCAGAAGTACAGATCCGTGATTCATCAGTCTTGTACAGTTCACAGCGCTCACCATAGCACATACCCTCCCCAATGTCTATCACCCAGCCACCCCATCCCTCCCACCCCCCACCACTCCAGCAACCCTCAGTTTGTTTCCTGAGATTAAGAATTCCTCATATCAGTGAGGTCATATGATACTTGTCTTTCTCTGATTGACTTATTTCACTCAGCATAACACCCTCCAGTTCCATCCACGTCATTGCAAATGGCAAGATCTCATTCCTTTTGATGCCTGCATAATATTCCATTGTGTATATATACCACCTCTTCTTTATCCATTCATCTGTCGATGGACATCTTGGCTCTTTCCACAGTTTGGCTATTGTGGACATTGCTGCTATAAACATTGGGGTGCACGTACCGCTTGGGATCCCTACATTTGTATCTTTGTGGTAAATACCCAGTAGTGCAATTGCTGGGTCATACAGTAGCCCTATTTTCAACTGTTTGAGGAACCTCCATACTGTTTTCCAGAGTGGTTGCACCAGCTTGCATTCCCACCAACAGTGTAGGAGGGTTCCCCTCTCTCCACATCCCCGCCCTAATCTGTCATTTCCTGACTTGTTAATTTTAGCCAGTCTGACGGGTGTGAGGTGGTATCTCATTGAGGTTTCGATTTGGATTTCCCTGATGCCGAGCGATGTTGAGCACTTTTTCATGTGTCTGTTGGCCATTTGGATGTCTTCTTTGGAAAAATGTCTGTTCATGTCTTCTGCCCATTTCTTGATTGGATTATTTGTTCTTTGGGTGTTGAGTTGGATAAGTTCTTTATAGATTTTGGAATCTAGCCCTTTATCTGATATGTCATTTGCAAATATTTTCTCCCATTCTGTCTGTTGTCTTTTGGTTTTGTGGACTGTTTCTTTTGCTGTGCAAAAGCTTTTTATCTTGATGAAATCCCAATAGTTCATTTTTGCCCTGGCTTCCCTTGCCTTTGGCGATGTTTCTAGGAAGAAGTTGCTGTGGCTGAGGTCAAAGAGGTTGCTGCCTGTGTTCTCCTTTAGGATTCTGATGGACTCCTGTCTCACGTTTAGGTCTTTCAAACATTTGGAGTCTATTTTTGTGTGTGGTGTAAGGAAATGGTCCAGTTTCATTCTTCTGCAGGTGGCTGTCCAATTTTCCCAACACCATTTGTTGAAGAGACTGTCTTTTTTCCATTGGACATTCTTCCCTCCTTTGTCAAAGATGAGTTGACCATAGAGTTGAGGGTCCATTTCTGGGCTCTCTATTCTGTTCCATTGATCGATGTGTCTGTTTTTGTGACAGTACCATACTGTCTTGAGGATGACAGCTTTGTAATAGAGCTGGAAGTCTGGAATTGTGATGCCGCCAGCTTTGCTTTTCTTTTTCAATATTCCTCTGGCTATTCGGGGTCTCTGCTGGTTCCATACTAATTTTAGGATTATTTGTTCCAGTTCTTTGAAAAAGGTGGATGGTATTTTGATGGGGATTGCATTGAATGTGTAGATTGCTCTAGGTAGCACTGACATCTTCACAATGTTTGTTCTTCCAATCCATGAGCATGGAACATTTTTCCATTTCTTTGTGTCTTTTTCAATTTCTTTCATGAGTATTTTATAGTTTTCTGAGTACAGATCCTTTGCCTCTTTGGTTAAATTTATTCCTAGGTATCTTATGGTTTTGGGTGCAATTGTAAATGGGATCGACTCCTTGATTTGTCTCTCTTCCATCTTGTTTGGTGTATAGGAATGCCACTGATTTCTGTGCACTGATTTTATATCCTGCCACTTTACTGAATTCCTGTATGAGTTCTAGCAGTTCTGGGGTGGAGTCTTTTGGGTTTTCAACATACAGTATCATATCATCTGCAAAGAGTGAGAGTTTGACTTCCTCTTTGCTGATTTGGATGCCTTTGATTTCTTTTTGTTGTCTGATTGCTGTGGCTAGGACTTCTAATACTATGTTGAATAGCAGTGGTGAGAGTGGACATCCCTGCTGTGTTCCTGACCTTAGGGGAAAAGCTCTCAGCTTTTCCCCATTGAGAATGATATTCGCTGTAGGTTTTTCATAGATGGCTTTTATGATGTTGAGGTATGTACCCTCTATCCCTATACTCTGAAGAGTTTTGATCAAGAAAGGATGCTGTACTCTGTCAAATGCTTTTTCTGCATCTATTGAGAGGATCATATGATTCTTGTTCTTTCTTTTGTTAATGTATTGTATCACGTTGATTGATTTGTGGATGTTGAACCAGCCTTGCAAACCAGGGATAAATCCCACTTGGTCATGGTGAATAATCCTTTTAATGTACTGTTGGATCCTATTGGCTAGTATTTTGGTGAGAATTTTTGCATCCATGTTCATCAAGGATATCGGTCTGTAATTCTCCTTTTTGATGGGGTCTTTGTCTGCTTTTGGGATCAAGGTAATGGTGGCCTCATAAAATGAGTTTGGAAGTTTTCCTTCCATTTCTATTTTTTCAAAAGCAAATGGTTAAGCAAAATTTAAAACTTTGTGATAATAAATAATCATTAAATAGATTAAGATTTTACCTTTTTTTAAACTAAAGAACTCTGTACAAGTTATCCTCTCAATTCATCCTGCATAATGGTCTCTGCATATAGGCAGATAGGAAAACTAACAACAACAAAAAAGGTTAAAGGCTTTTGTTGTTTGTTCGCTTTTTTGTAGCATTAAACAGAGAACTTAACAGACCAAATTTTCATGCACTTGTATCACATGATACCTAGGCATTTTGGGAGGATGTCTTGGGCACAGTGTTGCTTTTTATCTTAATGTGATTCTTAGCAAATTAAAGCTGATATTTGCTAATTTAGTTGAGGTAGTAGTATCAAATAAGAGGTAATAGGTGGAAAGGTTGAGGTAAGACAAAAAGTGTTAAATACAAAGATCATCAGAAAATAGTGTGAACACATTATCCAATATTAAATAAGAAAATGAATTATTTAATGTCATTCTCTATTAACCTACAGTTAAAATAGGACCAAAATATACATAAAAATGAAATAAAATAATTAGGCAACACCTTAAATGGTTCATTATTATTAATTCATTTAGTATTCACTGTAACTGGTCTGATCATAATGAATTCATTTGATATTAATGGGAATGTTCAGGGGCAATTTCATTATAATGCAGTTTTAATTCATGTGCCATCAATGTAAAGCAATACCAAAATTTGTATTTATTTTTTGAATACTCTACATGATCCCTAATTTTTAAAAACATTATGACAGTAGTTATGTATTTTTTTTAAATTATGGTGAATAGCTCAAATTTAAGACAAACTAGAATGATTTCCTGAGTGATACCAGTAATGTTAAAGTTAATAGACATTTGTGTAATTAAAATATCCTATGACATTTATAAAGTATAGGGGCTAATGGCTACTGCAAAATTTGTCATATGTCAATATTTGCTAATATCTATTTCATGCTGCTAAAACTTTTTTTAACACGTCGCCATTAAATGAATATGCAGATATTTTTAACTTCCCATCCCTTGCTTTTGTGGAAAGCTGGACATAAATTACATATGTTGGCATTTTGTTGAACAAATAGTGACTATAACCCTTACCAAATAATCTTTCATTCACAATTAAAAAGTAGAATTGAGGGTGCCTGGGTGGCTCAGATGGTTAAGCGTCTGCCTTCGGCTCAGGTCATGATCCCGGAGTCCTGGGATCGAGTCCCGCATCGGGCTCCCTGCTCCTTAGGAGCCTGCTTCTCCCTCTGCCTCTCTCTCTCTCTCTCCCTCTCTCTGTCTTTCATGAATAAATAAAAAAATAAAACCTTTAAAAAAAAAAGTAGAATTGATCCTGTGATAAAAATTACATTATTTTTAATGAATGGTACTAGGTTTTTATGGAAGATATTGAGGTAAGTCTACAGAGAATTCTGTGGAACTACAACCATAATGTTTTAATAAAAACCTTAAAAATGGCAGCAGAAATATTCTCAGTATCAGGTTTACTTTTACTTTCTCTGAGGCAGTTGTAAATCATTTTGCTAAACTGTATAAGAACTAATGATGACAAACAACTGAAACCTACAGTCCAATCAACAGGCCTACTGAAATAGCATTTAACCCTTTAGGCCATTATTTGGCAATGAATAAAAAAGCAGCCTACCCCAAAATTCCTTATTTGAAATGTTATTCTCTAATACGTTGCTCATAGACTTGGTAGCCTAGAGGTACATGTGTAAATAATTTGTTCTTTATTCATTATTGTGGAAATATTTAATTTCAATAAAGTTCTCAAAACAGCAATAAAGAATGTTTTCTGTCTCCCAACCTCCACTGAAAATTAAAAATTGTTTAGAAGGAGCTTTTATAACGTTAATTTGTATTGCTACTTTTCTAGGTATTTAAAAGAATTCATAAAAATAAATTAAAAAATTCATGAAAATATAAACTAAATCACTAAAATGAATGAATAATATATTTTTGAATGAATGATTTTTAAAAAAAAATATTTTCCCTCCTCTCTGAAATAAATACTAAGCAAAACATATGAAATAGCAGTTTTAGGTAACTGGATATCAGGTAACCAAGATAATTATCTCTGAAAAAAGGGAAAAGAAGTGAGTCCTATGACTATTCAGCTTATTGTCTGGAGGGAGAGTTGCTAACCAGAGCACTGGGAGGGGTAACCTATATGGTGTAAAGAAAACTGGGAGTTGGGGACATAGTGTGAATGTGGAGTCCAGAGAGAAGACGGTAGGTGGAGTTCACAGAGCAAAGTACTAGAGAGGAAACAACGACAGAGAGGGAGGGAGAGAGAGAAAAAGATTGAAACAGAAAAACATCCAGAATTCCACAGAGGCCATTTGAGCCTTTACATGAATACTAATTGGCATATATATGTAAGCAAACTACTGTAGAATGGGTAAAGAACATCACAATAATTAGAGTAAACAATCTTCAGGACAAACAGAGGACTAAGAGAAGGATCTTTTTGTACCAGCCATGGAAAAAAAAAAAGAAAAAAAAGTATTGACAAGCAACCAGGACAATGATCTCTGGTAGTAAGGAAATATACAGTTGACAGAAATCAGGTGGTGTACATAGAAGGTTACTGCCTCAGAAATGGGACAAAATTAGCCCTCAAGTTTGTTTTGATAGTAACAAAGCTTTAAAAGCAAATAAAGCCAATTTTATTTTATTTTTAAAAAGATTTATTTATTTTCAGAGGAAGAAAGCATGAGTGAGGGGAGGGGCAGAGATGGAGGGAGAAGGAGAGGAAGAGAATGTCAAGCAGACTCCATGCTGACCACAGAGTCAGACAGGGATTTGATCTCACCACCCTGAAATCATGACCTGAACTGAAACCAAGAGTCAGATGCTTAACTGACTAAGCCACCCAGGCATCCACTAAAAAGGAATTTTAAAAGGATCAAATTACTTCCAAGAAACTTAACCAAGAAAAAAAAAAGTTCATTGATGGTTATAAAAGTACAAGAGTATCCAGCATCCAGAAGAAACAATTTACAATATCTGGCATCTAATCAAAAGTTACCAGGCATTCAAAGAAGAAAATATTTATCCATAATGAGAAAAATTAATCAATAGAAACAGACCCAGAAATAACATAGATAAGAAAATAGTAGAAAAGCCATTGAAACATGTTTCATATATTTACAAAGGTATAAAAAAATTGAGCATGTTAAGCAGAGACATGAAAAATTAAAGAGTTACAAAAGACATGAAAAATTAAAGAGTTAGAAATGCACGTTGCACTTTCTAAGTTGAAAAATACACTGAGATTGCTAGCAAATCAGATACTGCAGAAAAAAAGATTAGAGAACTTAAAAAAAATAGCAATACAAACCTTCCAAAATTAAACACCAAGAAAAAACAAACAAAACAAACAAACAAACAAACAAAAAGAATCAGAGCATCATGGAGCTTTTGGACAATTTAATCAATTAATTAAACAATTAATGATGAATATGCATGTAATTGGAGTGTTCTGAGAAAAGGAGAAGAGAAACAAACAAACAAAAAATTGAAGACCTTTCCAAATAAGAATAGTATAAACCCATATATTCCAAATAATAGTATAAACCCAAGTTCAATGAACTTGACAAAAACAGGGATAATAAAAAAAGAGAGAGAGAGAGAGAGAATGTAATAGAGAACAGACTGGACAATTAAACAAGTATCAAGTTGGCAAATTTAATCCCAACTATATCAATCACCACATTAAATGTAAATTATCTAAAGACCCCAATTAAAAGGCAGAGATTGTCCTATTTGATTAAAAAATGAAGAAATGTTGGGGTGCCTGGGTGGCTCAGTTGGTTAAGCGTCTGCCTTTGGCTCAGGTCATGCTCTCAGGGTCCTATGATCAAACTCCTTGTTGAGCTCCCTGCTCTGCAGGGCCTGTGCTTCTCCTTCTCTCTCTGCCCCTCCCCACTGCTCATGCACTCTCTCTTTCTCAGATAAATAAAATCTTAAAAAAAAATGAGAGTGGCTGGGTGATAGACATTGGGGAGGGTATGTGCTATGGTGAGCGCTGTGAAGTGTGCAAGACTGCCGAATCACAGATCTGTACATCAGAAGCAAATAATACATTATATGTTAAAAAAAAAAAGAAGATAGCAGGAGGGGAAGAATGAAGGGGGGGAAATCGGAGGGGTAGATGAACCATGAGAGACTATGGACTCTGAGAAACAAACTGAGGGTTCTAGAGGGGAGGGGGGTGGGGGAATGGGTTAGCCTGGTGATGGATATTAAAGAGGGCAGGTATTGAATGGAGCACAGGGTGTTATGCACAAACAATGAACCATGGAACACTACATCAAAAACTAATGATGTAATGTACGGTGATTAACATCATAAAAAAAATGAAGAAATGTTGCATACAAGAAACCCATTTTAAATATAAAGACTAACTAGATAAAATGTAAAAAGGAATAAAATGATATTCCATTCTAACACTAATCCAAAGATGTTGAAGTGGCAACATAAACATTAGACAAAACAGATTTCAGAGCAAAGAATATTATCTTGACAATAAAGAGGTTTAGCTCAGGAATGCAAAATTGATTTAACATTATAATGAATGTAATGTACTCTATTAAAAAGCAAAATAAATCATATGATCTTACCAATATATGTAAAAAGAATTCTAAATCTAAAATCCATCCCTGTGAGAAACTCTTTTCTGAAAAAAATTAGGAATAGAGAGTAAAATCCTTAGGCTGATGAACCTTGAAACCTACAGCTACTATCATACTTAATGGTAAAAATTGAAGGTTTTACTTCTAAGATCATTAATAAGACAAAGATGCATGCTTGCACCACTTTTATTAAACGTTCAGTTCTTTATAAATCTGTCTCCACATTAGCTATTAATGAAAATAATAAATTTTAAGCACCAGTGTCAAAAAACAAAACTGCATTAGCTAGTCTAGAAGTCATTTTGCAGAAGTAAAAACTAATGTAAACCATTATTATTGTTATTTCTGTATAGAAAAAATAATAGAGGTAAGAATCCTCAAAAACACCAAAAATTAAATATACTGAGGTATTTCCTCTTTATAAAGAGGCTTGGGGGGGGAGGGAAGCAAAGACAGGAGAGCTAACACAGCTGCTCTTGTAAGGTTCTCAGTGTTTTCCTATAATCAATAGGATGCTAGTGGAAGGAAGTATCCTTCATTTTCTCCATTTTCACCACTTAAGGTCCTGTTGTCAAAGACCATGGTACAAACACTCCTCTTGACTTAATATAGCCAGAATGGGACAGGTTATTCCATCCTCTCTCTACTGTTCAAACCTTCTTTTCTCAGAAAATGGCACCACTCTACAACCAATTCATTGCTACTCTCCATCTAGTTAATTGCTCAAGGCAGAATGTTAGTAGTCATCTTTTTTTTTTTTTCAGTTCCTCCACAACTGTTATTTTGTATAACAGTGAGTACTATGTAATCTGCCAATAATATTTATCCTGGAACCCATCCGTTTTTACCATCTCCATTGTAATTCTAGTCCAAGCTATTATCTTGCCTGGACTACTACAGCATCCTTCTCTCTGCTTTCTCTCTAATATGTACTTGGTTTACAATAACATTCTAGCAGTTAGTGCTAGTAATTTTCTAAATCATAAATCAGAACATGCCATGCACCTGCTTAAAACCAATGTTTCCCACTTCCATCAGAATATACTTTAAATCCTTACCATAGGATTTGTATATGATTTAGACTCAATCCTCCCTCTTAGATTTCATCTTTCTCTTCTCTTTTCTTCATTCCCTATCCATCATCTACACAGACTTTCTGCCTTATTAACATATATGCTCTTTCCCATCTAATAACCTTCACATCTACTATTCCTTTTGCTCAAAAAGCTCTTTCCTACATTTTCACACAACTATTTCTGGGTCTGACTAAGGTCTTTTTTCATGAGGCCTTTCTTGAATACCCCCTGCTAAAGCAGAATCCCCACCCAAATTACCACTTTCTATCACATTGGGATTTAGAGTTTGCCTCTCTTTTTTTTAATACTGCTTAAAAGTCAAGGTCTCAGTGCACAAACCAGGACTGCAGTTTATAGCAGCACAGACAGAAACGGAGATAGTGGGGCCTGGAGAGCTCACTGAAGAATAGACTGCAATCTCTCTGCTCTGAGGCAGAGGGTTGGAAACAGTCTGTTCTCCTCTGATTCTCAGAAGAGACATGGAAAGCCACCAGAGAAAAAAAGCCCCCCTCCAAAACCAGGTTTCACTGAGCCCATCCCCTGCCACAGGGGGCAGGGCAACTCTGCTCAAACAGGTTTGCCTGAGTAACAGTGTGGCAAGCCCCTCCCTCAGAAGACAGGCTGGGAAAACAAGAGGCCAGCAACCCTAAGGTCCCTAGAAAACAGGTACATCTTGCTTGGGTTGTGGTCAGTAATTTGAAATCTATACATTCCCTCAACCACCCAACAACAGAATGACTAGGAGGAGGAAACCCCAAAATAGGAAAGACTCAGAGATTATGATTTATGCCATAGATTTACAAATGGATTCAGATATAACCAAGATGTCGGAGATGGAATTCAGGCTAGCAATTGTGAAGACAATAGCTAGAATGGAGAAGTCAATTAATGGCAACATAGAGTCTCTAAGGGCAGAAATGAAAGCTGAATTGGCAGAACCTAAAAATGCCTATCAATGAGATGCAATCTAATCTAGATAATCTAACAGCTAGGGTAAGTGAGGCAGAAGAATGAATTAGTGACCTGGAAGACCATTTAATAGATAAAAAGGGGAAAGAGAAGGCCAGGGAAAAACAACTCAGAATCCATGAAAATAGAATCAGAGAAATAAGTGACACCATGAAGCGTTCCAATGTCAGAATTTTTGGAATCGCAGAGGGTCTGGAGAGAGAGAGAGAGAGAGAGGACTAGAAGATATATTTGAGGAAACTATAGCTGAGAAACTTCCCTAATCTGGGGAATGAAACAAACATTCATGTCCTAGAGGCAGAGAGGACCTCTCCCAAGATCAAGGAAAACAAGGAAAAGAGATTCCTTACGTACAGAGGGAGGAACATCAGAATAACCTCAGACCTATCCACAGAGACCTGGCAAGCCAGAAAGGCCTGGCAAGACATATTCAGGGTACTAAATGAGAAGAACACACAACCAAGAATACTTTGTCCAGCAAGGCTGTCATTTAGAATGGATGGAGAGATGCAGAGCTTCCAAGACTGGCAGAAACTGAAAGAACACATGGCCACTAAACCGGCCCTGCAAGAAATATTAAGCGGGGTTCTATAAAAGGAGAAAGACTCCAAGAGTGATATACAACAGAAATTTACAGGGACAATCTATAAAAACAAGGCCTTCACAGGCAACATGATGACAATAAATTCATATCTTTCAATAATCACTCTCAACATGAACAGCCTAAATGCTCCCATAAAATGGCCACAGGGTTGCAGACTGGATTAAAAGACAGGACCCATCCATATGCTGCCTACAAGAGACTCATTTTGAACCTAAAGACACATCCAGACTGAAAGTGAAGGAATGGAGATCCATCTTCCATGCCAACAGACCTCAAAAGAAAGTTGGGGTAGCAATTCTCTTATCAGACAAATTGGATTTTAAACTAAAAACTGTAGTTAGAGACACAGAAGGACACTATATCATTCTTAAAGGGTCTATCCAATAAGAAGATCTAACAATTGTAAATATCTACGCCCCCAACATGAGAGCAGCCATCTACATAAACCAACTGTTAACCAAAATAAAGAGTCATATTGATAACAATACGTTAATTGTAGGAGACCTCAATACTCCACTCTCAGCAATAGACAGATATCTAACCAGAAAATCAGCAAAGAAACAAGAGTTTTGACTGACACACTGGATCAGATGGACCTCATAGATATATACAGAACATTCCACCCTAAAACAACAGAATACTCATTCTTCTCGAGCACACATGGAACTTTCTCCAGAATAGACCACATACTTGGTCACAAATCAGGTCACAACTGATACCAAAAGATTGAAATTATTCCCTGCATATTCTCAGACCATAACTGGAACTCAATCACAAGAAAAAAATTGGCAGAAATTCAAACACTTGGAAGCTGAAGACCACTCTGCTCAAGAATGTTTAGGTCAACCAGGAAATCAAAGAAGAACTTAAAAAATTCATGGAAACCAACGAGAACGAAAACACATAGGTCCAAAACCTATGGGATACTGCCAAGTCGGTCCAAAGGGGGAAATACATAGCCATCCAAGGTTCACTCAAAAAAGTAGAAAAATCTCAAATTCACCAACTCTACAACTTAAAGAACTAGAAAAAGCAACAAATGATGCCTGAGCCATGCATTAGAAGAGAAATAATTAAGATTAGAGCAGAGATCAATGAATTAGAAACCAGAAACACAGTAGATCAGATCAATGAAACTAGAAGCTGGTTCTTTGAAAGAATAAGATTGATAAACCACTGGCCAGGTTATTCAAAAGAAAAGAGAAAGCACCCAAATTAATAAAATTCTGAATGAAAGGGGAGAGATCATGACTAACACCAAGGAAATAGAAACAATTATTAGAAATTATTATCAACAACTATATGCCAATAAACTGAGCAATCTGGATGGAATGGATGCCTTCCTGGAAACCTATAAGCTGCCAAGACTGAAACAGGAAGAAATTGACAACCTGAATAGGCCAATAACCAGTAACAAGATTGAAGCAGTGATTAAAAACCTCCCAAAAAACAAGAGTCCAGGGCCTGATGGATTCCCTGGGGAATTCTACCAAACATTCAAAGAAGAAATAATACCTAATCTCCTGAAGCTGTTTCAAAAAAATAGAAACAGGAAAGTTTCCAGACTCATTTTATGAGGCCAGCATTACCTTAATCCCCAAACCAGTCAAAGACCCCATCAAAAAGGAGAGTTTCAGGCCGATATCCCTGATGAATATGGATTCCAAAATCCTCAACAAAATCCTAGCTAATAGGATCCAACAATACATTAAAAGGATCATCCACCACGACCAAGTGGTTTATTTATGCCCAGGATGTAAGGGTGGTTCAATATTTGCAAATCAATCAATGTGATAGAACACATTATTAAGAGGAGAGAGAAGAAAAATATGGTCCTCTCAATTGATGCAGAAAAAGCATTTGACAAAATACAGCATCCTTTCCTGTTAAAACTCTTCAGAGTATAGGGATAGGGGGAACATCCCTCCAGTTCATAAAATCCATCTATGAAAAACCCACAGTGAATATCATCCTCAATGGGGAAAAGCTGAGAGCCTTTCCCTTATCAGGAACATGTCAAGGATGCCCACTCTCACCACTATTGTTCAACATAGTACTAGAAGTCCTAGCAACAGCAATCAGACAACATAAAGAAATAAAATGTATTAAAATTGGCAAAGAAGAAGTCAAACTCTCTCTTTTTGCAGATGACATGATACTTTATATGGAAAACCCAAAAGACTCCACCCCCAAATTACTAGAACTCATACAGCAATTCAGTGATGTGGCAGGATACAAAATCAATGCACAGAAATCAGTTGCTTTCTTACACACTAACAATGCAACTGTAGAAAGAAAACAGAGTAATGATTCCATTTACAATAGCACCAAAAACCATAAGATAACTTGGAATAAATCTAACCAAAGAGGTAAAGGATCTATACTCTAGGAACTATGGAACACTCATGAAAGAAATTGAAGAAGACATAAAAAGGTGGAAAAACATTCCATGCTCATGGATCAGAAGAATAAACACTGTTAAAATGTCTATGATACCCAGAGCAATCTATACATTCAATGCCATCCCAATCACAATTCCAATGACATTTTTCAAAGTGCTGGAACAAACAATCCTAAAATTTGTATGGAATCAGAAAAGACCCCAAATCACCAAGGAAATGTTGAAAAAGGAAAACAAAGCTGGGGGCATCACGTCGCCCGATTTCAAGCTATATTACAAAGCAGTGATCACCAAGACAGCATGGTACTGGCCCAAAAACAGATATATAGACCACTGGAACAGAATAGAGAGCCCAGATATGGACCCTCAACTCTACGGTCAAATAATCTTCGACAAAGCAGGAAAAAATATGCAATGGAAAAAAAAAGACAGTCTCTTCAACAAATGGTGCTGGGAAAATTGGACAGTTATATAGAGAAGAATGAAACTTGACCATTCTCTAACACCATACACAAAGATAAACTCAAAATGGATGAAAGACCTCAATGTGAGACAGGAATCCATCAAAATTCTAGAGAAGAACATAGGCAATAACCTCTTTGACATCAGCCACAGCAACTTCTTTCAAGATATATATCCAAAAGCTAGTGAAAGAAAAGCAAAAATGAACTTTTGGGACTTCATCAAGATAAAAAGCTTCTGCACAGCAAAGGAAACAGTCAACAAAACAAAGAGGCAACCCACAGAATGGGAGAAGATATTTGCAAATGACACTACAGATAAAAGGCTGGTATCCAAGATCTATAAAGACCTTCTCAAACTCAACCCCTAAAAATCAAATAATCCAGTCAAAAAATGGTCAGAACACATGAAGAGACAATTCTCCAAAGAAGACATACAAATGGCTAACAGACACATGAAAAAATGTTCATAATAATTAGCCATCAGGGAAATTTAAATCAAAACCACACTGAAATACCACCTTACACCAGTTAGAATGGCAAGAATGGACAGGGCAAGAAACAATAAATATTAGAGAGGTTGTGGAGAAAGGGGAACCCTCTTACACTGTTGGTGGGAATGCAAGTTGGTACAGCCACTTTGGAAAACAGTGTGGAGGTGCCTCAAAAAATAAAATGTAGAGCTACCCTTTGACCCAGGAATTGCACTCGTGGGTATTTATCCGAAAGACACAGATGTAGTGAAAAGAAGGGCCATATGCACCCCAATGTTCATAGCAGCAATGTCCGCAATAGCCAAACTGTGGAAAGGGCCGAGATGCCCTTCAACAGATGAATGGATAAAGAAGATGTGGTCCATATATACAATGGAATATTACTCAGCCATCAGAAAAGATGAATACCCAACTTTTACATCAACATGGATGGGACTGGAGGAGATCATGCTAAGTGAAATAAGTCAAGCAGAGAAAGTCAATTATCATATGGTTTCACTTATTTGTAGAACATAAGGAATACCATGGAGGACATTAGGAGAAGGAAGGGAAAAATGAAGCGGGAGAATCAGAGGGAGAGATGAACCATGAGAGACTATGGATTCCGAGTAACAAACTGAGGGTTTTAGAGGGGGGTGGGGTGGGGGATGGGTTAGCCTAGTGATGTGTATTAAGGAGGGCATGTACTGCATGTAGCACTGGGGGTTATATGAAAACAACGAATCGTGGATCACTACATCAAAAACTAATGATGTACTGTATGGTGACTAACATAATAAAATAAAATTAAAAAAAAAGTCAAGGTCTCAGTCTCTCTTGGGCAACAGTGCATCCTCAACACTTATTAAAGCACCTGGAGATTGATAAGCCTTTTATAAAATACATTCACTAAGGAGGGCACATGATGTGATGAGCACTGAGTGTTATACACAACTGATGAATTGTTGAACACTATATCTGAACTGGTGATGTACCATATGTTGGCTAATTGAACTTAAATTAAAAAAGTAAAAATAAAAAATAAATATATTCACTGAATAATGGAATAACTTAGTGACTCAGGAAAATGCAAGCGGTCTGTGAGGTATATAAAGTGAAACTATGTTCTCAATAAACAATAGGCATAGAGAAGGAAATAGAATTTTAAGTTTCCAGAACCCTTATTCTTCAATGAAAAGCACAGTTAATTTATAAAGTTACTGACTTATAAAAGACTTACTCTCCATTGTTTGCCCTCTTCCCTTTTGATAGAATTTAAATCTGTGCTTGTGAAATCATGATTCTCCGTGAGAAGATGAACTGTATGCATGACTATTTGATTATTGGCCAGTACTGCATCCTCTATCAATTTTCAGGGGGATATATTAAAGATAAAATAAACTGTTTTTAATCTTCAATTGATGTTTTCTTGTCTTTTGACTCTATGGACAGGTTTCTGTGATGGATTAACCTGCATGAGGTCAGATCAGTCCCTGGTTACTGATGTTTCTGTGGGACCTGCACCTTAATAACCCCTCAAGAAGAAGGGTCAGTAGGGAAAGTTCTCTAGAAAACGCCAATAAAATAGATTTGTGTCTGCCATCCTCCTTTTTTTAACATTATTTTAATGACTTCATATCTTATGCACTCAGGCAGGTCATTGATTAAGTGAAGCTGTTACTTCATAACTTGAAAATTAAAAAGGCCAAAAACATCATTTATGTAAATGTTTTTGTGCTCAGTTAACATAAGTAACAAGGTACACTGGCATGAAGGTGAGTTAATCTCCTTGTCCCACCCCCCATAATACTTTGGACACTAGCAAACCAAGATAATAAATGAGTTAGAAAACAGCCAGAATTCTAATTAAGGACATCTACTAAATGTGATCTCACATATAGGTCTGCAAATAATGGTAATTTATTTACAGAATATCTAAATAATTGCACTGCATCTCTTCTTAAGGGAATAGTATTTCAAAGGGATGGATGATTAGCCTAAAGCAGCATTTCCCAATGTACAAATGTTAATGGGTATGAATGGTGTGTGGTGTTCAAAGCCCAAAATAAGCTGCTTTAAATTCACTATGGCATGTGGTTTCTCAGCTTCAGTACTGACTAAAATACCTCCACAGAGAGACAATCTCTGACCACCCCATGTAAAATAGGCCCTCTTCATTTACTCCTCTATCCCTTTACTCTGCGTTTTTTTTTCTTCCTCATTGTACTTATCATTACCTATCGTTATGTTTATCTTTGGGATTGCACTATTTGTCTCCACCACTAAAATACAGTCACTTTTAGACAGTGAATTTGATTTATTCACAACTATATCCCAATGCCAAGAATAATATCCATACATAGTAGATCCTCAATATATATCTGTTGAACACATAAATTTTATATAAACTGGATGTAAGCCTCTACAGAACAAAAAAGACATTCTGTATGTGGTCATGGTTTAATTGTCACAAAACAGAAGTACCCTTGAAAATTCAATGGCTCTACTCTCTTAAGTACAACTGAAAAGAATGATTCAAGGTCAACTACCCTGAAACTCAAATTGACATTTTTGTTAGAGGTCCTTTGACATAAAGCTTAAAGGGTTATTAAAGAATGAGCAAATTCAGTTACTTAGCAAATATTTTGTAATCAGTTCTTCTTGCAGAGCTCCACACCAAATTACGTGTTTGAATGGAAACATTTTATGCATACTTCACAGGAGTTATTTTGTAATGACCAAGGTAGAGTCCCCATATACAGATTTTCCAGACTAAAAACAGCATAGAAAAGTTCTGTAGTATCAACTCCCATTGGTTCATATCAAAGGGCAGTTTATGGAGAGATTTTAGAACCTGCCTATTAGTTTTCTCTTGGCTCACTTCCATATGAAAGTGGATTAATTTTCCATGTAGACATGTATCCTGATCTGGCAATTGCCAGTCAATAAGGTTCTCCTATGCTTTACCACTTTCTATATAAACGTTGCATATATTTACAAAAGAGAGATATTCTTTGCCTCATCCTACCATGGAGAACTGCCAACGATGGAAGAAATCTTGGGACACTTTCAAGGGGAAAGTGTTAGTTGGAAAAATTGAATTATTTCAGGAATTCAGTATTACATATTTTTGCTGCTCTGTTGGCTTCCAATTATTTACTTTCAATTAAAGTGAAGGAGGACCTAGTAGAGTTCTTCACACACAGATCATCTAATTTTTGTAAATAATCACTATGGAAAATTTTATATATATTTTTAGAAATGTTTACAGTTCAGTCAGTCCTATAAAAAAAATCTTACCAATGACACATACTTATTATGTAAACAAATGTTCTCCATTTATATTTTTAAAAATAATAGAATTCTTGGTGAATCCTTTTCATTCAAGTATAAAACAAGCACGGATAAATGTATGAAATAAATGAGAAAACAACCCTTTCCATTTCTTAATATATGCATTATATTAAAAATTTTCTTTTGTTTATAATTACCAAAAATACTATTAATATAAATGTTCTAATTAACTATATAGTAGGAATAATTGTCCTGATAACTCAATCTGGAAAAAGAAAATTAACCCCTGCAGACCTATGATAAGAGAAAATTTAAAAAGAATAATATGGGTATTTACATACATTTTTTTCAGATAAATATGTTAAAGTGATAATAAAACTTTCAAGTATAAAATATATATACATATATATGCACACACATATATATGCATATATATAGTAGAATAAAATTTTGTGGCAAGAGTGAAATGAAAATACAAGTTAAAAGAGAACAAGGAACAATCTAAGATTTATGACTATTAATGAAGTGTTTTCATATTTTTAAATAGATGAGGCAAGCATCAAATTTCTAAAATATTTATATTCAAAGGGGGACTTTTAAAGGATAGATACAGCATCTTTTATATGTCAACTTAAAATTTTCCAAGTTAATGTGTTACTTTGAAATTACTTAGGGGATATGAGCAGATAGCTTCAAGAATATGGAGTAAAATTGTACTGTAAAGCTATGATTCTGATCTCTATTTGTAAACATTTGAAGAAACTCCCTACAACACTTAGTATTACATTTACTCTAGAAATACTGTTGACATGTTTCACCTCATCACAAAGGATACAGTTCTGTTAGAGCTTTTTTCAGTGTAAGTATCAAAAATAGCTGGACATATTCTGAAACACAAAATATATACATTTCAAAGCTATTTCTCCTTTTCTGGAAGTGAGAGAAAATTGATAAAATATTTAGATAGATATAATGCAAGATGAAAATACAAAGATTTTAGAATGTTAGTGCAGACTCTCCATTCCATGATGACGATAGCAAGATGACAGCGTAGGAAGCCTCAGACCCTCCTTTCTTCCATGGAATTACTGATTCCACAATACATGAAATATTTTTGTTTATTGTTTGCTAAATCTAGAAACTAGTTTAGAGTCCTGCATCCAAGTGAACTACTGAAGCTAGTAGAAAAATTCATTGCATTTTCTCACCTTAATTCCTCCCCCAGCACAGTACCACATAATCAGGAGGAAACTCCTAGCCACTGGCTTCTTTCTGGGAAAAGGAAAAGAAGAGTGGACCATACATACATTTTTTTTCAATTTTTCAGGCTTGTAAGCTGCTTATGAGACTGATTTCTGTATCACCTGTCTTAGAACACTGAAGAGAGTCAACCTAATCTAGATGACTGGGGGCCACTGAGAACAAAGGAGCTGGGTAGCATTGAGCTGCTCTATAGGACATAAGGCACAGCAGATAAAGGCCAATGTTCAGTAGCCTCTCCCTCAGGGGAAAAAGAGAAGAGTGGAAGTATGTATGCCCAATGTTCCAGCCTCTTGGGTAACTGCTATGTCACTGGTTTTTGAGTCTTGAAGCATGGACAGAAACCAGCATGTTCTTAATACCTGGAGACCACTGAGAACAAAAACAAACAAACAAACAAACAAAACTAAGTTGGGCATCTCACTGAAGTTCCAGAGAACCTGAAGTATAACAAACAGAGGCTGCTACAACTTGATTCTTCTCTTCATGAGAGAAAGAGGAGAGTGGAGCATGTGTAAAAGGTTCTGCTATTTCAGGGCTTCCTGAGGGAAAGATTTTTGTCTATCCTTTCTCTGACCATGGATGAGACCTGGCATACCCTAGATACCTAAGTGCTGCTGAGAAAAATAAAAAGCTGGGTAACATGCTCCTGCTTTAGATGACCCTCCAACACAGCAAGCAGATACCAGAATAAAGAGATTATGAGAAAAAAGGCAAGAAGGAAGGAAGGAAGGAAGGAAGGAAGGAAGGAAGGAAGGAAGGAAGGAAGGAAGGAGAGAGAGAGAGAGAGAGAGAGAAAGAAAGAAAGAAAGAAAGAAAGAAAGAAAGAAAGAAAGAAAGAAAGAAAGAAAGAAAGAAAGAAAGACTAGAAAATTCCTCCAATTAGAAATCTGCAAATAAGTCCAGAGAAGACATTACATAAAATTTTAAAACCTCCCAGAATGCCTAGCTGGGGTGATACGTGAAGGTCTTTCCCTGTATAAAATTATTCAATAAAGAGAAAGAGGTAGTGTTACTTTTAAAATGAGTAGATACCAATAAAAAGTTTCAGGGAACATTAAGAAACAGGGGGAAATGGCCTAATAAAAGGAACAAAATAATTCTTCAAAAACCAATCTTAAAGAAAAAGGAGGTATGAATATGAAGTAACTGTCATAAAGAGGCTCAGTGAATTCAGGAAATGATACATAAGCAAAATTAGAATTTCAACAAAAACAGAGAAATTTTTTTAAAAGGACCAAACAAATTTTGGAACTGAAAAATACAATTACCAAATTGAAAAATTAACTTGACAGTTTTAACAGCAAACTTGATCAAGCAGAAGAAATAATCGGTGGACTCAAACAGAATTCATTTGAAATTATCCAGTCAAAAGAGCAAAAAGAAAACAATGAAAAAGGGAAGAAAGCCTAAGCCCATTATGGTCCAAGAAAAAGAAGAGTGGCTGAAAACTTCCCAAATCTAGGGAAGGAGATAGGCATCCAGATTAAAGAAGCCCTGTGGAACCATAAAAACAATACAAAACATTCCACACCAAAACATATTATAATCAAATTATCAAAAGTCAAAAACAAAAAGAATTTTCAAAGCAACAAGAGAAAAATGACTTTTCAAATACAAGAGCAGCCTCATAAGACTATAAGTGGATTGCAGAAATATTGCATGCCAGGAGGGAATGGTACGACATGTTCAAAGTGCTGAAAGAAAAATACTACTTACCCAGAATACTGTATCTGACAAAACTGTGCTAGAAAAATAAAGAACAGATTAAGACTTTCTGGGGGTGGGGGAGTGGGGCTTTCCTGAGCAAACAAAATCTGAGGGAGTTCATATTGAGGCAAGCTTAGACTTGCCTTTCTCTCTGAAAAATAAATAAATAAATAAAATCTTTAAAAAAATTCCTCAATCATAACACATAGTGTGCTAAGTGGATTAAAAAAAAATCAGCCAAATATGTGATATCTCTAAGAGACTTTCATTAGATTTAGGATATACAAAGGCTGAAAGTGAAAGGATAAAGAACGATATTTCATGTCAATCGTAGCCAAAAAAGTACAGGGTACTTTTATCTGTATCAGACAAAACAGATCATAAGCCAAAAACCATCACAAGAGACAAAAAAGGACAGTATATAACATTAAAAGTGTCATTGCACCAGGATAATATAACAATTATAAATTTAAATGCATGCAACATCAGAGTACCTAAGTATATAAAGCAAACATTGAAGAACTACAGAGAGAAATAAACAACTTAATGATAGTAGGGTATTTCAATATTCTGCTTTCAATAATGAATAAAACATCCCCACAGAAGATCATAAGAAGAGACTATATGAACAATATTACAGAGCAAATGTACCTAACAGACATATACAGAGCATTCTACCCAACATCAGTAGAATAAATCTTATGTACACATGGGACATTCTCAAGAATAGATCACAAAACAAATCTTAATGTATTTAAGAAGACTGAAATCATATCAAATATTTTTTTCTGACCAAGATGGAATAAAACTAGAAATCGATCAACAAAACCAAAAGACAACCAACAGAATGGGAGAAGATATTTGCAAATGATATATCAGATAAAGGGCTAGTATCCAAAATCTATAAAGAACTTATCATACTCAACACCCAACGAACCAATGATCCAGTCAAGAAATGGGCAGAAGACATGAAAAGACAGTTTTCCCAAGAAGACATCCAAATGGCCAACAGACACATGAGAAAGTGCTCAACATCACTTAGCATCAAGGAAATACAAATCAAAACCTCAAAGAGATAGGACCTCACACCAGTCAAAATGGCTAAAATTAGCAAGTCAGGAAGGGACAGATGTTGGCGAAGATGCGAAAAAAGGGGAAACCTCCTACACTGTTGGTGGGAATGCAAGCTGGTGCAGCCACTCTGGAATACAGTATGGATGTTCCTCAAAAAGTTGAAAATAGAGCTACCGTATGACCCAGCAATTGCCCTACTGGGTATTTACCCCAAAGATACAAAGTTGGTGATCCAAAGGGGCACATGCATCCCAATGTTTATAGCAGCAAAGTCCACAATAGCCAAACTATGGAAAGAGCCTAGATGTCCATCAACAGATGAATGGATAAGAAGATGTGATATACACACACACACACACACACACACACACACACACACACACAATGGGATATTATGCAGCCATCAAAAAATGAAATCTTGCCATTTGCAATGATGTGGATAGAACTAGAAGGTATTATGCTAAGCGAAATAAGTTAATCAAAGAAATACAATTATCATATGATCTCACTGATATGAGGAATTTGAGAAACAAGACAGAGGATCATAGGGGAAGGGAGGGAAAAATGAAACAAGATGAAACCGGACAGGGAGACAAACCATAAGAGACTCTTAATCTCAGGAAACAAACTGAGGGTTGCTGGAGTGGAGGGGGGTGGTGGGAGGGATGGGGTGGCTGGGTGATGGACATTGAGGAGGGTATGTGCTATGGTGAGTGCTGTGAATTGTGTAAGACTGATGAATCACAGACCTGTACCCATGAAACAAATAATACATTATATGTTAATTTAAAAAATTTAAAAAAACCCTAGAAATCAATAGAAGGAAAACAGAAAAATTTACAAATGTGCAAATATGTGGAAACTAAACAATATACACATGAACAACCAATAAGTCAAAGAATAAACCAAAAGAGAAATTAGTAAATATCTAGTGAAAAAAAAAAGAGAACATAATGTACCAAAATATATGTGATTTAACAAAAGCAGTACTAAAAGAGAAGTTCATGGAAATAAAAACCTACATTAAAAAAGAAGCCACATAAAAATAAACAACATAACTCTACTCATCAAGAATGATAGAAAAAGAAAACTGATCCTAAAGTTATCAGAAAAAAGGAAGTGATAAAAACTAGAGCAGAAATAAACAAAATAAAATCAATAGAAAAAATCAATAAAACTAAGAGTTGTTTTTAATTTATTTTAAAGATCAACAAGACTAACAAATCTTTAGCTAGACTCAAGAGGAAAAAAAAGACAGAAATTAATAATGAAAGAGGAAACAGTATGTCACCACAAAAATAAAAATAATCATGAGACTACTATGAACAATTACATGACAAAAAAGTGACTAACAGAAAAAAATGAATAAATTCCTAAAAATATAACATCTGTAAAGACAGAATCATGAAAAAATAGAAAATCTGAACTGACCACTAAAGAGTAAAAAGATTGAAACAATAATGAAAAACTTCCCAATAAAGTCCCAAATCAGATGCCTTCACTAGTAAATTCTACCAAACATTTAAACCAGAATACAAATCATCTCAAGCTTTTCCAAAAATTGTAGAGAAAGGAGCAAACCCAAACTCATCTTATCTGGCCAGCATTATTGTGATACCATGACTGGAAAAAGAAAGAAAAAAACTACAGTCTAATATCTCTGATGAATATAAATGTAAAAATCCTCTATAAAATACTAGCAAACAAATTCAACAGCAATTTAAAAGGATCATACATGATCAAGTGGGATTTTTCCTCCTGGAATGCAATGGTGGTTCAACAGATGAAAATCAATCTATGTGACACACCCCACTAATAAAGGATAAAAATAAATCATCATCTCAATAGATGAAATAAAAGACCTCAACAAGCATCAACAGTCTTGAGTGATAAAAATTCTCGAAATAACTAGGAATAGAAGTACTTTAACATAATAAAGGCCAATAAAAATAGCCAAGGATACCCAATCCTGCAACTTAAATTGAACATGGTACTGGAAGTCCTACCTAGAGCCATTAGACAATAAAAGGAAAAAAAGAAGCATCCAAATCAGAAAGGAAAAATTAAATTTATGTCTATTTGTTGATGACATGATCTTATATACAGAAAACCCTAAAGATCCCTCGCCCCACACACACATAGCCTGCTAGAATTAATAAATTCAGTAAGGTTGCCAGATATAAAATCTACATCCAAAAGTCAGTTGTGTTTCTATACACTAACAATAAACTATGTGAGAAGGAAATTAAGAAAATAATCCCATTTACAATAGCACTGTAAGAAATAAAACATTGAGTAATAAACCCAACTAAGAAGATGAAAGACTTCTACAATGAACACTATATAACACTACTAAAAGAAATAAAAGAAGGGATAAATGAATGGAAAGACATTCCATATTCATGGATTGGAGGAAGTATTGTTGTTAAAATGTCCATCTTACCCAGTTACATACATATTCAATACAATGCCTATCAAAATTCCAATGGCATTTTTACAGAAACAGCAAAAAATAAAATAAAATTCATATGGAGCCAAAAGGACCCTAGATAGCCAAAATAATCTTGGAAAAAAAAAAAAAGCTGAAGTCTTCCACTTCTTAATTTTAAAGCATTTTACAACACAGAATGGTACTCAATAAAGATATACATACTGATGGAACAGAATAGAGAGCCCAGAAATAGTCAGCTAATCTTTGACAAGAGTGCCAAGAGAATACACAATAAGAATAGTCTCTTCAATAAATGGTGCTGGGAAAACTGGCTATCCACGTGCAAAAAAATGAAATTGTACCCTCATCTTACCCCATACACAAAAATCAACTCAAAAGAGATTAAACACTTAAACATAAGACTGAAAATTATAAAGCTCCTAGGGGAAAAAAAAAAAAAAGAGAGAGAGAGAAAGCAATGACATTGACATCGCTCCTGGCAATGATTTCTTGGATAGGACACCAAAACTATCCCCCTCCCTCGGTTACAAAAGCAAAAATAGATAAGTAGGACTCTATCAGACTTAAAAGCTTCTGCACAGTAGAATAAGTAATCAACAGAGTGAAAGGCAACCTATGGAACCATATATTTGATATTGGGTTAATATTGAAAATATATAAGGAACTCATGTAACTCAATAGCATAAAGACAAATAACCTGATTTTTAAAATAAGTAATTGATTGGAACACACATTTCTCCAAAAAAGACATAGGAATGACAAACAGGTATATGAAAAGATGCTGTACATCACTAACCATGAGGGAAATGCAAATTAAAACCATAATAAGATATCACCTCACACTTGTGAGGGTAACCATAATAAACAAAAAAACAAAACAAAAAGAAAACAACAAATGTTAGCAAGAGCATGGAGAAACTGTAATCCTTTGTGCACTGCTGGTGGAAATGTAAAATGTTGCAGCTGCTATGGAAAATATTGTGGAGGTTCTTCAAAAAAATTAAAATAAAACTACCATATCATCCAGTAATCCCCCTTCTGCATATTAATCCAAAATAATTGAAATCAGAATCTTGAATACTTACACTCCCACGTTCATTCAAGATTTATTCAATATAGCCAAAAGGTGGAAACAAACTAAATACAAACTAATTAATGAATGGATAAAGGAACTATGGTATATACCTACAATAGAATATTATTCAACTATATAAAAAAATAAATCTTATAATATGGTATATGAATAAACCTTGAGGACACTATGCTAAGTTAAGTAAGCCAAAGAAGGACAAATACTGCATGATTCCATTTATATGAGGTATTGAAAGTACTTGAACTTATCAAAGCAGGAAGTAGTATGGCAGTTTCCTGGTGGGGTTGATGGTAGTGGGAGGTGCTCAATTGCTATAAAGTGTTAGTTATGCAAACTGATAAAGTTCTTGATCTGCTCTTTACACTGTGTTTGTAGTTAATACTCAATTGTACACTTACAAATTTAAGAAGGTAGATTTCATGTTACATTTTTTTAGCAGAATTATAAGAAAAAACATTTCCCCATTCCTTCTAAGCATACTGAGGAATATTAGATGCAATTTAAAAGGGAAAGATCCCATTGCAAAAAGTGCTTTACACACTTTCTTCATAACTCTTTCTGTGTGAAGGTTAAAGTCACAAGGAAAATGAAGTAGATTGAATATCCAGGATTTTCTGGGCTATCTAACTCTTGAGGAAACTAGAATGATTGTATATATTGGAAACTAAATAAAAAGATGTTCTGTAATCATCCAAAGTTGACATATTCTTACTCACTCATGCTCCCCCCACAATGGCTATTTTTCAGATCAAGGTGCCAACTTCTGCTTTTGAGATGTTTGTATATGATCCCTTTGCCTGGAAAGCCCTTAACCCCAATTCCTGGCTTCTGCTCCTTCTTATGTCTGGTCTCAGGTTTAGTGTAATAGATAAGAAAAGGCTGTCTAGACTATCCACTCTGCACTGTCTTCCACGTTACCTTTTATATCACTTTATTGTTTTCTTTATCACAATTTGTAGTTATTTCTGTGTTTATTAATGTATCGATTGCTATTATCTCAACCAGGTTGTAAGTTTCCTGAAGATCAGAAACTGGTTCTTTTTAATTATTGTTGTTTTTCTTTTCATCATCTCTGAATTTCTGGCATGTGAGATAAAGCAGTACTTGTCAAACTTCAATGTGCCTAAGAATTTCCTGGAGTTCTTTTTTCTTTCAGCTTTATTACGGTATAATTGACTAATAAAATTATAAGATGTTTAAAGTATAAATTGTGATGATTAGATATACGTTGTGGCAGGATCACCCAATCTATTTAATGAACACATCCATCACCTACTTTCCTTCCTTCCTTCTTTCTTTCTTGTGAGAACTAAGTTCTATTCTCTTAACAAATTTCAATTATACAATCCAAGGTAATCAACTATATTTACCATATTATACATTAGACCCTCAGACCTTAGTCATTCTATAGCTGCAAGAAACTGGGTTTCTCGTTATAATGCATATTCTTTTTCAGTAAGTTTAGCATGAGCTCCTAAATTATGGATTACTCAGAAGCTCAAAGCAGATGCTTACTGGTCTGCTGGTGCAAGGACCACAAACTGAACAACAAGAATCTAGTGTACTGAAGTGATTAAATAAATACATCTTGACTAGATTAATGAGTGAATAAATTTTAAAAAATACTACAAACAATTCTAACTTCAAGAACATAATCAAGAAGTTGATAGTTTTAACTATGATGACATTTACTAATTTTTCATTAGTAACAATATCATGGCCATTAATTTTTTCAATTAATAGCTTGGGTAATATGCAGCTCCCAGGCTGCAATATTGCTTGGGTCAACAAATGATTCAGCAGAAGTTATTTTTATAGTACCTTGAATAGAAGAACAATTTAGAGTACTATATGCTGTTCGTGTTATTCTCTTAAATGAGAGCATACCAATACCTGATTTAAATTTTGGCAACAACAAAAATCTAATTTAAAACTTTTAAGGAGTTAATCCCTTATTTAGCTTCACAATTAAACGGTTTGTCAAAATGAAGATTGCCTATTTTAACTTAATAAAAGTTGCTTGGATGAATAAATGATTAAATGCCTATTATGTGCCAGAAAATGTTAGTAGGTAAAAATTTATGGATTAATAGAGCGCAGTTTGTAACTTTTATAAGATTTCACAGTCAAACGAAGGGAGGCATAAAATAATGCAATTACAACCTTTTATAGCAGTATGAATAAGGCACCCTAGGAACCAGAGAGAGAGAAGAATTTACCTAAGACTAGAGAGGTCAAGAACTTTGTAAGAGCTATTAGTTTAACTTGAGTTTTTAAGAATGACTCAGAGTCATTTTTAAGAATGACTCAGAATTCTTAAAAATGACTAGACAAGGTTATGCAAATGCTGACTCTGAAGGGAAAAAGAATGTACTGAAACAGAAAACAAGGCCACAAAGACCAGGGTGCATTGCGTAAGTAAAAAGTCTGGGTCCTGCAAGAGCAGGGTTATTTAAAAGACTGGTAAGGGTCAGATCACAGAAACTTCTTTGGTTCACATGAATGGTTTTGGACCTTACCTTACAAGTGAGCAGTTTTCAACATGTGTTTCCCTGAAGTACATAGGACAGATGATATTTACATACACAACTCAACGACATGGGCAGAGCCAAGGTTAGTGTAATTCCTTGCACTCCATCTATGTTGATGCTTTACCATGTAAGAAATCATACCAAAAAAAAAAAAAAGTGAAAATGTGGGATTATTATATTTTTATTCTCCCTGAATTGATTTAGTGAAGTAAATCATACTCAAAATGATATAGCTCTACAAGAAAAATCTCAAATAAGCAACTTAATGTTACACCTAAAGGAGCTAGACTAAGAACAAACAAAACCCCAAAGGAGCAGAAAGAAAGTAATAATAAAGATTAGAGCAGAAATAAATGATATAAAGACAAAAAAATAACAGAACAAATCTGTAAAACCAGGAGCTGTTTCTTTGAAAAGATTGACAAAACTGATAAACCTCTAACCAGATTAATTAAAAAAAAAAGGGAGGGAGGGAGGGGGAGAGAGAGAGAACTCAAACAAAACCACTAATGAAAGAGGAGAAATAACAACAAACACCATAGAAACACGAACAAATGTAAGAGATTATGAAAAATTATATGCCAACAGAGTGGACAAGTTAGAAGAAATGGATACATTCCTAGAAACATGTAACTGCCCAAAACTGAAGCAGGAAGAAATAGAAAATTTAAACAGACAAATTACCAGCAATGAAATTGAATCAGTAATCAGAAAACTCCCAACAAATGAAAGTCCAGGACCAGACAGCTACACGGACAAATTCTACCAAACATTAAAGAAAAGTTAATATCCATTTGTCTCAAACCATTCCAAAAAAAAAATAGAAGAGGAAGGGTAATTTCCAAATTCATTCTATGAGGCCAGCATCACCCTAATATCAAAACCAGATAAAAACACTACACACGAAAATGAGAACTATGGGCCAATATCTCTGATGAACATAGACACAAAAAACCTCAACAGAGTACTAGCAAACTGAATCTAACAATATATTAAAAATATCATTCAGCACAATCAAGTGGGATTTATTTCTGGGATACAAGTGTGGTTCAATATTCACAAATAAATTCACATGACACATAACATCCATAAACCATATGATCATTTCAATAGATCCAGAAAATGCATTTGACAAAGTATAACATTCGTTCATGACAAAAACCTTCAACAAAGTAGGTTTAGAGGGAATATACCTCAACATAATAAAGGTCATATATGAAAAACCCACAGTAAACATCATACCAAATGGGGAAAAACTGAGAGCTTTCCCTTAAGGTCAAGAATAAGACAAGGATGGGGCACCTGGGTGGCTCAGTCGTTAAGTGTCTGCCTTCAGCTCAGGTCATGATCCCAGGGTCCTGGTATCGAGCCCGCATTGGGCTCCCTGTGTGGCAGGAAGCCTGCTTCTCCCTCTCCCACTCCCCCTGCTTGTATTCCCTCTCTCGCTGTGTCTCTCTCTGTCAAATAAATAAATAAAATCTTAAAAAAAAAAAGAGTAAGACAAGGATGTCCACTCTCACCCCTTTCATTCAACATAGTAGTGGGAGTCCTAGCCACAATAATCTAATTATTGTGGCTGATTAATACCAATAATTTGGTATTATTACCAAATAATAATCTGATTATTTGGTATAGATACCAAAGGCATCTATATTGGTAAAGAAGAAGGAAAACTTTCACTATTTGCAGATGACAGGATACTATATATAGAAAACCCTAAAGATGCCACCAAAAAACTGTTAGAATTGATAAATGAATTCAGTAAAGGCACAGGAAAAGAAATCAATACACACAAATCAGTTGCATTTCTAGACACTAGTAATGATGCAGCAGAAAGAGAAATCACGAAAACAATCCCGTTTAAAATTGCACCCCAAAATAATAAAATACCTAGGAATAAACCACAAAGGTGAAAAACCTGTACTTTGAAAACTATAAAACACTGATGAAAGAAGTTGAAGCAACAGAAAGAATTCAACATTTATGCTCATGGATTGGAAGAACAAATACCATTCAAATGTCTCTATTACCCAAAGCAGTCTACAAAGTTAATGCAATCCCTCTCAAAATACCAGCAGCATTTTTCACAAAACTAAAAAAGAAAAAAAACCCTAAAATTTCTTGGAACCACAAAAGACCCTGAATAGCCAAAGCAATCTTGAAAAACAAAAACAAAACAAAACAGAAAACAGAGCTAGAGGTATCACAATTCCAGACATGAAGTTCTATTACAAAGCTATAGTGATCAAAACAATATGGTACTGGTACAAAAATAGACACATAGATTAAGGGAATAGAACAGAGCAACCAAAAATAAACCTACATTTATTTGGTCCATTAATCTTCAGCAAATGAGTCAAGAATATGCAATGGGGAAAATGTGTCTTCAACAAATCATGTTAGGAAAACTGGACGGCAACATGCAAAAGGATGAAACTAGCCCACTTTCTTTCATCATACACAAAAATAAACTCAAAATGGATTAAGGACCTAAATGTGAGATCTGAAGTCATAATAATCCTGGAAGAGAACAAAGGCAATAATTTCTCTGAATTTATCCATAGAAATATTTTTTCTAGGTAAGTCTCCTGAGTCAAGGGAAATAAAAGCAAAAACAAACTATTGGGACTACATCAAAATAAAACACTTCTGCACAGTGAAGGAAAGAATCAACAAAACTAAAATGCAACCTACTGAATGGGAGAAGGTATTTTCAAATGACATATCCAATAAAGGGTTAGTATTCAAAATATATAAAGAACTGATACAACTGAACACCCCCCAAAAAACAAATTATCCAGCTACAAAATAGGAAGAAGACATGAAAAGATATTTCTCCAAAGAAGACATCCAGATGGCCAATAGACACATGAAAAGATGCTCAACATTACTCATTATCGGGGAAATGCAAATCAAAACTACAATGACATATCACTTCACACTGATCTAAACAGCTAAAATAAAAAAGCAGAAGAACTAAGAAGTATCGGTAAGGATGTGGAGAGAAAGGAACCCTCTTGCACTCTTGGTAGGAATGCAAACTGCTGTGGCCACTGTGGTAAAAAGCATGGAGTTTCCTCAAAATTTTAAAAATAGACTTACTCTATGATCCAGTAATCACATTACTAGGTATTAGTATACATACAAATACAAAAATGCTAATTCAAAGGTATACATGCACTCCTGTTTATAGCAGCATTATTTAGAATAGACAAATTATTGAAGCAGCCCAAGTATCCATCAACAGATGAATGGATAAAGAAGAAGTGGTGTGTGTACACACACAGGAATATTAGTCATGAGAAGAATGAAATCCTTCCATTTGCAACAACATGAATAGAGCTACAGAGTATAATGATGAGTGAAATAAGTCAATCAGAGAAAGACAAATGCCATATGATTTCACTCATATGTGGAAATTAAGGGGAAAAATCAGCAAAGGGAAAAAAGAGAGAGAGAAACCAAGAAACAGTCTCAACTATAGAACATAAACTAATGGTTACCAGAGTGGAGGTAGGTTGGGGGGGATCAGTGAAATAGGTGATGGGGATTACAGAGTACACTTATCATGATGAACACTGAGTAATATATAAAACTGTTGAATCATTATATTGTATACCTGAAACTAATATAAGTTAACTATTTTGGAATTAAAATAAAAACATTTTTTAAAATGGTACACCTTTGGGCGCCTGGGTGGCTCAGATGGTTAAGCGTCTGCCTTCGGCTCAGGTCATGATCCCAGGGTCCTGGGATCGGGTCCCACGTCAGGCTCCCTGCTCCTCGGGAGCCTGCTTCTCCCTCTGCCTCTCTCTCTCTCTCTCTCTGTCTCTCATGAATAAATAAATAAAATCTTTAAAAAAAAATAAAATAAAATGGTACACCTTTGAGTCTAACATATCATATCACTGTGCCTTTAACAGCACAGGTTTCTAAATTGTTGCTACATTGAAAACAAGGGCACTATATATTTTAGGGAGACTGTATATCATCATTATTTTAAGGAAAGGGCACTTTGCTGGCAGTGAGAAAAAATGAATTGGTGAGTATAAGGAGTGGATTGAGAACCATCACACAGTGATTCTCAATATAGATAAGACACATCTATAGGTTTGTAGATTGACATGGAGGACACCAGGAATTGGCCAACTCAACCTCTATTTCCAATCACCTTTTCCTATCTTTGTAACGGTAGATAAGAAAATAATACCCACTTAAATTGTCTTTCCTGAAACAAGGGGTGTGCATATCACAGTTCAGATCAATAAGCATGAATATCAGTCTGCCTAAGACTCCTGGAAGAGATTTCTTTATTCAAGGTAGATACTGTTAATGCTTCCCCCACCCCATCCTACCTGTCTCAAATAATGAGGTAATTCCTGAAGTGGCATAACCACTGTGTGTCCATAATTTCCAAGAAAATTGCTAAGAGCTGATAGCCTTGAGTTTTCTATAGCAGCCCTCCTCCAAGATTATGTTAAAAACAAAATGAAAACTCCTATTTAAGTTATTGCATGTTGAGCTCATTGTTCCTTGCATGTAACAGGAGATGTTTCTGAATATAAAAGTGAGACTTTAAGTTATATGAAACTCCCATGTATGGGTATTCTGATACATTCCTTCCCATTCCACTGAGGCATCCCTTATGGTAAATCATTGCTTTAGTAACCCACTGTTATTGATGGGAGCATGTTATTAGAATAGTTCAGGTAAAATGGAAAAGGACAACACTACAGCATTAGCAGTGAGGATGTAAAGAAGGGAAATGAAGAAAAGCAACAGATATTAGGGGTACTAAAAGAAATACATTTTTGGTTTGGGAATTATAGAATTAAGCTTTTTGTGGAATATCAACAGATGATGTTAGTCATCTTTGGGAAATAGAATTCTGACGCTAATAAAGGATAACAGACACTCAATGTTGATATGGAAATTGTTATTATTTAGGTAAGGAGATTTTAGCTTACAGTCCATGGTCCAAATAACTTCCAAATGATTCCACAATTTAATTTTAACATATTTTTAAAAAATTGAACAGGTTGACACTTAGAGACATTTACCTACCAATACAGAGTTTTAGAACTAGGTATAAACATGGAAACATCCAGTTTACTTGCCATATATACAACACCTATAATAAAATGGGAGGGGTCTCACTGATCTGTTTGGGTAAAAGAGATATTGTTTGTTCATACCAGCACTGTGTTTGATCTATGAAAGGTATAAACTAGTTTCACACATCTATTCATACATCTGTTTAACAAATAAGCTAATAGTCAAACAGTAAATACAAATACTAATCAAATAATCACCTTTTGTAAAATTACGACTGTATTAATCACAAAGGAGGCAATTTAAGAATACAGTGTTATAAAATAAAAGCCTGTATTATTATTAAGTAATTTGACCTCTGAAGGAGATGAGATGGTATGTCACTGAGAAATTCTAGAAAGTGACCAAGATCTGAAAGTCAGGTAAGAGTTACAGAGCTGGCGTGGGGTGTGGAGAGTTTCAGGAATAGAAAACATACTTGCAAATACCTTGTAGTGGGAAGGAACAGGGAAATAAGAGAAATACAGAAAGCCACTAGGGTTGCCATGCAATTAAGGATGGAAAAGTTAGTAATGACCATGATGACTGGTTCAGGATTTGAGGGGCTTGTGAGAGAATTTGTGCTTATCCTACAGCATTGGGAAAACCACTGAAGGTTTGTACACAGGATATGATGGATAAGCTAATCAAGATTGAATTCCATTGTGTTCCTGCCTTTGTGAAAAACAACCCTATCAAAAATACTATTAAGACTACTACTATTTATATACTATGTATATGTTATTTTCAAGAAGACTATAAGTAGGAATAAAAATAATTATTTTAATGATCATATTGATAAGTCACAGAAATCAAGCTTCTAAAATAAGTGTCAGCAATATTAAAGAGTTAAAATAAAATTAAAAAGAGAAACAACAACAAAAGATATCCACACCCAAATTCAAATGAGGAATAAAGTCAAGATTATCACACCAATACATCAGAAGGTATGTATGGGTAAAAGCAGAGTGAATTAATTGAGGAAATAGGTATACCTACTTCTACAGCCTGAGCCTAAATAGCAGGAGCATTGCTTCTTTGCACCTATGGTTTGGTGAGCTAAAATTGAAAAGATGATAAATATGCATTAAATTTTAACAAACTGACTTGAAAATGTTGTATCCCAACATCTCAGTGAGCTCTATTCTACAAAGGAAATACTACAAATGCCTGACTTATAAACAAGTTCAAGTTCAATGGAAGATAAGATTTTGGAAAAGGATAAGGAAAAGGGAAAGAAATGAAGTCACAGTTATAGCAGACGTATCATGAGCATGAATATTATTTAAGTAACAGTGTCTTTATTCGTGAAACATTATTTCAGAATGAATGTGCATTATTAAGTAATCTCTTTCATCAGTAGATCCTAATTTTAAGAAGTAATAGGTCATGTCTTTTTTGAAACCACACATGGAATTTGGGTGAAAAACATATGAAATATCTGGTTGGTTGTCTAAATACTGGCAAAGTTTGGCCATATTCTTTTTCATGAAAATGCTGAGAAATGATCCTGAAAGCAATGATAGCCTATAGCTAGAGTCTGATTTTAAGATACATCTAAATCGAGATACATCCCAAAGTTCTTAAGGTAAAGCCTATCTATTCAAATATTGCAAATTGTATCAAATTGCTTACCGACTACCAGAAGACAATATACATCTCTATATATGCAGAGAAAAAACCCAAAAAATAGTTCAATTTATTTACCATTTTCTATGTGACATCTCCTATAATACTCACAACCACACTTTAAAGTATTATTTCTAATTTACAGAAGGAAATGAGACTCAGAAAAGTGAAATACTTGCCTAAATTCATAGATCTGGTAAGAAGTTGATACAGCTGAATTGCTTAAAGCTTATTTTTTTAATTGTTTTTGAACTATTTCTTCAAAAGGGCCACAATTTGAAATGACCTAAGTCATAAAGAGCAAAATTCTCTCTAAATACCAGCTACTATTGTAAATAATAAAAAAAAAGATACTCAGAATATGGTCATTTACATAATTTTTTTTTAAGATTTTATTTATCTGAGAGAGAGACAGAGAGAATAAGAGCAGCGGGAGGGGGAGAGGCAGAGAGACAAGCAGACTCCCCACTGAGCTAGAAGCCTGACAACTCAGGGCTGGCTCCCAGGACCCTGAGATCATGACCTGAGCTGAAATCAGATGCTTAACCTACTGAGCAACCCAGGTGCCCCTCAGAATATGGTCATTTAAAAGAAAGTCCTGTTTAGAACCAAATACTTCCCCTAAAATTAAGATTATAATGAAAATCTGTAATATTAGCTTAATATTGGAAGATTGGATACTTACAGATGGAATCTGAAAAAGGATTTTTAAAAAGTACCCAATGCTGAAATTAAGGTTTTCAAATAAGTGTATAATAATGGAAGTGGTCTTAGTTGAAGACGTAGAACACAAATTTGCCAAGAAAGTTCTAAATGTGTAAATGTTAGACAACCTCCAGCTATTGTAAAAAATTCAAACAGAAGACAGAACTTAATTAGCTAGTGATTCCTTGGCTGGCATCTAATATATTAAGAAATTAAATGCATAGGTATTGAGTATGGGTAGAAGGCTTCATGTCCTGAAGTACATCCAGGTATGACCAAGTGTTGCAAAGGAAACCTTGTGTAAACTCTGAACTGCTCAACTACCAGCAGGCTTAATCCCTCTGAACTGGCACATACACGCACACCCCCGCCAATACACGTACAAAAACGTGCCTAGACATGTACACGCACCTCTGCCCTCCAACCCTTGTTTTCTTCACCTCTTTCCTTGTCTCCTGCAGGTCTATGTCCAGATGATTTCTGGCTTTCAGAGAAGAAACTCAAATTCCATTCCCACAACAGGGGAGTGACTGAGACCAGAAGTAGTCACATTTTAAATTCCAGTGAAGCAGCAGTGATAATTAGCCCACTTGCCTCAGTTTCTTACAGCAATAATAAGCCAGTAGTACAAATGTGGGAATCCTTTGTGCAAATGTCCTCTTCATTGTTCATCAAAATGTATGATATTTTGTTGAGAGGTTCAGGTAACCGAGGAACTAGTTTATTTCAATAAGTCCACTTTATTAAGAGCCCTTCAAGTTGAGTTGAATAGTCATTGGTTTAACTTATAGGGGAACAGAGAATTTGTTTTTTAAGTTAAGTTGTTTTGCATTTTCTTACCTACTTCAGCATCTGCCAAAGAGCTCTGAATCTTTTGGTGTTGCATGAAGTTTTTTAGAGTCTTTAGAGTAGGTTTAGAACTTTTAATTGAAATACTGTCCCCTGAATCAGCAACATTAATTTAAATTTTTTTCTAATAAAGAAATGAAAAGTGAAACTAGTTTTACCAGATTAATCATACAATATAACATTACTAGAATTTAGAAGACTTATACTCAGAGTGTACTATTATATGCTGATAATCTAAAATACTGTAATTCACAGGCTGTCACAGACCTTAGAGCATATAACACTGCATGAAATTCACTGCTATCTGAAATATTAAAAACCATACACACTAGTGGATAAATTAATAAAACTAGTCATGGTGATATTTCTTATTAAAATGGTCAATAGATAAGAAAAACGTTGTAGTTATTTACATAGATATCCCCCTCTCCAATTCTAAAACTGTACTATTAAAATGGTTTGATTGGGTAGAGAAAAAGCTGTCAGCAAAGAAATTCCATCAAAAAAAAAATTCTAACACTGAAAAATCAGTGTTTAAGCTTATAAGCATTTAACTTCATAAATATCTAAGTGAAAATAAATTTCATAATCATTCAATTTCTCCAATCAAAACTGAAGGGCTTTATTCTTTGCTGATAGTAGACACAGCTTACAGATATAACATTTTATTCAGGTGAAAAAATCTTTAATTCCATAGTTCCTGGATTTTTCATTGCATTTTATTAAATATGTACAAATATTTTTTCCCAAGTTTACCAACTTACATGCTTCTGCATATATATAAAAAAATGAATTATTCAACTCCTTTTATGAAGTTAGAAAAACCTTGATATCAAAGCCTGAAAAGGATAGCACAAATCAAAATATACTTTTGGGTTTTTTTTAACTTGTATTTATTTTTATTTAAGCATATATAAGTCATGAAATTAGAAAACTGCTCAACAAAATGCCATCAACTAAATTCATAACGTCCATTAATATGGTAAAAGCATGTGATAAAATACACATCCATACTAAAAATAATTAACAAACTTGGAATAGATAGCATCTTTAATATGTGAAAATGTGTCAATAAATATCCACAGAAAATATTTTACTTACATGACAATTTTCTCTTAAAATTAAGTGAAATAATATTGTGTCCTGCAGGTCCTTGAATATCTAAGTGAAGTTAAAATTTTTACTTTATGGGTAGCTAAATGTAAATAGTAAGATATTTTTAGCCAGGGTTAATATGTATGTCTTCATATACATACATTAAGTACACATATAAAAACATATAGTATCATATATTATAGGATGTGTATATATATTTGTTGAAGTAGATGTTATAAATGATATACTAAGTATATAGTATAAATACTTAACTGATAAGTATTTGTTATATACTACAACCTGTAAATTGCCATTCACACAGCAAATTAAAATTTCCAAATTTGAGAGGGGGAGGAGCAAGATGGCAGAAGAGTAGGAGACGTAAATTTTTTCTGGTCCCAGGAATTCAGCTAGATAGTAATCAAACCATTCTGTATACCTACAAACTTAATAGGAGATCAAAGAAAAGAATAGCAGCAACTGTCTGAACAGAAAAGCGACCACTTTCTGGAAGGTAGGACGTGCGGAGAAGTGAATCTGAGGCGATATTCGGGAGGATAGACTGCGGGGAAGGGGGCCTCCGTCAGCCACTACTACCGGCAAGTGATAGAGCAGTGGAGCACAAAATTGGAACTTTTAGAAATCAATTCCACTGAGGGCTGTGGCTCAGTGGCTAAGCGGGGGTGGAACCCTCGCTGGGACAGTGTAGTCTCAAGACCCTCGGGGTCACAGAAAGACTGGGGGTGCCTGAGTGTGGCAGAGCTCCCAGGTATCAGAGCGAGGAAGCCAGCTGCAGAGACAGAGCCGAGGAGCAGGCTCTCAGCTGGGGGTTGCCATAAACCATGGTGCTTAGCACAGTCAGGCCACTGCTCCTCCAGCAGGGACCCAACAAGTGGCAGATCCGGTGAGAATCCCCTTCTTCCCCCAGGAGGAGTGGTGTGGGAGCACACTGCAGGGATCTGCTGGGTTTGGAGATTCCACACGGGGTTGTGAGCCAGAGATAGAAATGCTCGGTCACATGCCAGGTGAGCAGGGATTGCGACGGGGGCTGGGGAGACGGGAGTGACTGACTGCTTTTCTCTGGGGGCACACTGAGGAGTGGGGCCCCGAACTCTCTGGGGTGAGTTGGGAGGCCGCCATTTTCACTCTCGTCCTCCAAAGCTGTATGGAAAGCATGCAGGGAACAAAAGCTACCAAGGGCAAACCCGAGCAAATTAACTAACCTGGCCCCTGGCAAGAGTGGGGCAATCCCAACTCCAGCAAAGACATTTGGGAACCACAGCAACATGTCCCTCTTCCAGAAGATCAGCAAGAACAGCCAGGCAAGACCAAGTTTACCAATCAATGAGATTGGCAGAACTCCCCCACTATGGGAATACAGCACATAGAATTCATGGATTTTTTTTTTCCCCCATGATTCTTTAGTCTTTCAAAGTTAATTTTTTAAATTTTCTTTATTTTTTCTTTTTCTTTTTCCCCTTTTCAACCAACATCTCATCTTACCAATCCCATTTTTAAAATCTTTTTTTACTTTTCATTTTTAGAGTCATAGTCTATCCCTTCATTGTAGTTAACCTAATTTTTTGTGTGTATATATATATATATATATATATATATATATAAGATGTTCCCTATTTAAAATTCTGGGATACACTTTCTTCTAACAGACCAAAATATACCCTAAATCTCTAGTGTATGGTTTGTTCTAGTCTCCCACCTGATCCATTCCCTCCCTTTTCTTTTTTGTTTGTTTTTTGTTTTTTGTCTTTTTTCTTCCTTTGTTCAACCAACTTCTTGTCTTATCAATTCCTTTTATAAAATGTTTTATATTTTTCATCTTTACAGTCATATTCCATCCCTTCATCATATTGACCCTCATTTTTGTAAATTTGTAAGTTTTTCTTTCTTTAAAATTTTGGGAGACAGTTTCTTCTAACAAAAAAAAATGCACCCAAAATCTAGTGTGTGGCATTGATCTATTCACCAGCCTGATCATATTTGAGCATATTTTTTTCTTTCTTTCACTTTCTTTTCCCCTTGCTTTCATGTCTCTTATGATTTTTTTAGTGTATATTTTTCTAAGGTTGTTGTTACCCTGTTAGCATTTTGTTCCCTCATTCATCTATTCTCCTCTAGACAAAATGACAAGATGGAAAAACTCACCTCAAAAAAAAAAAAAAAGAACAAGAGATCATACTGACTGCCGTTAGTAAGATGACGGAACTAGAGTTCAGAATGACGATTATAAAGATACTAGCTGGGCTTGCAAAAAGCATGGAAGATACTAGAGAAACCCTTTCTGGAGAAATAAAAGAACTAAAATCTAACCAAGTCAAAATCAAAAAGGATATTAATGAGATGCAATCAAAAACGGAGGCTCTAACTGCTAGGATAAATGAGGCAGAAGAGAAAATTAGTGATATAGAAGACCAAATGATGGAGAATAAAGAAGCTGAGAAAAAGAGAGAGAAACAACTACTGGATCACGAGGGAAGAATTTGAGAGCTAAGTGATACCATTAAGACGAAACAATATTAGAATAATTGGGATCCCAGAAGAAGAAGAAAGAGAGAGGGGAGCAGAAGGCATACTGGAGCAAATTATAGCAGAGAACTTCCCTAATTTGGGGAAGGAAACAGACATCAAAATCCAGGAGGCACAGAGAACCCCTTTCAAAATCAATAAAAATAGGTCAATACCCCAACTTATAATAGTAAAACTTACGAGTCTCAGAGACAAAGAGAAAATCCTGAAAGCAGCTTAGGACAGGAGGTTGGTAACCTGCAACAGTAGAAACATTAGATTGGCAACAGACCTATCCACAGAGACCTGGCAAGTCACAAAGGACTGGCATGATATATTCAGAGCATTAAATGAGAAAAATATGCAGTCAAGAATACTATATCCAGCTAGGCTGCCATTGAAAATAGAAGGAGAGATAAAAAGCTTCCAGGACAAACAAAAACTAAAAGAATTTGCGAACACCAAACCAGCCCTACAAGAAATATTGAAAGGGGTCCTCTAAGCAAAGAGAGAGCCTAAAAGTAACATAGACCAGAAAGGAACACAGACAATATACAGTAACAGTCACCTTACAGGCAATACAATGGCACTAAATTCATATCTTTCAATAGTTATCCTGAATGTAAATGGGCTAAATGCCCCAATCAAAAGACACAGGTTATCAGATTGGATTAAAAAAAAAAAAAAGACGCATCGATATGCCGCCTCCAAGACACTCATTTTAGACCCAAAGACACCTTCAGATTTAAAGTGAGGGGGTGAAAAACCATTTACCATGCTAATGGACATCAAAAGAACACTGGGGTGGCAATCCTTATAACAGACAAATTAGATTTTAAACCAAAGACTATAATAAGAGATGAGGAAGTACACTATATCCCACTTAAAGGGTTGATCCAACAAGAAGATCTAACAATTGTATCTATGCCCCTAACATGGGAGCAGCCAATTATATAAGCCAATTAATAACAAAAGAAAAGAAACACATTGACAACAATACAATAATAGTAGGGGATTTTAACACCCCCTCACTGAAATGGACAAATCATCTAAGGAAGAGATCAAAAAGGAAATAAAGTCTTTAAATGACACACTGGACCAAATGGATTTCACAGATATATTCAGAACATTCCATCCCAAAGCAACAGAATACACATTCTTCTCTAATGCCCATGGAATATTCTCCAGAATAGATCACATCCTCGGTCACACATCAGGTCTCAACTGGTACCAAAATATTAGGATCATTCCCTGCATATTTTTGGACCACAGTGCTTTGAAACTAGAACTCAATCACAAGAGGAAAGTCGGAAAGAACTCAAATACATGGAGGCTAAAAAGCATCCTACTAAAGAATGAATGGGTCAACCAGGAAATTAAAGAAGAATTTTAAAAATTCATGGAAGCAAATGAAAATGAAAACACAGCTGTCCAAAATCTTTGGGATGCAGCAAGGGCAGGCCTAAGAGGAAAGTATATAGCAATACAAGCCTTTCTCAAGAAACAAGAAAGGTCTCAAATTCACAACCTAATGCTACACCTAAAGGAGCTGGAGAAAGAACAGCAAATAAAGCCTAAACCCAGCAGGAGAAGAGAAATAATAAAAATCAGAGCAAAATCAATGAAATAGAAACCAAAAATCATTAGAACAGATCAAAGAAACAGATCAAAACTTATTCTTTGAAAGAATTAAAAATATTGATAAACCCCTAGTCAGACTTATCAAAAAGAAAGAAAAATGACCCAAATAAATAAAATCATGAATGAAAGAGGAGAGATCACAACCAACACCAAAGAAATACAATTATAAGAACATATTATGACCAACTATATGCCAGCAAATTAGATAACCTGGAAGAAATGGATGCATTCCTAGAGACATATCAACTACAAAAACTGAACCAGGAAGAAATAGAAAACCTGAACAGACCCATAACCACTAAGGAAATTGAAGCAGTCATCAAAAATCTCCCAACAAAAAAGAGCCCAGGGCCAGATGGCTTCCCAGGGGAATTCTACCAAACATTTAAAGAATTACTACCTATTCTTCTGAAAATGTTCAAAAAAAAAAAATAGAAATGGAAGGAAAACTTCCGAACTCTTTCTATAAGGCCAGCATTACCTTGATCAGAAAACCAGACAAAGACCCCACCAAAAAGAAGAAATACAAACCAATATCCCTGATAACATGGATGCAAAAATTCGCACCAAAATACTAGCCAAGAGGATCCAACAGTACATTAAACGGATTAGTCACCACGACCATGTGGGATTTATTCCTGGGCTGCAAGATTGGTTCAACTTCCACAAGTCAATCAAGGTGATACAATACATTAATAAAAGAAAGAACAAGAACCATATGATCCTCTCAATAGATGCAGAAAAAGCATTTGACAAAGTACAGCATCATTTCTTGATCAAAACTCTTCAGAGTGTAGGGATAGAGGGTACATACCTCAATATCATAAAGGCTGTCTATGAAAAACCCACAGCGAGTATCATTCTCAATAGGGAAAAACTGAGAGCTTTTTCCCTAAGGGCAGGAACATGGTAGGGATGTCCACTATCACCACTGCTATTCAATATAGTACTAGAAGTCCTAGCCACAGCAATCAGACAACAAAAAGAAATCAAAGGCATCTGAATTGGCAAAGAAGAAGTCAAACTCTCGCTCTTTGCAGATGATATGATACTTTATGTGGAAAACCCAAAAGACTCCACCCCAAAACTGCTAGAACTCAGACAGGAAGAGAAATTAAGGAGTTGATCCCACTTACAATTGCACCCCAAACCATAAGATACCTAGGAATAAATCTAACCAAAGAGGCAAAGAATCTATACTCAGAAAACTATAAAATACTCATGAAAGAAATTGAGGAAGACACAAAGAAATGGAAAAACGTTTCATGCTCATGGATTCGAAGAAAAATATTGTGAAAATGTCAATGCTACCTAGAGCAATCTACACATTTAATGCAATCCCTATCAAAATACCATCCTCTTTTTTCAAAGAAATGGAACAAATAATCCTAAAATTTGTGTGGAACCAGAAAAGACCCCGAATTGCCAGAGGAATGTTGAAAAAGAAAAACAAAGCTGATGGCATCACAATTCCAGACTTCCAGCTCTATTACAAAGCTGTAATCATCAAGACAGTATGGTACTGGCACAAAAACAGACACATAGATCAATGGAACAGAATAGAGAGTCCAGAAGTGGACCCTCAACTCTATGGTCAACTCATCTTTGACAAAGCAGGAAAGAATGTCCAATGGAAAAAAAAAAAAAAAAAAGACAGTCTCTTCAACAAATGGTATTGGGAAAATTGGACAGCCACATGCGGAAGAATAAAACTGGACCATTTCCTTACACCACACACAAAAATAGACTCACAATGGATGAAAGACCTAAATGTGAGACAGGAATCCATCAAAATCCTAGAGGAGAACACAGTCAGCAACTCTTCAACCTCAGCTTTAGCAACTTCTTCCTAGAAACATTGCCAAAGGCAAGAGAAGCCAGGGCAAAAATGAACTATTGCGATTTCATCAAGATAAAAAGCTTTTGTACAGCCAAGGAAACAGTCAACAAAACCTAAAGACAACTGACAGAATGGGAGAAGATATTTGCAAATGACCTATCAGATAAAGGGCTAGTATCCAAAATCTATAAAGAACTTGTCAAACTCAACACCCAGAGAACAAATACTCTAATCAAGAAATGGGCAAAAGACATGAATAAACTTATTTCCAAAGAAGACATCCAAATGGCCAACAGACACATGAAAAAGTGCTCAACATCGCTCAGCATCAGGGAAATCCAAATCAAAACCTCAAAGAGATACCACCTCACACCAGTCAGACTGGCTAAAATTAACAAGTCAGGAAATGACAGATGTTGGTGAGGATGCAGAGAAAGGTGAGCCCTTCTACACTGTTGGTGGGAATGCAAGCTGGTGCAGCCACTCTGGAAAACAGTATAGAGGTTCCTCAAAAAGTTGAAAATAGAGCTACCCTATGACCCAGCATTTGCACTACTGGGTATTTACCCCAAAGATACAAATGCAGTGACCCGAAGGGCTACGTGCACCCCAATGTTTATAGCAGCAATGTCCACAATAGCCAAACTATGGAAAGAGCCAAGATGTCCATGAACAGATGAATGGATAAAGAAGATGTGGTATATATATATATATATATATATATATATATATATATATATATATATATATATATACAATGGAATATTTTGCAGCCATCAAAAAAAACCCTGACATCTTGCCATTTGCAATGATATGGATGGAAGTAGAGGGTATTATGCTAAGCTGAATAAGCCAATCAGAGAAAGAAAAGTATCATATGACCTTACTATATGAGGAATTCTTAATCTTAGGAAACAAACTGAGGTTTGCTGGAGTGGTAGGGGATGGGAGGGATGGGGTGACTGGGTGATGGACATTGGGGAGGGTATGTGCTATGGTGAGCACTGTGAATTGTGTAAGACTGATGAATCACAGACCTGTACCTCTGAAACAAATAATACGTTATATGTTAATAAAAAGTAGGAAGGGAAAAATGAAGGTGGGGAAATCGGAGGGGGAGACGAACCATGAGAGACTATGGACTCTGAGAAACAAACTGAGGGTTTTAGAGGGGAGGGGGATGGGGGGATGGTTTAGCCTAGTGATGGGTATTAAGGAGGGTGGGTATTGCATGGAGCACTGGGTGTTATATGCAAACAATGAACCATGGAACACTACATGAAAAACTAATGATGTAATGTATGGTGACTAACATAATAAAATAAAATTAATAAAAAAATAAAAATAAATAAAATAAAAAAATCTCCACATTTGAGATAATGAACAACTGTTTAAAGCTAAATATTGATAATGAGCAATTGTACTAAAAGGGTTAGTTGATAAACCTTGAAAGAACAAAGTTGTTGAATTTCCATGGAAAAAATATTGATCGATGGGAAACAAGAGGGAAGTTATATATGGAAGATATATTCATTTTATTTTTATTTATCTCTCTTGTGATTTGTTCTGATATATGGTTTATGTACTACCCATCCAAGATTTCCTGAAAGGCTAACAAACTGTTTTGTCTCTATGGCTTATGAAGTAGTGCCTTCATCAAAAACCCATCACCTTATTTTTCCTTTCATCCCACTCTGGACCCTCCTGCCGTAGCATTGCCTTGGTCATACCTCCCAGGAAAGTATTAGTGCTTAAATTTTACTTCATGCTCAGTTTTCTAGAAATCCTAAAGTACCTCAGTTAGTACCAGAAGTGGGGTGACTTCTTTTGATGATTTTGGAGGCTCTGGACAAAAGAAAAGGAAGTAGACTATAATAATCCGTAGTCTCAAAAGCGAAGGGCATCAATAGCAGTTTTAAACAGACTCTTTCACAGCAATGGGGAGCAACATGTTAAAATCAAGCACAGAATCTGCTTCTGAGTTTAAGTGAATTGCATAGGAGACTAAACACTCACCCTAAGATATTCCTATGTCCATATGAGAGCTTGTTAGAAAAATAGGTAAACCTGATACTAGGTGTTATGCATGTGGGTAAATAAGCCTAAGAATATTGAGTATTCAGATCCTCCTAAATTTTCCAGGCTAACACAAGAAATTTTCTTTTCCCTGATAGAGCAGAAAGGTCTTTCCGCACATGAAGACTTTTTAAATATCTCAACTCATACTCTTTCCTGGGATGATGGTGCTTGTCTTCATAATCTGCTTGTGACTTCCTCAATAGCATCATTAGATGTACAATAATTAGCTTTACATAACAGCATAATCTAAGTACAGAAATACAGTTACTATGTAAGAAGAAATAGCATATGTATCCAAATAATTGAAATATCTGGCTGATATAAACCAGAAATCCTAAGAATTGAATGTATACAATAGTATCTTGAAGGTTTTGGACCTAGGAAACTAAAATAAAATGAAGAGTTTACTGACATTGGAGAACTCTTCTGTAATTTGTGACAAAAAAAAAAAAAGAGCTGGTTTTATTATACTGCTAAGATGGTTTCTTGAACCATGAGCACAATAACTCCATCAGACGGAAGTGAATTCACTTCATGCTGTAACTGCCTAGTAACTTGAATGTACATGGAAAATAAAGAATGTTGATAAAGGTAACTACATAGGTGAATATAAAGACAGTATAAATGCTTTATTTGTTTGTAATGCATTTTTTCTCCCAAATGATTTTTTTAAAACAACTAAAGGAATAATTACAATTCTGTTTTGATAGGCTTACCATTAATGAATATATAATCTCATTCATACATTATTAACAGCAAATAGATGAGAGAATGGAAATGTATAGGCACATTTTTTTCTGCTACTGTGATTCAGTTGGTTTTAACATAAACTAGACTGTAATATATTTAAATTAATAAACTTTATTTTTAAAACAGTTTGATTTAGCAAACAAGTGAGCATAAAGTAAGTTTCTCTTACCACTCCCATATACAGTTTCCCCTATTACTAACATCTTGTATTAGTGTACCGCATTTGCTACAAGTGATGAACCAATATCAATATATTACTATAGTCTATAGTTCATTTTAGGGTTCACACTTTGTGTCATACAGATCTATGAGTTTTGACAAACACACAATATCATGGATCCACCATTATAGTATCACACAAAATAGTTTTACTGCCCTAACATTCCCTCACATTTATCCTTTCATCCCTGAACCTCAGCAACCACTGATCTTTTTACTGTCTTCATAGTTTTCCTCTTTCACAATGTCATATAATTAGAATGGAGGGTATAAAGCCTTTTTCAATCTGGCTTCTAAAACTCAATATGCATTTAAGTGTCCTCCATGCCTTTTCATGACTTGATACCTCATCTCCTTTTATAGGTAGATAATATTCCATTATATAAGTGTATCACAGAATGTTTATCCATTCACCTATTGAAAAACATTTTGGTTATTTCTAATTCTGAGCCATTATAAATAAAGGTGGTATAAACATCTGTGTGCAAAAAGCAGAAGATGAGTATTTCACAATTCTTTCTATGAAACCAGCATTACTCAAATACCAAAGCCAAACCAAGAGAGCAAAAGAAAACTATAGATCAAAACCTTCCCCCCAATAAATAGAGATTAAAAATCTTTAACAGCATGCTAGCCAACTCTACTGACCAACATATAAAAAATTTTTTATATCATGTCTCAGTGAGGTTAATACCAGAAATCCAAGTTTATTTGATATATAAAATCCATCAGTGTAATATACCATAGTGATAAAGGAAACATTCCACATGGTCATCTGCACAAAGGAAAAGCATTTTACAAAACTCAACACATCTTTAGAATAAAAACACTCACCAAAGTAGGAATACAAAAAACAAACAAACAAACAAACAAACAAAAAACCTCCCTCAATGTAGTAAGAGATATCTTATGCTGCTGCTGCTGCTGCTACTACTACAAATGAATGAATGAATGAATGAATAAAAATCTCATAGCTAATATGAGATTAAATAGTGGAAGCCTCCACTCTGAGGTCAGGGACTAGACAAGGATGTCTGCTCTCACTGCTTTTATTCAACACTGTTCTGAAGGTTCGAGCCTGGGAAATTTGTAAAGGAAAACAAATAAAAAACATCAATATTAGAAAGAAAGTAATTCCATCTTTATTTTCAAGTTCTATAATTTTATATAGAGAAAATTCCAAGGAATCCACAAAAAAAAAAACCTACTGTAGCTAACAGAGAAGTTCAAGAAGTTTGCAGGATACAAAATAATGCAAAAATTAATTGTATTTATATGCACTAGTAATGAAAAAGCAACTCTACTTATATGAGTATCAAAAAGAATAAGATACTTAGGTATAAATTTGAGAAGAGAAGTTCAAGACTTGTGCACTGAAAACTACAAAATACTTTTGAAAGAAATTAAAGAAGACTTAAAAAAATGAAAAGATATCCCATGTCCATATAGTGGAAGACTTACTAAAATGGCAATATACCCCAAATTCATGTACAGATTCAACAGAACTCTGTCAAAATCCTAGATACTTTTTTTTCCTTTTCTTTTCTTTCTGTTTTTTTAGAAACTGAAAGGCTAATATAAAAATCAATGTGGAAATGCAAGGGACTAAACAAGAGAATTTTGAAAAGGAAGAATAAAGTTTGAAGATTCAACCTTCCCAATTTCAAAACTTCCTATAAGTCTACAGTAATTAAGGCTGCGTGGTACTGGCATAGGGATAGATATACAGATGAGTGAAACAGAATTGTGAGTAAAGTAATTAACCTATATTTATGGCGTACTAAATTCTGACAAGGGTGTGGGCCGTAGTCCAAGATGGAGTTGGAAGAAGACCTAGAACACATATCCTCTGGGGATACACCAAATCTACACTATTTACAGAGCCATGCCTCCTGAAGAAGAACTGGAGCCTGACTGAACAGCTTCTTCAAAACAAAAGGGAGAGATAACAAGAATAATGAGAGAAGTAGACATGGTATTGAATGGTAGCAATATTTACGTCAGACAATATAGACATTAAACAAATACTGAAACAATAAACAGAAAAGGCATGATATAATAATAAAGGGGTTAATCTGTCAAAAGGATATAAAAATTATAAATACCTATGCACCCAACATAGGAGCACCTAAATATATAAAGTAAATACTAACAGACATAAAGGGAGAAAGTGAAGGTGATACAATAATAACATTGTATTATTGCTTACATCCCACTTACATCAATGGATAAATCATCCAGGCAGAAAATCATAGGGACACAGCGTCTTTGAATGACATATTAGATCAGACAGATGTAAGAGTTTATATAGAAGACTGTATTTGAAAACAACAGAATACACATTTTTTCAAGTGCACATGGAACATTCTCTAAGATACATCACACGTTAAGCTACAAAACAAGTCTCAATAAATTTAACAAAACTAAAATCATGTCAAGCACTTTTTCTGACCACAATGGTATGGAACTATAAAACAATTATAAGAAAAAATCAGGAAAAAAACCCCATAAATATGTGGAAGTTAAATGCACTGCTAAAAACCAAATGACTCAGCCAAGAAATCAAAGAGAAAATAACAAAATACATGGAGACAAATGAAAATGAAAACAGAATAGTCCCAAATCTTTGGAACACAGCAAAAGCAGTTTTAAAAGGAAATTTGTAGCAATACAGGCCTATCTCAAGAAATAAGAAAAATCTCAAACAACTTAAGTTTACACCTAAGAGAACTAGAAAATAAGAGCAAACAAAGCCCAAGGTGAGCAAAAAGAAGGAAATAATAAAGATCAGGGTGAAAATAAATGAAATAGAGACCATAAAGAGAAATGATCAATGAAAACAAAAGCTGATTCTTTGGAAAGATAAACAAAAATTGTTAAATCTATAGCCAAACTCATTAAGAAAATGAGAGGATCCTGTTACCCCCTCCCTCCACTTCTCTCCCCTCTGAAACCTTCAGTTTGTTTCCCATGGTCCATAGTCTCTCATGGTTTGTCTCCCTCTCTGATTTCCCCCCTTCAGATTTCCCTCCCTTCCACTATGGTCCTCCGTGCCATTGCTTATGTTCCACATATGAGTGATGAGCACTGGGTGTTATATGTAACTAATGAATCACTGAACACTACATCAAAAACTAATGATGTATTATACAGTGGCTAACTGCACATAATAAAAAAAAAGAATAAAATTCCATTCATATCTCAGAAAAAAGAGAGAGAGAGAGAGAGAGAGAGGATCTAAGTAAGTAAAATCGGAAAGTAAAGAGGACACACAAGAGAAACAAAAGGATTATAGAGACTACTACAAGAAATCATATGCTAACAGATTTGACAAACTAGATGAAATATACAATCTTCCAAAACTAAATCTGGATGAAATAGAAAATCTAATCAGACCAATTACTTGTAACAAAATTGAATAATCAAAAACTCCTAACAAACATAGCCCAAGACCAGATGAATTCACAAGCAAATTCAATTAAACATATAAAGAAGAGTTAATACCCATTCTCCTCAAACTATTACAAACAATGTAAGAGGAAAACCTCAAAATTCATCCTATGAAGCCAGCATTACCCTGGTACCCAAACCAAACAAAGATACTAAAAAAAAAGAGAGCTACAGGCCAATATTCCAGATGAAGATAGATGCACAAATCCTCAATAAAATATTAGCAAACTGCATTCAGCAGTGCATTAAAAGGATCATTCACCAAGTTCAAGTGCAAGGGGATGCAAGGATGGTTCAATATTTGCAAATCAATAAACGTGAAACACCACATCAACAAAATGCAGGATAAAAATAATCATCTCAATAGATGCAGAAAAAGCATTTGACAAAGTACAACATACATTCATAACAAAAAAATCTCAACAAAGTGGGCCTAGAAGAAATACACCTCTACATAATAAAGGCTATATATAACAAACCTGCAGCTAACATCATACTCACTGGCGAAAAACTGAGAGCTTTTCCACTAAAATCAGGAACAAGACAAGGATATCCATTCTTGCCACTTTTATTCGACACATACTGGAAGTCCCAGCTACAGCAATCAGACAATAAAAAGAAATAAAAAGCATCCAAATTGGTAAGGAAGAAGTAAAACGTTGCAGATGACATGATACAATATATGGAAAATCCAAAGTACTTTTAGAAGTAATAAATGAATCCAATAAAGTTGCGCAATACACAATTAATACACAGTAATCTGTTGCATTTTATCCCCTAGTGATAAAGTAAGAGAAAGAGAAATTAAGAACACAATTTCATTTACAATTGCACCCAAAAGAATAAAATACCTAAGAATAAACTTAACCAAGAAGGTACAATTCCTGTACTCTGAAAATAATAAAATACTGATGAAAGAAAGTGATGATGACACAAATGGAAAGATATTCGATACTTACTGATTGAAATAATTAATGTTGTTAAAATGCCCATACTACCCAAAGCAATCTACAGATTTAATGCAATCCCTATCAAAGTACCAACAGCATTTTTCACTGAACTAGAACAAATAATCTTAAAATTTGTATGGAACCACAAAAGTACCTGAATAGCCAAAACAATCTTAAGAAAGAACAAAGCTGGAAATATCACAATCCTAGATTTCAAGATACTTCACAAAACTACAGTAATTAACACATTATGGTACTGGCACAAAAACAGACACATAAACAGACACATAGATCAAGAGAACAGAGAGCCCAGAAAAAGATCCGCACTTATATGTTCAATTAGCCTTTGACAGAAGAGGCAAGAATATACAATGGGGAAAAGACAGTCTCTTCAATAAATAGTTACGGGAAAACTAAATGAAACTGAGCCGCTATCTTGTAACATATACAAAAATGAACTCAAAATGGTTTTTAAAGACCTAAATTTGAGACATGAAACCATAAAACTCCTAGAAGTAAACACAGGTCATAATCTCTCTTTTTTTTTTTTTTTAAGATTTTATTTATTCATTCATGAGAGACAGAGGGATAGAGAGAGAGAGAAGCAGAGGGAGAAGCAGGCTCCCAAGGAGCAGGGAGCCCGATGCGGGACTCGATCCCAGGACCCTGGGATCATGACCTGAGCCGAAGGCAGACGCTTAACCATCTGAGCCACCCAGGCGCCCGGTCATAATCTCTTTGACATTAGTCTTATCAACAAATTTTCTAGATGCGTTCTGAGGCAAGGGGAAAAAAAGCAAAAGTAAACTACTGGAACTACACCAAACTAAAAGAAGCTTTTTGCACCGTGAAGGAACCCAATAAAATGAAAAAGCTATCTACTGAATAGAAGATAATCACAAATGATATTTCCCTCAAGAGGAAATATCCAAAATATCCAAAATATATGAAGAACTTATACAATGCTAACACACACACACACACACACACACACACACACACACACACACACACACACACAAGAAACACATAATCTGATTCAAAAATCAGGAGAGGCCCTAAATAGACATCTTTCCAAAGAAGACATACAGATAGCCAACACACACATGAAAAGATGCTCAATATCACTCATTATTAGGGAAATGCAAATCAAAACCACAATGAGATATCACCTGTCAGAATGCTAGGATCAAAAAGACAAGAAATAACAAAGAGTTGGCAAGAATATGCATAAAAAGAAACCCTCGCGCACTGTCACTGGGAATGTAAATTGGTATAGTTACTGTGAAAAACAATATGTATGTTCCTCAAAAAATTAAAAATATAAATACCATATGACCAGTAATTTCACTGTTGGCTACTGAAAACATATATGCATTCCTATGTTTATTGCAGCATTATTTACAATAGCCAAGATATGGAAGCAAACCAAGTATCCAATGATGAGTGGATAAAGATGTGGTGTGCATGCATGCATGCACGCATACGATGGAATATTACTCAGCTATAAAAAAAGAATGAGATCTTGCCATTTTCAACAACATCAATGAACACAGACAATATTATACCAAATGAAGTAAATCAAAGAAAGTCAAATACTGTATGATTTCATTTACAGGTATAATCTAAAAAAAAAAAAAGAAACCCAAATGAGTAGACAAACAATGAAGAGGAACAGACCTATAAATACAAATAACAAACTGATGGTTGCCGGAGAAAAGAGAAGGAGCATGAACAAAATGGATCGAGGGGAGTGGGAGGTATAGGCTTCGAGATAAAGAATGAGTAAGTCAAAGTGATGAAAATTACAACATAGGGAATACAGTCCATGGTATTGTAATAATGTTGCATGGTGACAGATGGCAGCTACACTTGTGGTGAGCATAGCATAATGTATAGATTTGCCAGTCACTATGTTATACATCTGAAAATAATATAACATTGTGTGTCAAACTTTAAGTAAAAATTTTTTGACAAGTGAGCCAAGATAATTCAATGAAAAAAGAACAGTTTTCTTTCAATTTACACTGTGAAGCCAGTTGGATATCCACATGTAAAAGAAAGAAGATGTAATCTTTCATCAGAGTATATACAAAAATTAATTTAAAATGGATCAAAGATCTAAATGTAAGAGGTTCAAATTATAAAACTCTCAGAACAAAACATCAGTATAAATGTCTGTAAACTTGGATCATGCAATGGATTCTTAAATAGGATACCAAAAACAAAAGCAATCAAAGGAAAAAAATAGGTGAATTTGGCTTCATCAGATTTTTACACTTTTGTGCTTCAGAGTACACTATCCAGAAAGTGAAAAGAAAATTCCCAGAATGGGAGAAAATATTTTCAAATCCCATATCTTATAGGAGTCTAGTATCCAAAATATATAAATAACTATTAGAACTAAACAGTAAAAAGTCCAGTAACTCTATTATAAAATGGACAAAACATTTGAATAGATTTTTTTTTCAAAGAAGATGTGCAAATTGATGATAGATATATTCAACATCATTAGGGAAATGTAAATCAAAACCATAGTGAGATACCACTTTAAAATACTAGGATGTTTACAAAGGGACAAAGAGTAAAAAGTGTTGGCAATTATGTGGAAAAATAGGAACTTTCATATACTCCTGGTCAAAAAATAAAATAGTGCAGCTACTTTGGAAAACAGTTTGGCAGTTCCTCAAAAAGTTAAACATAAAATTACCATATGATCTAGAAATTCTACTCTTACATATGTATCTAAGAGAATTGAAAACACATGTCCATATACAAACTAGTTAAATGTTTTTAACACTACTATTCATAAAAGTCAGAAAAGTGAACACAGCCTGATGAAGGGATAAAAAATGCAGAATTTCCATATAATAGAATATTACTTAGCCCAAAGAAAAAATAATAATCCATGCTACAGCATTGATGAACCTTTAAAACATTATGCTAAGTGAAAGGAGCCAGATATAAAAGACACATATCGCACAATTATTTTTGTATGAAATGTTTAGAATAGGAAAACACATAAATATAGAAAAGATTATTGGTTCAAAGGCCTGGAAGGATGAGGAGTAAATGCTAATAGGCAGGGGATTTAGTTTTCAGGTGGTAAAAATATTCTGGAATTTGATAGCTGTGACAACTATACCACTTTGTGAATATACTATATCCATTGAATATAATGCTTTAAAAGGGTGAGTATTTTAATATTTGAATTATATTTCAATTTAAAAATAACTGCAGCTCCTGGAGTCATTACTAAAGAAGTCAGTAAGAATGCAGTTATGGGGATTGTTGGGGAGAATGTACATAAACCATCACTGAAGCCCTGGACTATTTTGAAGTTAACTCAATAGGGGGCAACATATGCCAAGCTGGAGGAAAATTACAGCTAACAATCACCCCCTTCTCTTGGCTAAACTAGCAGAGTCATTCTTGAATGAGAAAAATTAATCCTCTTCATCTACTCTATATAACTCTGTATTAAAACATTGAAATATTTAATAAAACAACATAACATGTCTTAAATACTGAGTGACAAGAATACAGGTGGTTCTATGTTTCAAATATCTTATGGCTTAAAAGGTAAAGCAGATTGTGTTTAACACAAACATTCTATACCCTTGTAAAATTGTTTGTATCACTACTCTGCAATTTACAGCAAAGGTCCTAATACTGTCAAAAAGTAATTGGAGTTGAAGTTGGTGTGTACTTTGCATTAATGAGTTTCCATAACAGTATATATCTGAAAGTCTCAGAATGGAAGAGAAACTATCAGAAGAATTTGGCAATAAGTAATGTTTAGATGGTTTGTGATGGTTACTTTAATATAGAGAATGTAATATTGCAGAAAAGCCTCGCCATGAATTCTGAGGATCAGGAGCCAAATTCCAGCCATGAGGAACATTTGAAAGAATACATGCTCAAAATGATCCTTGAAATAAGGAAGCAAGGCAAGAGATAGGACAGCAAGAGGGTGACACAGCTACTTGAATCTGCATACAAGGTCAAAATGAGCCCAGTATTAAATCTGATTCTCTTAAGCTACTAGTATTGAGCTACATGAATAATCATGTCTTATTCCCTAACGGTCAGGCCTTCATTAACTGCGAAGCTGGTCACAGAGTGGCCAGTCAATAACTATTTACTGAATGACCTCAGCAATGACAGAGAAATACGGGGTCAAAAAACTAAGCCTACCATTACACTTAACTATCTTCTTGCAGCCAGTCCTTTTAATGATATTAATAGCTTTCATAAGGTCAATAAACATAGTGTCAAAAATTATTCCTCAATTTCTGCAATTTACTATGAAGAATCAAGTCATTCAGTGACCCTTCAATGTGGTCTCAGGCTTCACTATAATTCTAGAATAGTTAACAAAGAGGTTCCAAAGCCAATGCAAGCAATGTGGCCAAGATTCCTCCTTCCACAGAGCTTTCTAAATGCTGCCTACCTACAGGCATAGGCTATTTAAAGAATGGCATCAAAGTAAAGTTAACCCTTTTGTATTATGTTAAATTCCCTACATTTACAAAATTCTATCGTCAGTAGCCAAATAGTTACTTGGGTGTTTATTACAGTATATCAGGCATATTGATGGTGTCACTGATGTTTTGAAAACCTAAAACCCAGTACATTGCAATTTTGTCAGATTACCATTTGTTGAGAGGAGTTTCCAGAGGATGGAGGTGTTGGATAGCGAGCCATAGTTCAACAAAGACAGTAAGGCAAAATGAGATAGAGAAGTTTTTTGTTTTTTTGTTTTGTTTTGTTTTGTTTTTTTACTCACAGGTCCTAGAGGTGTTCCATGGCATGCCTGAAAGACTGCACAGGGATATCAAGGCAGGGTACAGGCAGAGAGTGAGCTGCAGGACCTGGGATGCATGCCTTTAATGAGGATCTGCCGTGAAGCGCATTTGGGGTTTTTCCTGGGTTAGGGCCACATTTGTCAATTCAGTCCAAAAAATGCTTGGTTTTTTGGTAAGTTTCAGAGGGATCTTATTTAAGAGGTTCACAAAGGGAAGAAGATGGGGGACAATTTATACAGAAGAAACTTTATTTTCAGGGTGTTATAGAAGTCATACCAGCAATTTATATTTCCCTGTGATTCTGCTGATTATTATCTAGGGCATGCACTTGACAGAGGGGCTAGGCCCCTGCAGGCTGTTTAGCCACACAAAATGGATGCCAAAGCACCAGTATTATGGAGTACTTTAGCTAGAGCCTCAACAATGTAGGTGCTTTTTCAGTTGGGGCAGCTGCTGAAAGGATAAAAGAGGATGATCTGTGGGAGAGGGCAGTTGGCAGTTTATCTAGATTTTACTGTTCTAACATCAGCTTCTTAGCATGTTTTCGTTTGAATCACAAGGGTCAAGGACACAATTAAAATGCATTACTTGATCTTTGTTAAGACACTCCTTGATATTTCTATCAAACTTCTTTGACTACTAATAGAAGAAAATCCATGGAAGTTATGGCTACCAAGCAAATGATACCCTAGCTTCTCCTTGCTGTGCAACATCCATAATAAACAGGAGATAATAAAGTTGTGATTGTTATAGTTCTTGGTAAGAATTTATTCCTCTAATAAAATGTTTAAAGACCAGGAAATTAAATAATTCTCTTTGATATATTAAAATTATTCCTACACTGAAAATTACCATGTATTTATGTATTCACTCAACAAATTGGTATTAAGTGTCTACTAAGTGGCAGGCACTTAGTGGAATGTATAGAGAGAAGAAACTGTGGGTGTATTATCCATAATGATGTATTTTCAACAATGTTTAAGATCTTTTGAATATCATGGATGTTAAGAAATGATTAACAGATTTTGGACGAAGCACTGTATAACAAATCTCAGATTTTGCCTATGTTTCTCAAACAGTAGTCATATTTTATAAAGCATGTGAATCAGATAATCAAAAAATATTAATCTTTTCCTTTTCAATGTCTTATTTGCTCACTAACCAACAGTGTCAGACACTTGGACACTTTTGTCCCAATCCTCCCCTAGACTTGCTCCTCCTTATGTTAGAACTTGGGTGGTGGTTTTCAGGAAGTTTTTTGATATCTCCACTCAAAATTAAGGGCTATAAATACTGGAATTTTTTTTTACAACATGGCATATTGGTTGAGGTATAGTCACAGGATCATCTGTTATCAGGGCACTAATCAAGTTTTCTTTTTGCATTATGTAGCCATAATAATTCAAAATCTTTCAGAACAAAGATAACTCAAATAACTCAAAGGCAGTTTATGAGTTGGTGTATTTTATCCTATAAATATACAGTGTCATGAATATAGTACAAACCACTAAAAATCTTGAAAAAAACGATAGTTTAGTTAAATATTTCAGTGAATCCTTTTGCAAAGATAAAAATCACTGACATTGAATCAAGTATATAAATATGGTCTTTCTTTATATTAGGTTTGCTTAATATGATATATTCTCACAAGTTTCCCAAAACCTTTTGACTCTGTATATACTGTTAATATTACATAACAAAGCATCAAGTTTCATAAGAAAGAGCATTAGACCAAAAGTCAGGACTTCAGGTTTGTGTGAACTTGAACATGTCTTTCATGTCTCTGACTCTTAATCTTTGATGGTTATTTCTGTGTGTCACCTCACCTGGGCTAATAGACACGTAGATAACTGGTAAAACATCATTTCTGGGTGTGTCTGTGAGGGGATTTCTGAAGACATTAACATTTGAATTAGAGAACTATGTAAAGCAAAGGGCCCTCCTCAATATGTGTGGACATCATGGAATTCCCTGAGGGCTCAAACAGAATAAAAAGGGAGAGGAAAGGTGCCTTCTCTCACCATCTCTCTGTTTGAACTAGAACATCCATCTTCTCCTGCCCTTGGACATCAGTGATTTTCAAGCCTTTAGACTCAGACTGGATTTACACCATCCACTCCACCCTACTGAGTTCTCAGCCCTTCCAAGCTCAGACTGAATTACAACATGTGCTTTCCCAGTTCCCAGTTTGGAAAGGGCATATTGTGGGACTTCTCAACCTCCACAATCACATAAACCGATTATATGATAAATCTATTTCAACAGGGTATATACCAGCATAGTCAATTTATTGTGCTTCATTTTACAGCACTTTGCAGATACTGCATTTTTAACAAATTGAAGGTGTGTGGCAGCCCTGCGTCAAACAAGTCTATTGGCATCATTTTTCTGACAGCATTTGCTCACTTCATGTCTGTGTCACATTTTGATAATTCTCACAATATTTCAAACTATTTTATTATTATATTTATTATAATCTGTGATCATGATTATGACTCACTGAAAATTCAGATAATGCTTAGATTTTGGCAATATTTTTTAATTAAGATATATATAGTTTTTTATTGTTTTACTATATATATTGTTGTTTAGACATAATGCTATCACACACTCAAGACACTACAGTATAGTATGTACTGGGAAACTAAAAAATTTATGTGACATTTGCTTTATAGCAGTGGTCTGGAACTGAGCCCATAATATCTCCAAGGTATTCCTATACGTCCTGTTGGCTCCATTTCTCTGGAGAACACAGAGTAATTCATAGTTCAAAGGAATTTACTAGGGGCATGCTCAAGTTCCTTCCAGTTCTAAAATTTGATGATATGGCATGATGCAACAGCTACTTCCTTTATGTTAGAAGCTTCTAATCAGTACCTACTGCATAAAGGTAGTATTTACTCAAAGTAATCTAGTTCTTTCTTGATGTGATGTAAGCTATTTGTAGGATTCATTTCTAGTTTCTGTAACATGCAGAGTCACATGCACACTCTTGAGTTTTTCTGAGTGTTCAGATATCCAGAGAGCTTCAGTAACATGAGAGCTCTCAATGCTACCTGGACTGCAATTTTGTGATCAATATTCCAGCTTGTTTTTTGAGAAGTTCATGATAAACCTAAGCTATTTTCTCTTGTCTCATTAAAGGGTATTATAAAACCAAAGTTTAAATTGAAGGGTAAATACACTCTCTTTTAATCAGAAAGCAATATTATATTCTAAGTATTGAGATACTTATCATGTTTGCTATCCCTATTGATTTTTTTTTTACATCATTATGTTGAAAAATCTTTCCAGCCATGACCCACTGGAGTCTAAACATGAAATTTAAACATGAAATGAAGTCTAAACATGAAATTTCAAAGTTCATAGGTACTTTGGGGATGCTATACCACTCAGCCTGATGTAGATTAACAGCCTCAGATAACTGAACGGGTATTTACATTAGGAAATTTCTCAAGGATTCTGAACCATTAAATTATATCAGCAGTTACTGCAAAAACTAACTCTAAGTGGTTCAGGACAATTACCTGATTCATATCAATGGAGGTAGCATGGAATCACAATTGTTACAATTGTTTGCACCGAAATCATAATGTGCTCCACCTACTCCAAAGATTGCCATGATTACTGACGATCTCATTACGAGTATGGGTCTTCCCTCAAATACCTTCCCTCAAAGGGGGAATTTGAGCCATTCAAATACCTTGGCATTTAAGATTTTATCATTGAACGCTTTGCTATTGCTTATATTCCTGTCTTTTTCATACTCTTTCAAAGCACTTTCTGTTCCGGGAATCCTCTCCCAGCCTAAAATCTTTTGCTGTCTCCATATCCCTCACATGTACCTACTTATTCTACTTCTCTGCCCCCACCTGCAAATGAGATTGTATACTTCTTTTTGTCTCCCCCTTTTTCCTCATTAGAAGCAAAATGACAGCATTTGCAGTGCCTCACAGCACTTCCTGGGCAACTGCCTTCTTCCTCTTTAAATTGGTAGTCTCACAATCCAGAAAAGAACAGTACTGTCTTTCTTAGCATGCCAAACCTAGCTCACAAGCTGGCACATGGGAGACATTCAACTAATGTATCTGAATCACTTTATGTTATAAAATGGGAAAACTGAGGCTCAGAGAGATATCAAATATCTTTTCAAAGCCATTCAGCTGATGTGCTGGTAGAACTAGGAGTACCCCTTCTTCTAAGTTTATCAGTCTTCTACAGAACTATATACCACCTTAGGCAATGCAGTTGGTCTATGTATATCCCAGTTATTGTACTTAATCCTTTTTCTTTTATCTTGTATAAAATAACATCCTGGACACACTTGCTCCTTAAATTCCTGAAAACCAAAACCTACAACCATCTGTAAATCTATCACCTTTGCCCCTACTCTTTGGTTTGTGTATTTTGTACATTTTGGAATCTTGGCTATGTTCTCAGAGCTAAGGAATCTCTCTGCTCTAATTGCCTGAGTATCTGCCCCACTGCCATTAACCATATAATCCCAAAGCAGCCAGAAAGCAAAATTTCACTTACTACATATTTTATCTTTATTGATACACAGTGTGATTATACCTCTGAAGAGGTAATGCTCCAGAAATATTAGGCATGTTCATTTGAGATCCATGAGCCATTTCAGATGATAAAAAAGTACCACTTTATGAAATTTGAACCAGCCCATTAACTTTGCATTGCATAAAACTATCAGGTTAGGATTTTTAATTGAACAGGCTTGAACTTTCTCAGTGGCTATTTCTTCCTTTCTATATTAAAATCTCATCCGTATCGCCTCTGGGTATACAAACATGCATATACATATACAAACATTGCACTTAATTAAAACCAGAAATCCCATTTACTTAATTAGTTAGTGTGAATAAAGCACCCTTTGGAAAAGATACTACCAACTTTTGCCCCTTTAGGAAAGCTATAAAACAAATAGTGAATCTCTGACTTTCCCTGACTCCGTAAGTTGTGTTCCAAAATGTGCCAACATTTACCTGCATACATACTTTAGATGCCACAACAGGATTTTTAAACAAGTTCAGAGCATATATAATCAGAAAAATTTCATTTTCAGGAATATAAAAACAAGTTAAAAATATAATATATATTTATATTGGATATTATTGAACACATCTAAACTCTTTAGTCTGTAATGCATTGATTTATACATGCTCATCCATAGTAAGGTAAACTTCTTCCTAAAATTGCCCTAATAATCTCTTCTATTGCTCATTTATTTGCCTGATTTTTTAAAGATTTTAATTCATTAGTTAACATATAGTGTTGTATTAGTTTCAGGTGTACAATAGAGTGATTCAACAATTCCATACATCATTCAGTGCTCATCATGACAAGTGCACTCTTTAATCCCCATCACCTATTTCACCCACCTCCCAAACCTCTCCCAACTGGTAACCATCAGTTTGTTCTCTACAGTTGAGACTCTGTTTCTTGGTTTGATTCTCTCTCTCTCTCTCTCTCTCTCTCCCTCTCACTCTTTTTTCCCTTTGCTTGTTTCTTTCTTAAATTCCATATGGTGACTGAAATCATACGGTATTTGTCTTTCTCTGACTGACTTATTTCGCTTAGCATTATACTCTGTAGCTCTGTCCATGTCCTTGCAAATGGCAAGATTTCATTCTTTATTATGGCTGAATAATATTCCATAGTATATATATACCACATCTTCTTTATCCATTCATCAATCAATGGACACTTGAGCTGCTTCCATATCTAGGCTACTGTAAACAGTGCTGCAATAAACATGGGGTGTATGTATCCCTTTGAATTAGTGTTTCTGTATTCTTTGGGTAAATAGTGCAATTAAGGAATCATTATTTTTTGTATTGTTCAATGCTTTAATACCATGAAGCTTTGGAAATCTTCTCCAAATTGGAAATTAGTATATTAGATATATGAAAAAACCAAATAGAGGGATCTCATGAGCTGAAGCTATATATTAAATTTGTTATGACCACTCCCAGGGATTTATTAACCACTAAATCATTCAAAGCTTAAGCAGGATAGTGATCTGACTTTCTAGTTCATCATGCATTAGTAACAGAAACAAGAAAGGAAAGTATAAGTAAAGTAAAAGTGATCACTCAGTACTAAAGAAGAAAGCTTGGACACACAAAAACTTACATGGGTACTGTGTTAATGTTTCATGTTAAGTGTTTCATGGTAAATATTCCAAATAATGACCCACATTTTTTTTAAGATCTTACTTATTTATTTGACAGAGAGAGACACAGCAAGAGAGGGATCACAAGCAGGGGGAGTGGGAGAGGGAGAAGCAGGCTTCCAGCAGAGCAGGGAGCCCGATGCAGGGCTCGATCCCAGGACCCTGGGATCATGACCTGAGCCGAAGGCAGATGCTTAACCAACTGAGCCACCCAGGCGCCCCTACCCACATTGCTAATAAAAGGCTAAAATGTGTTCAATCTCAGTACTTAGGATATATTTACAAAATAATATATTATGCAAAAAATTTTTAAATGATTAAACTATTAAAAATAAATATCTTAACTATGAAGAGAAAGTTATTTGTAAAAACTACATATATGACACATTTAAAATAAATTTGTCCAGATGAAACATTTGTATAGTTTCCTATGGTCAGATAAATTGATACCTGTTTCTGTGTTGTATGCTGATTATAAACAAATTTTATAAAGAGAGCACTCTGCCTTTTAATTATTTTTATTTCCTTCATAGACTGTAGAATAATTCACAGTATATTAGCACAGCTAACACAACATTTTTGGCCTTCTCATCCATTACCATGACTTTCATCCATTCTATCACCTAAAGCCAAATTGATCTGACTTGTAAGTTATTTATTTGGAACTCTTTTTTGATAATTTCTTAAATACTATGCTCTTTTTTGCTCATTAGCTTGACTGGTTTTGATTACTTTACTGACCCCTTCAGGAATGTTGTCATAAATATTAGGTGTAAAAGAAGGAGCCAGGGGCACCTGGGTGGCTCAGTCGCTTAAGTGTCTGCCTTTGGCTCCGGTCATGATCCCAGGGTCCTGGGATCGAGTCCCACATCAGGGACCCCACTCAGCCGGGAGCCTACTTCTCCCTCTCCCTCTGCCCTCCCCCGCCCCACTTGTGATCTCTCTCTCTCCCTCTCTCTCTCTGTGTCAAATAAATAAATTAAAAGAAAAACAGAAGGAGCCAAATTCTAAGTGTCTACTCTGATAAAACTTTCCTAGGTACCGTTGGGATTTACATATTGTGATAACACCTTAGGTATTAGAAATACATGAAAGTGGCACCAAGCAACCCACAGTGACATCATTTTCCGCTACCATTAATTTCTGTTGGATAAAAATCTGATTCTCTTATTAGCAAAGACAAAGTAAGCATTCAATCTTTGGAAATAGGCAAGACATTAAGTTAATTTATAGCATGTTATTAAAATATAGACACATGAATAAATACTTCAGTCAATTTAATTGCTAATGTGGAAATGTTATAAAAGTACAAGGATGCTTCCCAAATGTCCAGGCAGTACAAATACAGAAAAACAAAAGGCAAGGGGATGATAAAAGGCAAGAAAAAGAGGAAAGGAGATCATCTAAGAAGATTGAGTGGAAAAATCTGAGAAAGGAGAAGGGGAACAGAATGAATAAAAAAAAAAACAAAATGAGAGTAGAGAGGAGATATTAGCTTTAGAAAAGGTAAATTCCAAGATATTCATTTTGACTATTTACAATTCCATTTTGGGTGGGTTTAAACAAATGGCAAATGTCTATTTAGAACCTTGAATATTTTAATATTTTAGATCTAATAAGGTCAGGGAATAGTAAACTTATCTTAATTTTTGTTTGTTTTAAAAATTTGTATTAATATACAAAGAAGGGTAACTTAGATGTATACTAATGTGGTTTTCTCATATGCACTTTCGTGTACATAAACTTCCCCTTTGTTATCTAAAATCACCTGAGTGTTAGGAGGATACATTTAAACTTTAATCAAATAATAACAACAATAGCAATATCTAAAATAAACCACTTTAAATATTTCTTGAAACTACTCTGTGCCAGGAACTGCCTTTAATGCTTTGCATATGTAATAGATACTATAAATCGGCACATTCAATATCCATTTCAACTTGTGTGCTTTCCTGTATGCTGAGAACTTAAAAATTATATTTTCAGTTTCTCTTGTAGTCAGGATTCCAGATTTGATTTAGCATCCATCCATCATATGTTGTCATACATGATTTGAATTTGGAACTGTGCAAAGTGGGAAGAGATGCAGAGTATGAGGCTCCATTTTGTTGATGTCAACAGCAATATGGCCCTATGTTTAATGACCATTTGATTTGGAGACTCCCTTAGTAATACTAGTAGTTTCCCGCTCTGGCATAGGAGAACTGACTTGGGGTTACCAATGCCCAGATTTTGAGCCCTAAAGCTGGAATGCTGCAGTGTGATTCTAAAGATTAAGAGTTGTTCTGAAGTTTGGCCAGAAGCCCAAAGATATTTTTAGCCATTAAATATCTAGCAACAAATCATTTTCTTTTTAGGTTTGGGAAGGTTGTTTGCGTTTTCTGCAACTAACCCCTATCCAAATACATCATACTAAGAAAGCAAGAGTTAAGATATATTCTCTGACAACCAAAGCAGGATTTTCAAGTTCAAATCAAAATAGTAGGCTTGATAGCTAGGACTTCTGAAGAGAAAAAAAAAAGTACTATTCAAATTTCTTTAGCTCTCCAATGTAAGATGGGATTTAAAACATACTATCCCTAAATATGGCACCTTGATATGTTGAAAATCTTAAACTGAAGGAGTCTGAGAAAATGGCCAAACCAGGAAGGTCACTCTGACTTCCCCCAATTCACCCTTCTTCCCTGAAAGCAAGAAATAAAACTCCCCCATGAAAGGAACAGAAGGAAAGAAAACATTCTTATCACCAAAGACAGGGATTTTGGGGGCCAAAAAATCTGTACAGATAATCTTGTTAAATTAACCCTTCTCTTCCTCATCACTTCTTCACCATTTACTACCCCTAACTGAAACTCTTTTGTTTTCTCCATTTTTCACAAATTTATTATTATTTCCTCATCTAAAAGGTTTAAAACTTCTTGCTCTGATGACCACTTTGGGTCTTTATTCTCTTATGACGGCTCCCATGTAGATGTAAAAATTCAGCAAAACTTGTATGCTTTTCTCCTGTTAATCTGTTTTTCTCAGCTTAATTTTCAGACCCAGGCAGGATTCTTCAGTCAAGGAAAAATGTTTTCCTCCCCTATATTAACAAGAAGCAAATTAGACCATTTCTTGAGAGAAAACAGTACTGAAGAAGGAAACAATCTAGTGCCCACAACATCACTATGATTGATGGATCAAGAAAAAAAGACTCAAATGAGAAACAAAGGCTGTAGTGTGTGTTTTGATCTCCTGTGTCCACGTTTGGTCCCTGAGTGGAGAGGCAGGTAAGATCATGAAATGTAAAGGAGAAGCTTTGTCTCATTTCTGGTGGGAGATTCCCTTGAAGGGTGCCCCAAAATAGAATGTTGAAAGTGGCCATATCAAAGGGAGTCTTAATGAAAAGCTGATTAAAGGAGAAGGAAGCCAGGAGTGTTACTTTCCTGAGCACATATGATATTGTGATTTATAATAAAAATATGTTTTTTGTCCTTGTCCTTGTGCCTTGTACAAATCTCCTAAAACACTTGGAATTTCCTAAGTAATAAAAGCAATAAAGATGTCTGTTATTAGAGAAGCCCTTTTCAACCACACTAGAGTTTATGTTAATGAGGTGACTTTTAGAAAACTCCTAAGAATGGGAGCTGGTTGCCAGGGGAACAAAACACTTGATTAGAGGGTTAGAACTTTCAGCTCCAACTCCCGCAACCCCCACACCCAAGGAGAGAAGAGAAGCTGGAGGTTGATTCAATCACCAACTGCCAATAATTTAATCAACCATGCCTATATAATGAAGCCTCTTTAATGACCCAAAAGGACAAGGTTCGGAGAGCTTCTTAGTTAGTAAACAAGTGGATGTGAAGGAAGAGTGGCACACCCTGGAGTAGGCATGGAAGCTTCTTTCTCTTTTCTCCCATAGCTTGCCCTACACATCTCCTCTATCTGGCTGTTCCTGAACTATATACTTTTGTAATCAAGCAACAATGTAGTAAATAAAATGTTTTCTCGAGTTTTGTGAGCTGTGGCAGCAAATTAATGGAATTTACACTTGGGGATAAGGGAACCTCCAATTTATAGCCAGTCAGAAACACAGGTAACATTCTGAAGATGGTGACATTTGGTGATCAGAATTGGAGAACTGAGAGTAGAGAAGGTCCACAGAAGAGTGTTTTTCCTTTACAGGATCTCTTCAGTCCTGCACGGCATGTATGAGACCAAATGTTTCTGTGTATCACAAAGTGGGACCCTATAAAGGAACTGAGCTGGGAGCCAGAAAGCATGCCTTGAGGGCTACCTTAGCAAAGCATGAGGTGAGACAATAGCAGAAGCTATGGTATGGACTGGGGTAAGCCCTGAGCCAGATGAAGGAATATGGCAGATGCTCAAAGGAATATTATATCTAATGAGATTCTAACTGAAATGAATCAGCTCGCAGCACGACAGTGTCCTAGCCAAACTAACAAACAGCAGATCAAAAGTTAAGCTAGGAGCACAATCACATTAGCATCAGACACCAATGGTATCTTTTGATAATCAGGGATAAATTTATTTTTTTAAGATTTTATTTATTCATTAGAGAGAGAGAGAGAGAGAGAGCACAAGCAGGAGGAGAGGCAGGGGAAGAAGGAGAAGCAGAGTCCCCGATGAGCTGGGAGCCCAATGTGGAGCTCAATCCCAGGACCTGGAGACCATGGCCTGAACCAAAGGCAGTAGCTTAACCATCTGAGCTCCCCACGCATCGCTCATCAGGGATACATTTAGATCTCAGATCTTACCAGTCTAAAGAGAAACCGAGACCAATTATTCTACAAGAGAAATGTGATGACCAAAAGGATACAAGAGGGCATCAAAAATACTACTTCCTTCAACCCCCATAAGGTCATGAAAAACACACATTATCTCTATACAGCCAGCTACCAGTGGAGAAAAACAAAGAGGAAAAAAGAAACACAGATAATCAAACTTTCTTTATCCCATTCACATCTCACTGAGCTCATCGGACTACTTTCCTTTGTAAAAGTATAAGAAATCAGCTCAAATTAGCAAAAGGAAAAGAAAATTGAAAAATGCAGGGTTAATCTGGCTTCAGGTACTTATTCAAACAATGACCTCAGGAACCAGTGTCTTACAAACTCAGTTATCGTATTTTTGATATGGCTTCTTCTTTTTTTTTTAAAGACTTATTTATTTGACAGAGAGAGAGAGACAGCGAGAGAGGGAACACAAGCAGGGGGAGTGAGAGAGGGAGAAGCAGGCTTCCCGCAGAGCAGGGAGCCCGATGTGGGGCTCGATCTCAGGACCCTAGGATCATGACCTGAGCCAAGGCAGATGCTTAAGGACTGAGCCACCCAGGTGCCCCTGATATGGCTTATTCTTAACAAGGATATCCCCAGTGATGAAAATTTGGCTCCTGAAACTACCAGGAAAAATGTTACCAGTGTGACAGAAAAAGTGTTCTTCTTTTACAAGACTTCTAACAAAGTCTATGGCCTCTTTTTAATGAGTCACTCTTATCCCAGTTGGTCAATTTTGGGTCATGTGATCATGTAAGGGCTGTCTTAAACAAATTCATATGATGTTACTAAAGGATGCTGACAAAAACGGATGTCCACCACATTAGCTTTCTCCATGATACTGCTAGATTTCTTCTAGTTCTCTACTTTTGTTACTATATTTTTAGTTTCTTTCATTAGCTCTTCTTTCTTTCCACTCCATCTCCGCACATTTGATCATATGTGATTTTCTTAAACCCACTTTTTTCTAATATTATACTTTCTCCCTAGATTATCTTGATTATTCACTTTGATAGTCTTCATTTTGAAAACTTTGACCTAAAATTCATATTACCTGATCATAGTCCTGAGTTCTAGACTAGCATTCCTAATTTCCCTCTGGACTTTCTATTTACCTTCATCGCATTCCATATCTCAGTTATTGAGTATATCAGTGCATACACTTAAGCTATAAACTTATCACCTATTGAATCTGTCACTCATTTTTTTTCCTTAAACACTTAATTTTTTAGAGCAGTTTTGGGTTCACAGCAAAATTAAGAAGGTACAGAGATCTCCCACGTACCTCCTGCCCATACATGCACAACAGCCTCCTTCACCATCAACATCTCTTACAAGAGTAGTACATTTGCATTTGTTACAACTGAGGAACATACAATGGCACATAATTGTATAATGTCCATAAGTTATGTTAGGGTTCATTCTTGGTGTACATTTTATGAGTTTGGACAAATGTATTCATCATTATAGTACCATATAGTGTATTTTCACTGTCCCTAAAAATCCTTTGCTCTACCTACTCATCCCACACACACTCTCTACCCCTGGTAACCAGTGATCCTTTTGCTGTCTCTATAGTTCTGGCTTTTCAAGAAAGCCATGTAATTGGAATTATACCATATATAGCCTTTTCATATTGGCTTCTTTCATTTAATAATATTCACTAAGTTTCTTCCATGTTTTTTCATGGCTTGATAGCTCATTTCTTTTTAGCTCTAAATAGTATTCCAGTGTCTGGATGTACCACAGTTATCTATCCATTTAACCACTGAAGGACATCTTGGTTGCTTCCAAGTGTGGCAATTATGAATAAAACTGATGTAAACATCCATATGCAGGTTTCTGATTGGACATAAGTTTTCAAATCCTTTGAGTAAACAGCAGAAAGTGGAATGGTGGGATCATATGGTAAGAGTATGTTCAGTTTTTCAAGAAACTGACAAACTGTCTTCCAAAATGGGTATACCATTTTGCATTCTTAACAGCCACGATTGAGAGTACTGTTGCTCCACATGCTCACCAGCATTTGGTGTTTTTAGTGTTTGAGATTTTGATCATCCTAATAAGTATGTAGTAGGTATGTTGCTGTTTTAATTTGCAATACCTGATGACATATGACATGGAGCATCTCTTCACATGTTTATTTGCCATCTGTATCTCTTCTTTGATGAGATGATTGTTAAGGTCTTTGGCCAATTATTTCATTGAGCTGTTTGTTTTCTTATTGTTGAGTTTTAAGTGTTCTTTGTAAATACTTAACAGTCTTTGATCAGAAAGGAAAAATATTTTCTTTTGCAAATATTTTGCAAGTATCGGTGACTTGTTTTCTTATCAATTTTGTGTCTTAAAGTCTGTGATCTGAGTTAATTTTTGTGATGTCTGTAATGTTTGTGTCTATATTTATTCATTTATTTTTGCATGTGGATGTCTAGTTATTCTTGGCATCATTTTCTGAAAAGTCTATCCTTGCTCCATTGTACTGCCTTTGCTACTTTCTTACAAAGGCAGTATTTCTGGGTCTATTTTTGAGCTTTCTAATCTGTTCCATTTTTTGGTTTATTCTTTCACTAATGCCTCACTCTCTTGATTAGTGTGGCTTTATAGTAAGTCTTGAAGTCAGATAGTGTGTCTTCAAACTTTGTTCTCCTTCAACTCGGTGTTGGCTATTGTAGGTCTTTTGTGTTTTCATATAATTCTAGAATCAGTTGTGATAACCACAAAATAGCTTGTTGTGATTTTGACAGGGATCGCATTGACTCTGTAGATAAAGTTGAGATATCTTGACAATAGTGAGTCTTCCTATCCATGAACCTGGAATATTTCTCCATTATTTAGTTCTTTGACTTTGTTCATCAGAGTTTTGTAGTTTTCCCTCACACAAATCTTGTACATATTTTGTTAGATTTATATCTCTTTCAATTTTGGGAAGTGTTAATGTAAATGGCATTCTGTTAATTTTAAATTTCACCTCTTGACTACTAGTATATGGGAAAGCAAAAACTTCTGTATATCAACCTTTATCTTGAAACCTTGCTGTAATTACTTATTAGTTCTATGAAGATTTTCTTATCAGTTCTTTGGGATTTTCTACATAGATGATCATGTCATCTGCAAACAAAGAGTTTTTTTCTTACCAATCCATGTACTTTTTATTTCCTCTGCTTGTCTTACTGCATTAACTAAGTCTTATAGTATGATGTTCAATTGGAATGGTGAAACAGATATCCTTGTCTGGTGTTTCTGCTCTAAGCAGAAAGATGCCAGGTTTTCATCATTAAGTTTGATATTAGCTGTAGCTTTTTTGTTCATGTTCTTTACCCATTTGAGGAAGTCCCCCTCTATTCCTAGTTTCCAAACAGTTTTTTTTATCATGAATGGGTGTTGGATATTATCAATTGCTTTTTCTGCATCTATCAATATTACCATGAGGTTTGTTTTTCTTTTGGCCTAATGATATGATTACGTTAATTGATTTTTAAATCTTCTAACAGCTTTTGATACCTGAGATAATCCCACTTGGTTATAAGATATAATTCCTTTTATATATTGTTGGATTCAAGTTGCTAATATTTTGTTGAGAATATTTGCATCTACATTTATGAACAATATTTGTGTAGTTTTCTTGTTATTTCTTTGGTTTTTGTATTAGGCTAATGCTGGCCTTATAGAATGAGTTAAGAAGTATTCCCACCGCTTCTACCCTCTAAAAGAGATGGTGAAATTCATATAATTTCTTTATTAAATGTTAAAATTTGGTATAATTCACCATTGAACCCATTTGGGCCTGGTGTTTTCTGTTTTAGAAAGTTATTAGTCACTGATTCAATCATTTAACAGATATAACCCTATTCAGGTGGTCTATTTCTTTTTTTTTTTTAATTTAAATTCAATAACCAACATATAGTACATTAGTTTTTGATACTGTGTTCAGTGATTCATTAGTTGCATATAATACCCAGTGCTCATCACATCACATGCCCTCTTTAATGCCCATCATCCAGTTACCCCATGCCCCTACCCACCTCCCTTTCCACAACCCTTTTTGTTTCCCAGAGTCAAGAGTCTCTCATGATTTGTCTCCCTCTCCGATTTCTTCCCACTATTTTCCCTCCCTTCCCCTATGATCCTCTGCGCTATTTCTTTTACACCACATATGAGTGAAACCATATGATAATTGTCTTTCTCTAATTGACTTACTTCACTTAGAATACCCTCCAGTTCCATCCATGTCAATGCAAATGGTGGTCTATTCCTTCTTGTGTGATTTTGGAAGTTTGTGTCTTTCAAGAAATTGGTCCATTTCATATAAGTTATCAAATTTGTGAGTACAGAGTTGTTCAGAGTATTCTTTTATTATTCTTTCAATGGTCCACATGATTTTTAGGGATGCCTCCTCTTGCATTTTGTGTCTGCTTTCTTTTATTCTTAACTTGGCTACTGGCTTATTTATTATATTAATCTTTTCTAAGAACCAGCTTTGTGTTTCATTGATTCTCTATATTGTTTACTTATTTTTAATTTTATTGTATTCTTCTCAAATTTGTATTATTTCTTTTGTTCTTATATAGATTTAATTTGTTCTTTTTATAGTTTCCTTAGGTGAAAACCTAGATTATTGATTTCTGATCTTTCTTCTTTTCCAATATATGTATCAATGGTATAAACTTCTCTCTAAATACTGTTTTCACTACATCCCACAAATTTTGGTAAGTTGTTTTCATTTTTACTTAGTTCAAAGTATTTTAAAATTTCTCTTGAAATTTTTTTGTTTGCCCCATGTATTATTTACAAATGTGCATCTTGGCAGGTTTCAGTTGTCTTTGTGTTATTTTTATATAGATTAAGTGCATTATTGTCTGAGAGCACCATTGTATGATTTTTATTAAGTCCCTAAATTTCTTAAAGTGAGTTTTATGATCTAGAATGTGGTTTATCCTGGTGAATGTTATGTATATGTCTAAGAAGGTTGTATATTCTGTGGGTGTTGGATGAAATAGTCAGAAGACAATTATATCTGGTTGATTGATGATGTTGTTGACATCAACTATGTCCTTACTAATTTTCTGCCTGCCGAATCTGTTATTTTGTGATAGTGGGGCCTCAATTCTCCAACTATGATAGTAGATTCATCTGTTTCCTTTTTCAGTTGCATTAGTTTTTGCCTCATGTATCTTGACACTGTACTGTTAGGCACATAGATATTAAAATTTATTTTTTCTTAAAGAATTGACTTTCTTATCATTTTATACTGACCTAATTTATTCCTGATCATTTTCCTTGCTTTGAATTCTGTTCTGTCTGAAAATAAAGCTAATGCTGCTTTCTTGTCATTAATTTTAACATGGTTATTTTTCTTCATCCATTTGCTTTTGTTCTATATACAACATGATATTTAAAGTGGGCTTCATGTGAACAACATATAGTCAGGTCTTGTTTTTCATCCTGTGAAAATTGACTTGAGTTGATGTTTAGACTATTTGACATTCAAAGTGATTATTGAAAAATTTGAATTTATATCTACTGTAATTGTTACTTTTCCTATTTTTTCCTTTGTTCTTTGTTCCCATTTCTGTCATTTTTTTGGTCTTTTGTGTTTTTTTTAATTTTTATTTTAAATCCAGTTAGTTAACATAGTGTTACATTAGTTTCAGGTGTATGATAATAGTAATTTAGCACTTCCATACATCACCCTCTACTCATCACAACAGGTGCATTCCTTAATACCCATCACCTACTTAACTCATCCCCCTACCCACTTCCCCTCTGGTAACCATCAGTTTACTCTCTATAGTTAAGAGTGTGTTTCTTTGTGGTTTTGAACACTACATCAAAAACTAATGATGTATGGGGCGCCTAGGTGGCTCAGTGGTTAAGCATCTGCCTTCGGCTCAGGTCATGATCCCGGGGTCCTGGGATCGAGCCCGGTGTCGGGTTCCCTGCTCAGCCAGGAGCCTGCTTCTCCCTCTCCCACTCCCCCTGCTTGTATTCTCTCTCTCTCTCTGTTAAATAAATAAAATCTTAAAAAAAAAAACTAATGATGTACTATATGTTGCCTAACTGAATGTAATAAAAAAAAGTCTGTTTCTTGCTTTACCCCTCTTTTTTTCCCTTTGCTCCTTTGTTTTGTTGTTTTTTTTTACATGTCATATGAGTGAAATCATATGGTATCTGTCTTTCTCTGACTTATTTTGCTTCACATAATAGTCTCTAACTCTATTCACGTTGTTGCAAATGGCAAGATTTTATTTTTTATGAATGAATACTATTCTATGATATATATTAAGCCTTTTAGTTTTGTTGATTGTTTCCTTTGCCATACAGAAGTTTTTATCCTGATGAGGTCCCAATAGTTTATTTTTGCTTTTGTTTCCCTTGCCTCAGGAGACATATTTAGAAAGAAGTTGCTATGGCTGATGTCAAAGAGGTTACTGCCTGTGTTCTCCTCTAGGATTTTTAAGGTCTCAAGTCTCATATTTAGGGATTTCTTCCATTTTGAATTTACTTTTGTATATAGTGTAAGAAAGTGGCCCAGTTTCACTCTTGCATGTTGCTGTTCAGTTTTCCCGACACCATTTCTTTAAGACACTTTTTTCCATTGGATATTCTGTCCTGCTTTGTTGAAGATTAATTGGCTATATAATTGTGGGGTCCTTTTTTGGGTTTTCTATTCTGTTCTATTGATCTATGTGTCCATTTTTTGTGACAGTACTATACTGTTTTGATCACTACAGCCTGGTAATATAACTTGAAATCTGAAATTGTGATGTCTCCAGCTTTTTTTCCCCAAGATTGCTTTGGCTATTTAGGTCTTTAGTGGTTCCAATATAATTTTTTTAGAATTTTTTGTTCTATTTCTGTGAAAAATACTGTTGGCATTTTTATAGGAATTGCATTTAATGTGTAGATTTCTTTGGGTAGTAGAAACATTTTAAGAATATGTGTTCTTCCAATTCATAAGTATGAAGTGTCTTTATATTTCTTTGTGCCCTCTTCAATTTTTTCATCAATGTTTTTTAGTTTTCAGAGTACAAGTCATTCACCTCTTTTGTTAGGCTTATTCCTAGCTGTCTTATGCTTTTTGGTACAATTATAAATGGGGTTGATTCCTTAATTTCTCTTTCTGCTGCTTTGTTATTACTGTATAGATATGCAATGTATTTGTATACCTTGACTTTGTATCCTGTGACCTTACTGAATTTGTTTATCAGTTCTAGCAGTTTTTTGGTGGAGTCTTTTAGATTTTCTACATAGACTATCATGTAATCTACAAATAGTGAAAGTTTAACTTCTTCCTTATTGATTTAGATGCCTTTTTTTTAATTTTTATTATTATTATTATTTGCCTAAGACTTTAAGTTCTATGTTAACAAGACATCCCTGTCTTGTTCCTGACCATAAAGGAAAGGCTCTGTTTTTTCCCCCTAAGTATATCCACTGTGGGTTTTTCATATATAGCCTTTATTATGTTAGGGGACATTCACTCTAAACCTACTTTGTTGAGGGTTTTTATCGTGAATGAATCGAATACTTTTTCTACATCTATTGACATGACCATATGGTTTCTATCCTTTCTTTTATTAATGTGGTGTATCATGTTGTTTGATTAGGAGTATTGAACCACACTTGCAACCCACAAATAAATCCCATGTGATCATGGTGAATGATTCTTTTAATGTACTGTTGGATTTGGTTTGTTAGTATTTTATTGAGAATTTTTGCATCCATGTTCATCAAGGATATTGGCCTGTAGTTCTCTTTTTGGGGGTGTCTCTCTGGTTTTGGTGTTAGGGTAATGCTGGCCTTATAGAATGAATTTGGAAGTTTTCCTTCCTTTTCTATTCTCTGGACTACTTTGAGAAGAATAGGTATTAACTGTATTTGGTAGAATTCACCTGTGAAGACATCTGGCCCTGGACTTTTGTTGGTTGGGAATCTTTGATTACTGATTTAATTTCTTTGCTGGTTATGGGTCTGTTCAAATTTTCTATTTCTTCCTGTTTCAGTTTTTGTAGTTTTTATGTTTCTAGGAATTTGTACATTTTTTTTCAGATTGTTCAATTTTTTGGCATAAAATTTGTCATAATATTCTCTTATATTTGTTTGTTTTCCTGTGGGGTTGGTTGTTATTTCTCTTCTCTCATTTGTGATTTTATTTGAGTCCTTTATCTTTTCTTTTTGATAGGTCTAGCTAGAGGTTTATCAATTTTATTATTTTTTTTTCAAGGAACAAACTCCTGGTTTCATTGATCTGTCCTATTGTTTTTTTTCAGTTTCTCTATCATTTATTTCTTCTCTAATCTTTATTATTTCCTTCCTTCTGCAGGCTCTTGGTTTTGTTTTGTTCTTTTTACACCTCCTGTAGGTATATAATTAGGTTGTTTATGTGGGATTTTCCTTGCTTTTTGAGGTAGACCTGAGGCCTGTATTGCTATAGATTTCCCTCTTAGGACTGCTTTTGCTGCATCTCAAGGTTTTGGACCATTGTGTTTTAATTTTCATTTGTTTCCATTTATTTTTTGATTTCTTTTTGATTTCCTGATTGACCCATTCATTGTTTACTAGCATGCTATTTGATCTTCATGTATTAGTGGTCTTTCCAATTTTTTTCTTGTCGCTGACTTCTAGTTTCATAGCACTGATCAGAAGAGATGCACAGTATGAGTTCAATCTTTTTGTATTTGTTGAGGCCTGCTTTGTGACCTATTATGTGATCTATTCTGGAGAATGTTCCAGGTGCACTTGAAAAGAATGTGTATTCTGGTGTTTTAGGATGGAATGTTCTGAATATATCTGTTAAGTCCATCTGGTCCAGTGTGTCACTCAAAACCACTGTTTCCTTGTTTATTTTGTGTTTAGAGGATCTGTCCATTGATAAAAGTCGGGTGTTAAAGTCTCCTACTATTATTGTGTTATTATCAATCAGTTATTTTATGTTTGTTATTGATTGTTTTATATAATTAGGTGCTCACATGTTGGGTGCATAAATATTTACAATTGTTCTGTCTTCTTGTTGGATTGTCCCTTCTATGCATACATAAAACCCTTCTTTGTCTTTTTTTTTATAATCTTTGTTTTAAAGTATAGTTTGTCCGAAGTAAGTATTGCTACCCCAGCTTTCTTTCAAAATCCATTTGCATAGCAGGGAGAGAAAAAGACTCTCACATCAGGGAGCCTTCATGGGAAAGACAAATCCCCACAACATTTGGCTTTGAAAACCAGAGGGACCAAATTTCATGATTTCTTAAAATCAGCAGGGCTTAACACCTGTAACTTTAAAAATCAGCAAGTCTAGGAGAGCTGAAAGAGTGAGAGGAAACTGAGTCCTAACCCTAAAGAGACAGCACAACAAACACCCCTGCAGAGATACAGTATAGAAGGAGTAGTTTGAAAAGTTCCTGGCCTAAAAGGAAGGGAGATTTGTTTACTAATCTCAGAGCACATGCTGGAGGGTCAGGGAGCCTTAGAGACTTCTCAAGAAAAAAAAGAGAGCTGGCAGGTGCCATTTTCCTCCTTGCCCCCAGCACAAACAAAGGAATACCTGTGGGAACCAGCACTACACTGGCTACCTAACTTGCTAACAGGATGCCCCAGCCACAGGTTCTCCTGTGTATATGTCTCATCCAGCCAGGCTTCAGCTCCAGGTCTACTCCCAAAGAAGACTTACCTAAACCTTGCTAATAGCTAATATCCTGCCTCTACCTGCTTCAGCAGATTTGGCCCCTCCATCCTGGCCTGCCTCAGTCAAGCAGCTGCAGGTCCCCTTAGTCTAGCAGGGACCTTGCTGGCATCATGTGCCCCACCTCCATGTTCTCCTGTAGTCAGTGCTACTGTGTCTCTAGCAAATGCCTGGTCTGACTCAACTTAAGTCCAAGGAGCTCCTTACTGGCCCACTAACAACACAGGGACCAAACAATGCTCAACAACAGGCAAAGAGAGCCATTGCAGAAGATGGGGTGAAAACAAAAGAGGCTTACCCACAACAGGAGGGCACACACAACACACAAAGGAGACACCTTTGAAGTGTAAGGATCTGGTGAACAAAGAACACTGCACTTCAGGGCACTACAGACATCTTCTACATGAGGTCACTGCTTTCAAGAGCAGTTTCATTTTCCTAATACACAGAAGCAAACACAGATTTAGACAATATGAAGAGAGAGAGGAATATGTCCCAAATGAAAGAATGGGACAGAATCATAGCTATGGAAATAAGTAATGTTCCTGATAGAGAAGTTAAAAAATAATGGTCATAGAGATATTCAATAGACTTGAGAAAAGAGTAGAGGACCAGAGTGAGACCCTTAATTAAGAGATAAAAAACATGAAAAAGAATCAATCAGAAATGAAAAACTCAAAATGAAAATAAAAATACACTAGACAGACTAAACATTACACTAGAGAAAGTGTAAGAATGGATCAATGACCAGGAGAACACTATAGTAGAAAGCTGTCAAGCTGAAAAGGAGAGAAAAAAATAATAGATGAAAATAAACTTAGGGAACTCATTGACACCATCAGTGTAATAACATTCACACTATATGTATCTCAGAAGAAAAAGAAAAAGAAAAGAGGGCAGAAAATTTATTTGAAGAAGTAATAGCTGAAAATTTTACAAATTTATGAGAGGAGACAGAAATCCAGATCCAGGAGGCACAGGGAGCCCCCAACAAAATCAACCCAAGGATGTCCACACCAAGACACATAGTAATTAAAATGGCAAAAAGTAGTGATAAAGAGAGAATTTTTAAAGCAGCGAAAGGAAATAAAACAGTTACATACAAGGGAAAACCCACAAAGCTATCAGCTGATTTTTCAACAGAAAATTTTAGGCCAGAAGAAAGTGGCATGATATATTCAAACTGCTGAAAGAATTAAACAAGAAAACAAAAAACAACCACACACACAAAAAAAAAACACAAAAAAAACATAAACCTGGTTCTAAGAATATTCTATCCAGCAAGACGATCATTCCGAATAGAAGGTATTTTAAGAGTTTTCCAGACGACAAAAGTTAAAGGAATTCACAACCACTAAACCAGCCCTACAACAAATGTTAAAGGGGACTCTCTGAATGGGAAGCAAAGACCACAAGTAGGAGTGAGAAAAGTAGGAAACACAAAAGCAGCAAAAATAGTTTACCTGTAAAAATCAGCCAAGGTATTCACAAAATAGAAGGATCTAAAGTATGACACCATACACCTAAACTATGGTGGAGGGAGGAGTAAAGAATAGGTTCAAATGTAAGTGATCATCAACTTAATATAGACTGAAATATGCTAAGATGGTATATACAAACCTTATGGTAACCACAAATCAAAAGCTTCTAATAGACATGCAAAAAATAAAGAGCAAGGAATCCAAGTATATCACTAAAGAAATCAACAATGCATGAGATAAGAGACCAAGATAAAAAAATAAAGAGAAAAACTACAAAACAACCATAAAACAAGTAACAAAATACCAATAAATACATACCTATCAATAATTACTATTAATGTAAATTGACTAAATATTCCAATCAAAAGACACAGAATGACAAAGGCTAAAAAAGAAAGACCCATCTATATGCTGCCTACAAGAGACACAATTCACATACAGATTGGAAGTGAAGGGACAGAAAGGTATTTGTTATGCAAATGGACATGAAAAAAAGCTAGGATAGCAGTACTTGTATCAGACAAAATAGACTTTAAAATAGAGTATAATAAGAGACAAAGAAGGACACTATATAATCATAAAGAGAAGAATTTAACAAGATGTAACAATTGTAGATTTGTTCAACCAATATGGGAACACCCAAATACATAAAACAGCTAACAACAAACATGAAGAAAGTAATCAATAGTAATGCAATGACAGAAGACTTTAACACACCGCTCACATCAATGGATAAAATTATGCAACCAATCAGCAAGGAAATAGTGACTTTGAAACACACATTGGACCCGATGGATCTAACAGTTATATTTACAACATTCCATCCTAAAAGAGCAGAATACAGATTTTTTTCAAGTGCACATGAAACATATTAGATCACATATTAAGCCACAAAACAAGTCTCAACAAATTCAAAGAGATAAAAGTCATACCATGAATATTTTCTGACCACAATACTATGAAACTAGAAATTAACCACAGGAAAAAATCTGGAGAGACCACAAATACATGGAGGCTAAACAACAAGCTTCTCAGTAATGACCAGGACAACCAAATAAGCAGAGGAAACCAAAAAATACATGGAGACAAATGAAAATGAAAACACAATGGTCAAAAATATTTGGAATGCAGCAAAAGCTGTTCTAGAGGGAAGTTTGTAGCAATATAGGCAAGGAAAGTCTCAAAAAAAACAACCTAATCTTATACCTAATGGAGATAAAAAAAGAAGAACAAACCAAACCCCAAACCAGTAGAAGGAAATAATATACATTATGGCAGAAATAAATGAAATAAAAACTAAAAAAAGTAATAGAACAGATCAATGAAACCAGGATTTGGTTCTCTGAAAAGATCAACAAAATTGATAAACCTTTAGCCAGAATTATAAAAAATGAAGCAAAGCAAAACAGAAAAACAAAACTCAAATAAAATCACAAATGAGAGGAGAAATAAAAACTGACACCATAGAAATACAAAGGATTATAAGAGAATATTGTGAAAAAATATATGATAACAAATTGGAGAATCTAGATGAAAGGTATAAATACCTGGAAACATGTAATCTCCCCAAACTGAATCAGGAATAAAGAGAAAATTTTAATAGACTGATTTCAGCAATGAAATTGAATCAGTAATAAACTCCCAACAAAATCTAGGACCAGATGGCTTCGTAGGTGAATTTTACAAAATATTAAAGAAGAGTTAATGCCTATACTTCTCAAACTATTCCAAAAAATAGAAAAGGAAGGAAAACTTCCAAATTCATAGTATAAGGTCTTATTACCCTGATACCAAAACCAGATAAAGATACCTCAAAAAAGAGTGCAGGCCACTATCTCTGATGAACATAGATACTAAAAACAAAATATCAGCAAACTCAATTCAACAATACATTAAAGAAATCGTTCACCATGACCAAGTGGGACTTATTCCTGGGATGCAAAGGTGGTTCAAAATTCACAAATTAATCAACATGATACCTCACATCCATAAGAGAAAGGAAAAAATCATATGATCATTTCAATACATGCAGAAAAGCCATCTGACAAAATACAACACCCATTCATAATTTAAAAAAAAAAACACTTCAAAGTGGATTTGGATTACCTCATTATAATAAAGGTCATACATGAAAAACCCGCAGCAAACATCATGCCCAATGGGGAGAAAACTGAGAGCTTTTCACCTGAGCTCAGGAACAAGACAAGGATATCCACTCTGACCACTTTTATTCAACACAGTGCTGGAAACACTAGCCATAGCAATCAGACAACAAAAAGAAATAAAAGGTACCCAAATCAATAAGGAAGAAGTCAAACTTTTAATACTAACAGATGATATGATACCACATATAAAAACCTTAGAGAGTCCACCAAAAAACTACTAGTATTTATAAACGAATTTAGTAAAGTCACTAGGATACAAAATCAATGTATAGAAATCTGTTGCATTTCTATACACTAATAACGAAGCAGCAAAAAGAGAAATTAAGAAAACAATCCCATTTACAAGGGCATCAAAAGGAATAAAATGCCCAGGAATAAACCTAACCCAGAAGGTACAATGCTTGTACCCTGAAAACTATAGAACATTGATGAAAGAAACTGAAGATGACACAAATGGAAAGATATTCCAAGCTTGGGGTGCCTGGGTGGTGCAGTCTGTTAAGCATCTGCCTTCAGCTGAGGTCATGATCCCAGGGCCCTGGGATTGAACCCTGTGTTGGGCTCCCTTCTCAGTGGGGAGTCTGCTTCTCCCTCTCCCTCTGCCACCACCCCTACTCGTGCTTTTCCATGTGAGCTTGCACTCTCTCTCTCTCAAATAAAAAAAAAAATCTTAAAAAAATATATTCCCTCCCCAATGTCTATCACCCAGCACTGGGGAGGGTATGTGCTATGGTGAGCGCTGTGAATTGTGCAAGACTGTTGAATCACAGATCTGTACTTGTGAAACAAATAATGCAACATATGTTAAGAAAAAAAAAAAAGCAGGAGGGGAAGAATTAAGGGGAGTAAATCGGAGGGAGAGATGAACCATGAGAGACGATGGACTCTGAAAAACAAACGGAGGGTTCTAGAGGGGAGGGGGGTGGGGGGATAGGTTAGCCTGGTGATGGGTATTAAGGAGGACACGTTCTGTGTGGAGCACTGGGTGTTATGCACAAACAATGACTCATGGAACACCAAATCAAAAACTAATGATGTAATGTATGGTAATTAACATAACAATAAAAAGTTAAATATATATATATATTCCAATCTCACGGATGAAAGAATAAATATTGTGAGAATGTCTATACTACCCAAAGCAACCTGCACATTTAATGCAACCCGTATCAAAATACCAACAGCATTTTTCACAGAACTAGGACAAATAATTCAAAATTTGTATGGAAACATGAAAGATCCTGAATAGCCAAAGTAATCTTAAAAACAAGAATAAAACTGGAGGTGTATCACAATCCTACAAGATACACTACCAAGTTAGAGTAATGAAAACAGTATGGTACTGGCACAAATATAGAACAAAGATCAATGGAACAAAATAAAGGACCCAGAAATAAACCTATGATTATACAATTAATTAATCTTCTGAAAAGGAGGAAAAAATATGCATTGGGAAAAATACAGTTGCTTCACCAATAGTGCTGAGAAAACTGGACAGCTACATGCAAAAGAATGAAACCAAACCACTTTCTTACACCAGATATAAAATCAACTCAAAATGGATTAAGGATATACATATGAGACTTGAAACCATATACACATGTGTGTATGTATATGCTTATAGACACACATTATGGAATATTACAGCCACAAAAAGGAATGAATTCATGCCATTTGCAACAACATGGATGAATCTAGAAAATACAATGCTAAATGAAATGTCAGAGAAAGACAAATACCACATGATTTTATTCATATGAGGAATTTAGGAAACAAAACAAATGAACAAAAGAAAATAAGTGACATATTAAGAAACAGACTCAACTATAGAGAACAAACTCTTGGTTACCTGCTGCTGATGGGTGGGTGGGGTTGGATGAAATAAGTGGATTAAGAACACACTCATCATAATGAGCACTGAGCAATGTATAGAATTGCTGAATTGCTATACTGTACACCTGAAACTAAGATAACACTGTAGGTCGACTATACTGGAATTAAAATATTTAAAGTTTGAAAAGAGTGTCTTTGGATAGTGGGAAATGATAGCATGTATGTTGGGGTAGGGATTCTGGGGAAAGGAAAGCAAATAAGAAACTAAGAATGGTGAATATAAGAAAATATTTAACTGAGAATTAGGGCTCCTTTTCATTGTTAGGTTTAAGAACTAATACAAATCTGAAAATCAGTGAAGTGATGAGAAAAATGTAACATGTGAAATGTTATATTCATATTTCATTAGAAAAAGAACATGAAGGAACTTCCTACAATTCCTCAAAATCAAGTAATTAAAAATATTTATTACAATGTCACATTAACCAAAGCGAACTGATTTGTGTCCACCATAAAATAACATTTAGCTTTTTCTCTTCTGCCTCTCTCCTCTCTTTCTCTCTGTGCATACGTATGCATTCACAGGCCCTGAGTGAAACACCAGGAAACAAGATTATCAACTACTTTTCTTAGCCAGAACTGTGTCTACTTCTTAATATCATGCTCTTTGTTTCATGCTGCAATTGTAGCATTAGGAAATATTTAATAACAAGAAAAATAATTTGTGTGTATATTAATTACCCTCTTAGACTGAACTGCCGACATTTTCATATTTATTTTCACCAATCTTACGAAAAGTAAAATGTTCTTTCCATGAATTGAAATGTGTATTTACAAATGGGATGGGAGAGATGCATAGATAAATCTCGTTAGGAAACTATTATGTGAGTTCAGTTTACATGTGGAATATTCTGGATTTGTAGTTGAAACAGAGGAAAACTATGGAGGTTTCTCAGGTATTACAATCTGAATTCCAGAGTTATCCATGAAAGGAAATCTCTTATAAACAGAAAGCGTCAGCCAGGCACTAACTACCACTTTCCACCTTCATCCCTCTTCCTACATCTCATACTTTTTTGTGCACATTCATGTTTTAGTTAAATCACTGACAAGGAAACTACCAGCCTTATGTTTCCACTAATGTTAAGAACAGCACATAGAATTTGTAATGTTAAGCATAACAGCTGATCATACTATAGAGGAGTAGAAAAGGAGAAAAAAATGATGCCATTAACCATGCAAATGCGTCCCACATCTGTACTAAATTGTCATTTGCATGAATATGGCTAAGGCAAGCAGGATCACTGTCATTAGGACAATTCCGTTTGCATTGCTGTACTGTACTTAAGGTTGTGTGGGTGTTTCCATTTATAGTGCCCCCCTTCTTTTTAGGAGTTCATAATTTGGTTGTGATAATCTGCTTTTGGATGAAACATTACTACAAGTTCACAGAGGGAGAACAATTTTTAATTACAAAAGTAGATTCAAACTGGTTCAGCCATATTATAGTTGGAGAAAAGCATTTAAACATACTAACAAAAAAAATTATGTTTCCTTTTAAAATACAAGTCTTTTGAATTGAATTTGCAAGAACGTGTTGATGTTGTTGTTTGCAGCTTAAGATAGAAAACTGGTTTATTGTAGCATTTTATATTTGCTGATTTTGTGTGGTCTCCTACCAGAAGACCAATACTATACATCTAATTTGTCCATTTCAATTCTTGACAAACTTCCAAAAATATTTACTTCACATACATGTTTTATTAATGATTTTACCATACCAGCTCCTGATAAACTACATACTGCATATTAATATCAGGTCTCTTTATCCCCTAACAAGACACTAGGTAGTGTACACTAATTAAAGAACAATTTTACAATCAGTTTTGCTTCCTTATGGGTGAATAACAAATTACTCTGGCAACTTCAGGTTGGCAAGCAGTTTAGGTGATATGAAAGCTTTGTTTTTAAATCAAAGATAGAAGTATGACTCACAAATATGAATCTGCACAAATAGTGTTTTTTTATATAGGCATTCATTGGAGACAGATGTTGGCTGTACATAGGTTATGAATACTTCTAGTAACTCTATATCCTGAAAAGGACAACTATTTGTATGTACCTCTTTTCTTTGTTATATAATAATGGCTAAAAGCCAACCTAAACTAATGCTCACCCATATAATGGAGTTATTGGTGACTGAATTAATTCAGATTGTTTTTACAATACTCTTGGTAAAAGATAGCCATTTGTCAGTTTTTCTAAGTCCCCATGGCTGTTGAGAATTATCATTTTGTAGATAAACAATGTGTATGTCCCCAAAATACATGCACATTTGTAGACATATCAGTCAGAATCCTTTCAAGAAACAGATCACACCATTCAATAGGAAAATTTGCAGCTTACTTAAAGGACTATCTATGGCATGAGTGGGCTGGGGAGAGGCCACAAGAAACACTGTGGTCTCTTAGTATTAGCAACAGAGGAGATTAGTGTCACACCTATGTCTGAAGGGCAAGAGGAAGGGACAGTTTTGGAACCTGGAGAGAGTGCTTGGGAGAGGCCCTCATGATAAGAGCCATGACCTCTGGCCAAAAGAAACAGCTAAGCAATTAACTACTTTATTCAAACACTGATTCATCAGTTCATCAATTTGAAAGAAATTCTGTGGCATATCTTATGTAGCTAATAGGCAGTTTTGTAAGATAAAGTTGGATATGACATTTGTGCTATAGGAGGGAGCAGAATGTAAAAGGGAGGTAGCATAGGGGCGCCTGGGTGGCTCAGTCGGTTAAGCATCTGCCTTTGGCTCAGGTCATGATCCCAGGGTCCTGGGATTGAGAGCCTCATCAGGCTCCCTGCTCAGTGGAGAGCCTGCTTCTCCCTCTCCCACTCCCCCTGCTTGTGTTCCCTCTCTTGCTGTCTCCCTCTGTCCAATAAATAAATAAAATCTTTTTAATTTTATTTTATTATGTTGTTAGTCACCATACATCATTACTTTTTGATGTAGTGATCAATGATTCATTGTTTTCATAAATAAATAAAATCTTAAAAAAAGGTAGCATCTATATACAGATATCGATAATTCTTGTGTAAATGCTACAAATAAAGTGCCATGAGGAGAGGAGCATTAAAGGACCCATTCATAACAGATGCAGAGAAAAACTTATAGAACATACACTAATTGATGTAAGGCTTGAATGGTGTTTATATTTCCTTAGGCAAGGTGTGTGGATTTCTTATCCTGGTAAAATTATCTCTGTGTACAGGAGTCTGAAAGGATGCAGCAGTTTAAGGAATGTTTTATGTGGGAAGAGTGTTAGTTTAAAAAAAAAAAAAGGAAGGAAGGTGGATGTCTTCTAGGAGTCGAACTTAAGTGTATGAAATCTGTATTTTGTTTATTGTGAAAGGAAAGTCTCTAAGTTTCGGAATAAGAAAGTAGCACAACCATAGCAGCCCATTAGAAAGATCAGTTTGATTTTCCCAATTAGCTTGGGCTATTTAGGAGAGGCCGTGAGTGTTAGACAATCACTTTAGGAAACATTATCAGTACACCAATATTTACTAAGATGACAAGAATTGAAAGAGAATGCAGACAAGAAATTAGAAAAAAGAAGGCACCCATAAGACACTTAACAATGTACTTTAATACTATGTTTAAATTTGAAATCACTGTCTCAGATCAACTTTAAAAAAAGAAAAATTTATATTATCAAGTGTATCACTGTCTAGTATCATGTCCTTCTAAATGTAAGTTTCTTCCCAATATGCTTTTTCAAAGCCAAGGGAGGCCGATCACTTTCTCCTCTGCCTCCCTGCCGTTCCAGCAAGTATCATTATCTCTAATCCCAGCCTTGCTCATCCTGCTGAGCATCCAATAGCTATTAAAGATAGCTTTTTGCAGTATTAACTGAAACCCTCAGTCCAGTGGAAGCATGTGGATATTTTGGCATATTTTAAACCATGCTTTTTTGAACAGCTTATTGGAATTTATCTAAGATGTTTGGATCTAAAAAACTTATTCACCTTATCTGGCTTGGAACTCAGAGCTAAAAAGTTGTTCTTATTTGGGGATTCATCTTGATTGGGTAAATTTGTTTATTGTGTATGTATGTAAGATATGTTGTGAAACCAAAATTTACTGATGTCATAATCGAGATAACAGAGGCATCAAAAGCACTGGTAATATTTATCAGTAAAGTCAAACCAAGACATAACTCAAAAGAATAACATGTGACCCCTTCTTAGAAGTTCATATACACATGAAATTCCTAGTAGACTTCTTTAGGCTGAAATCCTTTTCCTTTTCTGTCAGGATACCATCCTATCAGGTAAAGATGTTAAGAATTTGTGACTTAAGCCTAACTTTGAAAGAGCTGGATGGAAATGGCTGACCCCTGTGAGCGAGTCACTCTATGTGCCTCTCTGGCCTTCCATTGACAACTGTTAAATTTAAGGGTTGGGCTATTGATCTTTATGTTTTCTTCCAGATGACTGACGTGATTCCAAATTCACCTTCACCAGTGTAAGAGACCTACCAAAAACTAAAATGTTCAAAAAGTAAATGTGTTACATCACTACGAGGTAAATTTAGGAGATCATTATGCTTTATAATGACAATATGTGAAGATAAAGTTTTTATCTTCATGATACCAAGTAGTGACACAAAAGATTACACACATACACACATGCTCACATACATAAATATACATCATTCAGTGAGCATATTTTCAAACATCTGGATCTTTTACATTATGGAGACCAAAACATCCAGATGTTTTCACTGAGTTTTAGTGCTAGGCATATTGTCAATATATCCCTTGAGGATCTCAGTATTACTAACCCCAAAGAAGGGTATAGCAGGGTGTGTGTATGAGAGAGCCGGAAAGGGAAAGAAGTGGAAAAATTCCTACTTCCTACTCCAGAGTGTAACACAGTATATCTTCCGACAACTTGCTGAAAAAAAAACAAGATTTTTCATTTCTCCCGCTTAATGTCATCTTAACTTTGATCTCAGACTGAAAGGAAGGAATCATCATGACTTCATCTCTACACTAATACTCTACAAAGAGTATTCATTTCAAACATATTTCTGTCTATAATTTGTATGTGTGTGTCTTCACAGTGTCTTGTGAGTTATCCTGTATTTTATGCTACTTGAATTCTTACTCCTGAATATACGTAAACTTGCACTATTTTCATTGCTCACTGTGTTTGTGTTGAAAACAGGTGGGGAAACCTCATTCAGTGAGCTGCATGACTACTTGGGTCACCAAAGAAGTCTGCTTTCCCGACTTGTCAGTTCAAGTTACTGTAAAAAGAACAGCTCTTAAAAATGCATGACTTCATGTGACCAAATGTGTCAAAAATGGTTTAAAATAATACAACTGCAAGAACCATAGGGGGTGGGAGGGAACAGCAAGAAGAATTACTAGTATTTTCTTTCCCCATATCCCATATTTATAGCCAATGCCATCAAAGCACACCAGGAAGACATGTGAGATGCATTTTCTCCAAATAAGGTTTGCCAAAAATTACTACATTTACTACTGATACACTTATTAATTATCTCAATACATATTGCTGGAGTGTCTATCACTAAGTGTCCATGTGCTCTGACCTGGAAGCAATTCTTGCTTTAATTAGAAGATGAGGAAGGACACTGTTGAACAACCTAACTTCTGGATGCTGTAGTCTAACACTTTGGGAATCAAAACAGAAGTCACATTGCTGGGGGAATTATTTACAAGTTTTAAAACAATCCTACTGTTTTACTTTACATGAAAAGAAACATGCAACAGTACTGAATAACAGCATTTTCTAATAATGCTGATACTTTTTCAAAGTTGTCAGTGCATATTTTACTGGGATGCTCTGAGTCACACGTAATTTTAAGTCAAATAGTTATGAGGTAGGAAATATTTTTAGTTCTCTAACATATGGTTGAGTTATTGCATATATTATGCACTTAATCAGGAAGAAAATAGCCTTTATTTATAGTCTAAGGACTTCAGTAGTTAAAACATTTTTTCTCTTTAAAGGTGTTAATTTAATTTTGTATTTTGAAAGTCACATTCCATATCCTATACTCTATTTATTGACGCTACCAAATTCAGAAAAAATGCATGCATAAATTTATGTTGACAAAGCTATCTTTACTCACACAAATTCAGTAAATTGGTGTATAGTAACATAATCTCTGCCCTCAAAGGCACCTCCGTGTATCATTGTGGATTTTGTTCACAAACTGTTGCACTGCAATTTTGCAGGTGCAAATTTGGAAGCACTTTCAAAAAAATGGCACATTATTTCATTCCTGAAAAATGCTTAGTGTATTGGCTGAGAATTTCATTGCACAGATTATGTTTCATTCAGGAAATTCATGAATGCCTAAATTTAAGTAGATTGTCATTATTTTTTTAGCCTAAAAGCACTGAAGAAACTAAACATATTTTAAGGTATTTTTCTTTGTAAATCCAGGCCTGCAATAGCTAGTGAGGATAAACAAACAGTTGGCAAGGAACTCCCTCTTGTGGTCAAACACTCTTAATTAAAAAAAAAAAAAAAAAAAAAAAGATTTGTACTCAACTAATGGTCTGGATTATTAAAATGTGGGTCGCTTGTAACCATTAAGATTAACAATAGTGATATAAGTGGTTTTACCGAAGCAATTCATTGCAAATTAGAGCTAAAATCTGGGACATATGCTCTTAATTCTTCCTAAAAACAGAACTTTGCACTGTTGTTCTGGTTAAACCCAATTAGAATTTCATTTTCCAAGGTTTCTTGTTACTTTTAAAATATTATGACATTCTTTTAAAATTATATATATATGCATGTGCATGTATGTGTGTGTGTATATGTGTGTGTGTGTGTTGTCACAGAGTGGAAGACATTTAAGAATTGAGTATTGTAAGAAGTTTACACCCTCTTTGTTTTGATCTCAGCACTTTGATTTCTCATAGTTTCTAAAACTGTAGTACTGCTAAATGTTTAAGCAGGAGAAACAGTTCCCATATGCTGTTAAACAGTGCTTTCCCAGAGTACACAGGCAAAAGAGTCTAGTGTCAGAGGCAATAAATGCCTGACATCCAATCAAAAATATCCTAAACACTTATTATGAGTGAGGCAAATTACCAGACACATAATGAGGCTGACAAATTATAATTTTTTCCTGATTGTTCAACTTAAGCAATGCTTCCAACCACTCCACAAGATCAGTAATAGACACTATCTGTCCTAGCAGTGAGTATGCAATTCATTTCTATGATATCAAATTAAAACCTGATGCCAAGAAGCCTGGGATTTAACTTATCTTCTGACAGCACATCAAAGGTCAGGAAGAAGGCCCTGTGCTCAGATCAGGTCACTGCTGTCAATTCAAATACTAACGATACAATCTGAACCAACTTCTTTTGGGGATGACTTTCAATATGAGCAAAAGAAGACTTCAAAGTTCAATCAAGTCATTATTTAGGGAGAAAGAGAGAGAAGGGGAGAAAGAGAGATGCTGATCATATAAGTTCTGCAGATTGTGCAAGGAATGTCTCCACGTAGAGAGAGCTATTTTTGTACATGTGCTGGTTCTGACATCCCTTTGCCTGCTTAAAGTTAAACACTCAATTAATCATCAGCAAAATGATGCACTTAGACATCTCCTTTACACATGCTAGGGAAGAATATGTATGACAGGACTAAATTGTTTGTCTTTATTTTTTTGTGCATATTTCCTAGCTGCTCTTACTGTTAGTTTTGTTGACTGGTGTCTTTTTTATTCTCATTTTTTTCTTGGAACAAAACTAGGTATGTGGTTCACTAACTGATAGGAAAATCACAAGTATACAAATTTTTTAAAATGTTAGAAATATAAAAACATTTGTATTTCCCAAAACATGGGTAGCTTTCTAATAGTTTAATACCATTTAAGCCTATAATGACTGATTTCTATTTCATGTATAAGGTTTGTTTTTTAATAACCTCATTTTTAACATCAGCATACTCTCTACTCTGCATTGTATCAATGAACTATAATGTATGTACTGAAGCCACCACGGGTGAAGATATTTAAACATCTTTCTAACTTTCTCAGTATGAAGAAAAAATATTCACATAGTTATATAATTATACACATGCCTAATTATTTAATACAATGTATTCTCAAATTAGTAAATTATAACAGATAAATGCCACAAGTTTTTGATCAATGTGTCTTTACTTTTATTTTTAAATGTATATTTTAATAAAATTGTAAATATATTTCATGAATTCATTTTCAATTAAATTTGAAATTTATAAACACTGTTAAAAAGAATACATTTTTTCTCAAAAATATGTTTGTTAATACTAGAAAAATTAATCTCTAAGCTCAAACAGGCTCTGTGCAAAAAAAATATTAATGATCAATAAAATAATTGAGACTATCACCATCATCTACATTCCTTTACTTGATACTTTCTCTCACTAAATAATATCAAGATCCCTGTAATACTTTTGGAATGAAAAGGATGCATTCAAAATACTAGCTAAGATCTTTGTATAGTTAGATAGAAACTGAGCATAATTTAGCTGCTTTTAAAGTTAATCATTGGTTTGTAATATATTTTCCTATAAAAGGTTTTCCAGAAGGTAGTTTATCTGATGAGGAAAAAAAAACAAGAGTAGGGTAACAGGCACCTATATATGCAAAATCAATCCATCTATATTTTATCTACCTTTATACCCACCTTTCTATCCCATTACATTAAAACTAAGATTTCACTTATTGTAGACTATACAATTATTTTTGGTACCACTGAGAAAGAAAAATCTCTGCCAATTATAAGGTGTCTTTGATTATAAGACAACTTTTTTTAAAGAACTTAAAATTTAATGTCTTAAAATTAATGTGTATACAGTCAGAGTTATATAGTATATAAGAAATCTAAGTAATTATATCATTGACCCTTGAACTGTTTGGGTCCACTTTGAACTGTTTGGGTCCCCTTATATGTGGGTTTTTTACAGCACAGTCCTAAAATGTACCTTCTCTTCCTTATGATTTTCTTTTCTCTAGCTTATTTATTATAAGAATACAGTATACCTCTGAAACAAGTAATACATTATATGTTAAAAAAAGAAAGAAGATAGTAGGAAGGGAAGAATGAAGGGGGCGAAATCGGAGGGGAAAACAGACCATGAGAGACTATGGACTCTGAGAAACAAACTGAGGGTTCTAGAGGAGAGGGGGTGGGGGGATGGGTTAGCCTGGTGATGGGTGTTAAAGAGGGCACGTACTGAATGGAGCACTGGGTGTTATATGCAAACAATGAATCGTGGAACACTACATCAAAAACTAATGATGTAATGTATGGTGATTAACATAATAATAAAAATGTAAAAAAATACAGTATATAATACATATGAAATACAAAATATGTATTAATCAATAGTTTATATTATCAGTAAAGCTTCTAATCAACAGTGGGCTATTTGTAGTTAAGTTTTGGGTAGTCAAAAGTTACATGTGAAGTTTTAAATGAATGATTCAGTTTTAACTTAATCTCCCATGTTGTTCAAGAGTCAACTGTGTATGGGTGCCTGGGTGGCTCAGTTGGTTGAACGACTGCCTTCGGCTCAGGTCAGGGTCCTGGAGTCCCAGGATTGAGTCCCGCATCAGGATCCCCGCTCAGCGGGGTTCTGCTTCACCCTCTGATCCTCTTCCCTCTCGTGCTCTCTGTCTCTCATTCTCTCTCTCTCAAATAAATAAATAAAATCTTTAAAAAAAAAGTTAACTGTGTATAATTGTAATAACATATACCAATGAATATATAGAGATATAGACCACAGGACCCTGGCCATGATTTTAATGATACTTTAAAATAAATTATTTACTTTAACTTATTTTAGCAGGACTACACTTCACACTTTGTCACTTTTTCTGGAATACATGTTTAAGTCATTTTAAGTTATAAAGTAATATATAATGAACAAAGTGTCCACAGGGAAGAAAAAAAGCCACTTTTCTACATTAAACCAATGACTTTTGCAAGTATTCTAAAAACTTGGGGAAGGTTTTGGGGCACCCAGGTGGTGCAGTCGTTTAAGCGTCCAACTCTTGGTTTCAGCTCAGGTCATGATCTTAGTGTTGTGAGATCAAGCTCCATCTCTCAGGCTCCATACTCAGCGAGGAGTCTGCTTAAGACTCTCTCTAGCCCTGCCCTCCACCACTCTCTCTCTCTCTCTAAAATAAATAAATATTAAAAAAAAAAACCTGAGGAAGGTCTCTTTCAAATATTGCATCAAAACAGATGGCTTGTCTACACTGTCTCTTCTGTGCCTATAGCAGATGTCCATGTTTCATTTGACTCTTAAATACCTTCAATCATTAGACACACCATTATTTTGTGTTTGATTAAAAAAGAAAAAAATACTACCAATTAGACTATGACATTGACTGTTAAACACACCTTAAGTCCAGAGAAGGAAAAGTATCATCCTTAACATATAAAACATTATAGCCAATCATGACACTCTTTTCTACTAAATCTGAATATAGCCTCAGATTATTGTAATGCAACATTCCTCACAGACATACCAAAGAAAAAGGATAATTTTGAGGTAGGAATGATCGGATATTGAGAATTGACCGTGATGGCAAAGGGAAATTTGAAATCCTCTAGTCAGTAAAGAGGTGTGAGTCTTTCTACATGATAAGTCTAGAATGTTTTGTGCCACTCTGATCCTATCTTTTGAAAAGTTAATTTATGGAAGGAATTTTCATAAACACATCTACTTTTATTCAGCTACCAGTAATAAACTAGAATTTACATGAGGAAAAAGGAAGAAAAAATAGAGGGCGAAAGAAAAAAGGCATTAACCACATTCCCATGTGTTAGGGGCCATATATATGAATTTCATGTGTATTTTTTATTTGATTCTCTCAGGAACCTGAAAAGTTTTTACCTGCCCACTTTTACAGGTAAGGAACCTGTGGCTCGGGTTAGTGAATAACTTTTCCAAATTCACCAAGCAATCAGCAGTACAGTTATTGAGATTAAAATCCAAATCTGATTTCAAATCTTTTCTTTTTTACTACCTCAGAACACCACTCTGAAATTTTCAGGCAATGTAGCTCTACAAATTATTCAGCAAATGAAGGCATAACTGTATACAACAGAACTGGAATATCCTGACATGTCCAGAAGTTAGATTAATATTTAATTTTATGTGATGTATTCTGATTGTCTTCTTTTTGACCACTTCCACACAGAAAAACTTGCTACTGACACTTGATCACACTCAACCTCCCGGGAATATCGCACTCATTCTCATTCTTCTTCACCTTTAGCTGTAGACTTCTGTGGCTAATGACCCATTTCAAAATGCTGGGACTGAAGTTTCTCAAGTTCCTCTACTATCTCCTTTGGTCTAACTCAAATTTCTCTCTCTCTCTCTCTCTCTCTCTCTCTCTCTCTCTCTCTCTCTCACACACACACACACACACACACACACACACACACACACACGCACACACACTCATGCATAACATAGTCACCGTGATGGAAAGGTTCCTATGTTCCAAGTCCAGCCTGTAATATCCTTTAAAGTAGAACTATGTCTTTTCTTTTAAAAAGAATATAACTTAGCCCAATAAATAAAGTTTTCTATTTTTAAAATTACTGAAACACTTCTCATAATGTCACTACATATCAAGGTAGAGAAATTTAGACAAACAGAAGGGGAGATAAGTCAGTTAACCACAATAATTTTGGCGGAAACTGTAGTTTTAGTGAAACCAACTTACTTGTTCATTCCAAGGACACATTTTTTTCTTTGTGGAACATGCTACTTCGTTTTAAGACTTTTCTCTGTAAAGAAGTTGTTCCCTCTGGTGCCTGAAACTACTGCATAAGCCTATTGTGATTTTTTTTTTTTTGGTGGAAACCATGACTCTCTTGGGTGTATTACTCTGGTTTAAAGTGGCCCCTCAATTGTAAATGGTTAAATTGCTACATGGACCATTTATACAGAGGTATTTCTTTCTGAAGCAAGAGTGAAATCAACTGTTTTTGTGCCACACCAGGGACCCAACATGCTCCAATAGATAAGCCACTGGCCTAAGGATGTAAAATCCCTTACACTTTCATTTTGCTCCTATGCTTTGTTATCTATTTAGAGCCATGTAGTTAAATCTTGTTCATTTGATTTAAGAGACATTAAAAACACCAAAGGAAAGGATTCAAAAAATTAGATATTTCATGTTAACTGAAAATGAGTAAGTACTTAAACTTCTTTGACTAAAAAAAAAATGCAAATAGTTTGTATTTTTCAAGGGAGGGTATCATGGGGACAAAAAAATGAATAAAACTTCCTTTATAAAAGTGGCTCCAATTTGGGATTCCAGAATTCTTTAAATGGTGAAATTAGTAACTGAGGTCACCAGTTTCTGTCCACACTTTTAAAATATTTAATGGAAATCAGAGATAAGGCTGTGCAGCAAAGTAAGTACATACAGTGTGTAACATTTTTAAGAGCTATAATACTTGGAAGAGTAATTGGTCCCATTATTTCTTTGAAAAGGAAAAACTACACTCATATTTGGCTTTAAAGTCTAATTCTTTTCATTCCCTTATGTATATTTAAGATAAATAGTAAAACGTATATTGCTATCTTTCTAGAAAGTCGGGTCTTTTCTTCTCTTGAATCAACTACATAAAGACCTTAAAGATCCCTTTCAGGAACTGTCATTTATGTGTTCCTGGGCTAGCTACAACTCACCAGAATTTTATTAATGATTATGTTTCCCAGGTAGAAGGGGGAAAATGTAATCAGCATCTCATTTAAGAAGCTGTTTTAGTTTTATTTTTCTATTTTCCTGAATAGGTGAGATATAAGATACAGTTGGGTATAAGAGAAGGAGCATTTTAATAAAACTTTAATGGTATGTAATAGTGCATAGCATTTAGAGCACAGAACTGAGAGACAGATTTCATGAGTTCAATTCTCTGATTTATCCCTGGCCACCTATATGACTCAAAATAAGTCAGTGTGCTTCAGTTTTCACATCTGTAAAATGGGGATAATGTTATGATAATGGTGCTTGTTAAGAACAGTGTACATAATACTATTAGTAAAATTGTGTAGACTGGATCCTCATTTTCTTCATCAATAAAGTGGAATTTGAATATTTCTACTTTTGACCATATTTTAGAAATTTTTTATTACATTTAATTATATATGGCAGGGAAAACTTTTAAAAATAATTTTATATGTCATCTACGAGACAGATGGATTTCATTAATCAAAGAGTATTTACTTCAACCTAGCATGAAATTAACATCTTTAGTATAATGGGCCTTCACATACTTGAAGATGGTACTTAATGTGTCTAAGGGTGTATACACAACAAATCTGGGGATAAGTTATCTTCTGTATAAAGATATAAATATGGGAAAAAGAGGGGAGTTATATTTGTCAGAAAAAAAGTCTTTAGAAATAAATTATGGGGGAAAAAAAGAAAGTAAATGAAACAGGAAGGTGGGTAAAAAGAGTTATCAGTGAAATGTTCTTCCAGATATCTACTACTACTACTAAGTCTGAATATCTCAATATATACTGAATGAATGAATTGCAAGAATTACAACAATTTAAAATATACAACTTTTGTAGGTAGTCAAAGGTAAGTTGTTTTCAGCTTAAAATAGACTTTTAACTATCAGATGTTTTATGTAAGCCCCATGGTAACTACAAAGCAAAAACCTGTAATAGATACACAAAAGAAAAAGGAATCAAAGCAACGAATCATCAAATCAAAAAATAAACAAATAAATAAACAAAAAGGAAGATAGAAAGGAACAAATGATCTATGAAACACCAGAAAACAATTTAAAAAAATGGCAATAGCAAGCACTTACTTATCGGTAATCACTTTAAATTTAAATGGATTAAATTCTCCAGTCAGAAGACACAGAGTCGATGAATGGATTTAAAAAAAAAGAAAGAAAGGAAAAACCAACTATAAGTTGTGAATAAGATACTCACTTCAGCTTTAAAAAGGATATGGGCTGAAGGTGAAGAGATGGAAAATATTCCACACAAATGCAAACCAAAGGAGTAAAGGGGTAGCTATTGTTATAGCAGACAAAATAGATTTTAAGTCAAAAACTGTAACAAGAGAAAAAGGAGATAATTTTATAATGATAAAGGGGTTAATTCATCAATAAGATATAACAATTATATATATTTATGCACCCAACATCAGAGCACCTGAATGTGTAAAGAAAATACCAACTAATTGGAAGGGAGAAATAGACAGTGATAGAGTAACAGTAGGGGACTTCAAAATTCCACTTTTAACAATGAATAGATCATCCAGACAAACAACCAATAAGAAAAGAAAGGACACTAACTATTTGTTAGACCAAGTAGACCTAACAGGCATATACAGAACATTTCACCCAATAGTAGCACAATTCATATCCTTCACAAGTTCACACAAAATATTCACCAAAATAGATCATACATTAGGCAACCAAACAAATCTTAATAAATTTAAGATGACTGAAATTATATCAAGCATCTTTTCCAACTATAATAGTATGAAACTATAATTCACTAACAGGAGGAAAGCTGAAAAATTTGCAAATATGGGGAGATTAAAGACCATGCTCTTGAACACCTAATGGTTCAAATAAAAAATCAAAAGTAATAAAAATATATCTTGAGATAAATGAAAATGGAAATATAGCATACCAAAACATACAGGATGCAGCAATAGCAGTTTTAAGAAAAAATTTCATAGTAATGAATACCTAGCTTAAGAAATAAGAATATCTCGGGACACCTGGGTGGCTCAGTCGGTTAAGCATTTGCCTTCAGCTCAGGTCATGATCCCAGGGTCCTGTGATCGAGTCCCACATCGGGCTCCTTGCTGAGCAAGGAGCCTGATTCTCTCTCTGCCTGCCTCTCTCTCTCTCTGATAAATAAGTAAAATCTTAAAAAGTATATATTAAAAAAAAGAAATAAGAATATCTCAACCTAATTTTATACTTCAAAGGAATAGAAAAAGAAAAACAAACTAAGTCCAAAGTTAGTAGAAGGAAGGAAAGAAGATCAATGCAGATACAAATGCAATAGAGACTGTGAAGATAACAGAAAAGTTCCACAAAACTAAGAGGAGTTGTTGTTTTTTTTTTTTGGTTTTTGTGGTTTGGGTTTTGTTTGTTTTTGAAAATATACAGAATATTGACATACCTTTAGCGAGAGTAACTAAAAAAAAGAGAGGCCTCAAGATTCTTAACTGGAGAGAACAAACTGGTGGTTACTAGAGGGGAGGGAGGTGAAAGAATGGGGGTGGGGGGATGGGGATTAAGGAGGGCCCTTGTTGTGATGAGCAGGGGATATTGTATGTCAGTGATGAATCACTAAATTCTATAACTGAAACTAGTATTACACTGTATGTCAACTGAAATTTAAATAAAAACTTGGAGGAAAAAAAAAAGAAAAACTCTAGGTACTTCCTTAGGAAAAAAAAAAGAAAGCAGCATCAAATAAAATCAGAAATGAAAGAGATGTTTCAACTGATACCACAGTAATACAAAAGATCTTAAGAAACTACTATGAACAATTATACACCAACAAATTGGATAACCTAAAAGAAATGCATAAATTTCTAGAAACATGCAACCTACTAAGACTAAATTATGAAGAAATAGAAAATTCAGACAGACCATTACTAGTAAGAAGACTGAATCAGTAATCAAAAATCTCCCAGAAAACAAAGTCAAAGACCAGAGGGCTTCACTGCTGAAGTTTACCAAACATTTAAAGACAATGAGTGCCAATCCTTCTTAAACTCTCCCAAAAAAGTTGAAGAGGGAACACATCCAAATTCATTGTAATAAGGCTCAAGTTACCAATACCAAAGCCAGACAAGGATACTACAACATTAGTTGTAGTATCTAACTAATTAGTTAGTTAGTATCTAGTATCTAGTATCTAACTAACTACATACTATCTATGTAGTATCTAACTAACTAGTTGTAGTATCTAACTAATCCAAAACATTAGTAAACCAAATTCAACAGCACATTAAAATGATCAGAGACCATGATCAAGTAGGATTTCACATTGGGATACAATGATGATTAAACATCTGCAAATGAATCAATGTGATCCACCATATTAACAAAATGAAGCATAAAAAACATAGGATTCTTTCAATGAGTGCAGAAAAGCACTTGACAAAATTTAACATCCTTTAATGATTAAAACTCTCAACAAATTAGGTATAGAAGAAATATATCTCAACATATTAAAAGCTGTACATGACAAGCCCACCGTTAACTTCATACTCAATTGTGAAAAGCTGCCATTCTTCTTCTAAGATTAGAAACCAGACAAGGATGCCCACTCTTACTACTTGTTATTCAACACAGTACTAGAAGTCCTAGTTAGAGCAGTTAATCAAGTAAAAGAAATAAAAGGCATCCAAATCAGAAATGAAGAAGTAAAAATGTCTGTAGACATTATCTTATATAGAGAAAAACTTCAATATTCCACCAAAAAACTGTTAGAATTGAAAAATGAATTCAAGAGTTGCAGGATACAAAATCACAATAGAAAAATCAGTGCCATTTCTGTATAATATTGACAAATTATCAGAAAAAAATAAGAAAATGTCATTTACAATAGCATCAAAAAATACTTAGCAATAAATTAATCAAGGGAGTAAAAAATTACACATTAAAAGGTATAAAACATTTTAAAAGAAATTGAAGACACAAATGGAGAGATATTCCATATTCATTAACTGGGAGAATTGATACTGTTAAAATGTCCACATTGTCCAAAATAATCTACAGATTGAGTGGAATCTCTAATCAAAATTCCAAAGAAATTTCTCACAGAAATAGAAAAAAATTCTAAAATTTGTGTGGAACACCAAATATTTCAAAAGCTCATGTAATCTTGAGCAAGAAAAGCAAAGTTAGATACATCAGACTTCCTGATTTCAATATATTATAAAGCTAAAGTAATCAGAACAGTATGGTTCTGGCATAAAAACAGACACAGAGTTCAATGGAATGGAATGGAATGGAAGAGACAGCCCAAAAATAAATCTATGCATTTATGGTCAGTAATTCTTTAACAAAGTTGTCAAGAGCAAGAAACACAGTGGGAAAAGGATTGTCTCTTCAATAAAAGTTATTTGTAAAACTGGATTTCTACACACCGAAGAATGAAACTGGACTCATCCCTCTTTCAATATACAAAAATCAACTCAAAATGGAATAAAGATTTTTATGTAAAAGGCTATCATAAAACAATTAGAAGAAAACCTAGGGGAAAAGATTCCTGACTTTTCTATGGACTTTAATTAATAAAATGATATCTGATGTGGAAATTTGTTGAATATAAAGTAAGTTGCATCTTCATTTTCAAGATACTTCATATAAATTAATTGCACATATTATACATTGACTCAATTATGTAGAACTCCAAAACAAACTCAAAAAATGAAAAAAATTGGAATAATTTTGATATAACTTACAAGGTTTTTTTAATTAAACTGACTGAAGTTAGATCTATGTACAGTGTTAGTATATTTTGAAACCCAATGTGTTATGAGCTCAATTGTTTCCCCTCAAATGCCTGTGTTGAAGTCCTAAGCCCCAGTACTTCAGAATGTGACTATCTTTGGAGATAGTTTTTTAAGAGGTAATTACACTAAAATGAAGTTATTAGGGTGGGCCATAATCCAATATAATTGATGTTCTTATGAAAACAGATTAGGATATAGATTCACAGAGGGCAGACCACCGGAAGACAAGAAGAAGAGAGCCAACAAGAATGGAGAGAGCCAAAGACAAAGGCCTCTGAGAAAACTAACCCTGCTCATGCCTTACTCTCAGATTTCTAGCCTCCAAAATCACAAGACAATAAATTTCTGTTGTTTAAGATATGCAATTTGTGGTACTTTGTCATGACACCGAATAAAACAACTGATTAAAGTTGAATAATTTAATCTAGTATTGCAAATACTTCTACTGTCATAATGAAGTTTATTATCATAATGAAGTTATCTGTAGGAAAGACTATTCAATGTTCTTTTCATTAGAAATATTTTCCCTCGATTTTGAAATGACATTTAACCTGGGACATTGATCAAAGAGAAAATCATCATGGAGCAGAGTTTTTTTAAGTTAAAAAAGGTAATGTACTTTTCAACATTTTTTATAAAGAAGTCTATGAAAATCCCTTATTTCTTTTACAAATATTCAACTTTACTTGACCAACATAGATTTATTACATAAATATGACAAATTTGACATTTTTGTGTCATGAAATCAAAAGAAAACTATATACTTCTATGGTTTTTTTAATCTACTAGTGTTTATTAAAGCATGCAGATAATACTAATCTATATTATGAAATCTGCTTATAGAATACATAGCTCAGTCTGTGTTTACTCCATTATAGTAATCTAAATTGTGGTTTTGTGAGTGCATATGTGTTTTTTTGTATAAATAAGAATATTTGTGTACGCTTGAGTATATGTGTACAGATACATGCATATGTATTAAATGTGTCTGTGTCTGTGCATATTTGTGAATGTTGACATGTCTGCATACATGTGTTACCATAAGAGGGCAGAAATGAAGTGTGTGTTTATTTGTGCATGTGCACTTCTGTGTGTGCATATGAAAATATGTAACGGATATGTGTGAACATACATGTGCATGGGAGGTGGCATCCTGAGTGCTTAACAGTGCCTGCCACATACTGACCTTGAAAAAAATTTCTTAAATGAAAAAACTTCTTTTTTTTTTTAAATCAGTCAGTTCCTTTCTTTCCCATCTCTTTTTTTTTTTTTAAAGATTTTATTTATTTATTTGACAGAGAGAGAGACAGTGAGCAGGAACACAAGCAGGGGGAGCAGGAGAGGGAGAAGCAGGCTTCCTGCTGAGCAGGGAGCCCGATGTGGGAATCGATCCCAGGACCCCGGGATAATGACCTGAGCCGAAGGCAGACGCTTAAAGACTGAGCCACCCAGGTGCCCCATGAAAAAACTTCTTAAATGAAGTGAATTTCTTAAATTCACTTTGAAATAGTGAATATACTGTTTTCAAGATTTATTTTAATTTCTAACAAATAGTTCCTATGTAAATTTGAAATGTCTCAATTGTTTTCATATTCATTAATATATCATATTTATCTACTTCAACTAAGAAATATGACTTTATTAAAGACATATTTTTGTCCATTATTTTGAATCATTTTGAATCATTTTATGTTACATTTAGCCTAGTAGTCTAAATTTCAAATTTAATGTATTTTAAGGCCCATATCCAACTTATACACAAGGTTTAAAAATAAAACTTAGGCCTACCAAATGGTAAAAAGTATCATAATTTTTAAAACTTTAAGTTTCTATGTCCAATATAAACCATACAATAGTTGTTCCTTCATTAAAATATGTAAAATAAGTATTTTGATGCTTTAAAAATATGTTTACTTTATTTCTTCCCATGACTTCAAATCCTTGATTGCTATTCTCACATTTTCATGACAGTGTAAGACAGAAAAAAATTTAAGACCGTTATTTTCCCCTTTTGCTTTCCTTTTCTAGTTTTCAACATTTTATGAAAAGAATGCTGTCATTTTTTCCAAATTTTTCATTTACTTTCCATTGTACAATATTCTAAGAAGACTAAAAATGTTTTCTCTCATTGATATATCTTTCCTATTCAGTCCTTTTTTTTGACACTTCATATTTTTTCTCAGGTTGTATTTTGAATAAAGTTAAAATCATCTTAGCTATTTATGTTCTTTTTACTTGTTTAGGACAAAACATTCAATCATCATCAAAAGAATGTCAATAAATGGCTTTAGATATTTAACAAAAAATGTTATTAAAATAACTTTTAAAGTTAATATTTTACTCAACAAAGAACATTAATGAAAAAATCTTTCAAGTATATTTTATTTTTTGTGAACTGGAATCTCCTAAAGTTTGTGAAATTTAATGCAGACTATTACATTACTACATCTAATGATTTTTTAAACTTTTTAAAGGAAGAATTTTAAAGGCTGAAATGCATTAATTCAAGCAATATGAAAAATTAACAGATAATAGAGTCACCTGTCATGGTTTTCCACATACTTGCTCACTTTTATCTTGTCCTGCAGCTCAGGGTTTTCAATTATTTTGATGATGGGCCATCTATAGTTCATCAGTCATCTACAGGTGCATGCTATTTAGAACAGAACTAACTTTATATAATTTTATGCATTTTCCAATATATACTGTTAGTGTAAATAGATGTTATGTCCCTAGAGATCTTTTCTCTTAAAACAATATCATGTATTCATCTATTTATTAACTTAAGTTCTAAAATTACTACACTGCTTGATTTTGAGGCTAATAAATAAGAGAGCATTTTCTTTGAAGTTAGGGAATACATTCCATTCAAGGACCACTGAATTGTTTAAGAATAGTACTTCCAGTAAATGGGTATAGTGGGAGAAAAAGCTAGAAAGGTACAAGAGAATCAGGTTTTACAGAAATCTCAATGGTGAATCAAAATATTTTATTCTGTGAACAACAGGTATACTCATTAGGTTTAGGGGCTGAGAATTAATATGATAATACCTAAATCTGTTAGTAGCTTTAAAGATGTGTTGAGATTGGAGGTGGGGAGATGAATTAAACTACTAAACTTCAGGTGACATACAATAAAAGTCATAACAAGACAAGATTAGTAGAGAATTGTGTAGATTTGAAATAGATGGAAACGTGAAGCATAAGAAATAAAACACAAGGGACCTGGGATAGATAAAATGATAGTCAGAATGTCAGAGGATTGGGGCACCTGGGTGGCTCAGATGGTTAAGCGTCTGCCTTCGGCTCAGGTCATGATCCCGGGGTCCTGGGATCGAGCCCCGCATCAGGCTCCCTGCTAGGCAGGGAGCCTGCTTCTCCCTCTGCCTCTGCCTCTCTCTCTCTCTCTGACTCTCATGAATAAATAAATAAAACATTTTTAAAAAATTAAAAAAAAAAGAATGTCAGAGGATTAATTACCCAAAAACTACTACTGACTTGCCTAAGAGGAACATGGAAATATCACAAAATATGGAATTCTGTAGAAGGAACATATCTTAGGGGAAAGATGATTAATCAAAAATATAAATGTAATGGAGGGTCAATGTCACCTGTTTCCTCTTTAATCTGGAGTCTAGTGCTTGTGTAGTGGCTTATTCTAATGGATATATATATTTGGAACATATATAGTCCCACAAAGCTGAATACAGGTAAAGGAACTGGGACCAATATAAATGTAGCTTACAATTTTTAGATTTCAGGGTTTATGGGTCTTTCCCTCACCTTTAATACTGTAAGTGCAATTGCTGTTCAACAAAGTCTAATTTTTTGTTGTTCTTTAAACATTTTTGTTAACAAATATATAGATAAATATTATTATTTCTCTTTAATCAAAACTGAATCCATCTTCCTTCCTTTCTATTTATCTATCCATCTATCTTTCTACACACCCACCCACCTATATAATAGCCACAATGTTCAAGGAAGGGTCCAGGAAAATATCTTCAAATTACTACAAATCCACCAGAGATTTTACAAAACACTTTTTTAAAAATGATAGACTGTTTTCTTATTTAAAAATTCACATATGTGGTAGCAGATTCTTATGTTAATATTTTAAGCAATATAATTCAAATAATTTATTTCAACCATTTTAAATACAATGCAGTTTTAGTATATTCCTTAAACCATATCCATATTTCAAAAATATTTTAAAAGGTACATGATTTTCTCAAGTGCTCTGAAAACTCTGAAAAAAAATAGATTCTTGATTCTTTCCCCATATCCAACTTCCTACATCTAACAATGCAAAGTCTAAGTTTAGTTATGATTCAAGTAGTAGAATACAGTAACATTTGTAGAAAACACTGATTAACTCAAGATTTCAAAAGAATTTCATTTAACACCTAAATCCCTGCAAAAATGCCCAAAGGAGTACTAATATACTGCAATTGGAGACCAGAGTCTTCATAAACTCCCTTTTCATACTCTAAAATCAATTGTCTTTTATTCCTTTCTGCATCTATCGATTGTACAGGAAAAATGCTTTTATAAAAATCAATGTGTAAAAGACATTTTATGGTCTTTTGTCTCTTCACAAGGTTGTTTGATGTTTTATTGTGAATAATAAGTGCTCATGATGATCAAAATGTAACAGTTATTCCTAAGTTTATAAATAAAAGAAACATGACATCATCTTTGTCATGAAAAAAGTTTCTATTTCATTTTCCACATGTAAATATAATCTTCAAAAATTTGTTTACCTATATTAAAGATTTACTTTTGAAAAGTTCTATCTACCACTTTCATTCAACAACTCTTATTTATTGAATCTGAATTAATAGTAATTGATATTTAAATCTCCCTCTCCATGATGTATTGTATAAGACACTCAGTGAATAATGATCATTATGCAGCATTTTCAAAGAAGAAAGTATATCGTATGTCTCTGAAAAAATCTAGTTCCATCATATGACATCCTTGTGGAATACGATCTTTAAAAATATCACACTACCCTTCACCAAAGATTAATTTAGACAATAGTTACAAATCAGCAACTACAAATCCTGAAAATTACAATATCTATCATATCAAAAGTACACATCACAAAGCATTATCTTTGCTTATTTAAAAAAAAATTATTCAAACAGATGGACTTTCAAATTCAACTTCAAAACCCAACCTTAACACGTTGACTTGAATCACATACACCTAAACATTTTGTTAGGTAACTTCTTGATGGCAAATGTGTGTTTTATCTGTATTCACTTACTTGGTCAATTTGCAGTTCATAAAAACCACCCAAAAGTGACTTTGTTAAAGCCATAATAAAATAATTTCAATTAACCTATGTTGTGAATTTATTTAGTATTCAAAATATTGAGTTATCTCAAGAGAACTAAACAGAGAAGTACAGAGAGACTTTCTGATTAAACCCTAATCAATAAGCCTTCATTTTCCCCTACTTTATCCTATTTTCTTCTTGCTCCTGTCTCTGTCTTCTTTTGATTTCTCTAATTAAGAAATGGAAGTTCAATGCAAAATTGTTTAAACTTTTTGAAGGAAAAATTCCCATTTGAAAGGATCTGACTGCATTTGACTTCAATGGCTCTGAAACTCAGAAAAAGGAAAGCAAAAGATGGGCAAAGATGCATGATTTCTGACCAGGAATATTATTGTTAGTATAATACAAACTATGAGCTTGAAAGGATATTTTTTTAAGATTTTATTTATTTGTGAGAGAAAGAACAAGTGGTGGGGAGGGGTAGAGGGAGAGAGAGAAGCAGACTCCCTGCTGAGCAGGAAACCTGATGCAGGCTGGATTCCTGGACCCTGAGATCATGATCTGAGCCAAAGGCAGATGTTTAACCAACTGAGCCACCCAGGTACCCTGCTTGAAAAGATTTTATCAGTTAAAGACTTTAGATAATAAAACAACTGCTAAATGAGCCAAGCTTTTGTATTACATACTCTAACATATATATCTATAATTATGATATATTACATACCTAATATTTAAGATAAATGACCACTAAAATAATCTGTACATTCTAATTCTAAAAGAAGTCTTCTTTGTTTGGATTTCTCATTTGTTTCAGAAAAGTATTACCTAGTTTCTTTGACTTCTTTCACCTATTTATTCAATAATTATCAATCACATACAAAGAACAAAACATAATTCTACATGTAGTTATATAAGCAGTAGAGATAAGGATGTCAAGAAAAACTGTCAAACTTAGAAAAGGACAAAACGTATTACTGATTATCCTTTCAATGCAATGATCACATTGAAAAGTGGAGTCTTGGGGATTATCTGATTCTCTAAACATGTGCATTTTTTTTTTTAATTCAGAACCAGTCTGCAAATTTTATTTTTTTAGAATTATTCAACTTTTTAAATTTTATTTTATGTTATGTTAATCACCATACATTACATCATTAGTTTTTGATGTAGTGTTCCATGATTCATTGTTTACATAGAACACCCAGTGCTCATTCAATACATGCCCTCTTTAATACCCATCACCAGGCTAACCCATCACCCTATGCTCTCCCCTCTAGAACCCTCAGTTTGTTTCTCAGAGTCCATAGTCTCTCATGGTTCATCTCCCCCTCAAATTCCCCCTCCTTCATTTTTCCCTTCCTACTATTTTTTTTATAACATATAATGTATTATTTGTTTCAGAGGTACAGGTCTGTGACTCAACAGTCCTACACAATTCACAGCACTTACCATGGCCCATACCCTCCGCAATGTCTATCACCCAGCCACCCCATCCCTCCCACCCCCCGACTCCAGCAACCCTCAGTTTGTTTCCTGAGATTAAGAATTCCTCATATTAGTGAGATCATATGATACATGTCTTTCTCTGACTGACTTATTTTGCTTAGCATAATAACCTCTTGTTCCATCCACATCGTTGCAAATGGCAAGATTTCGTTTTGTTTTGTTTATTTGATGGCTTCATATATATATATACATATATATATATATACATATATATATATATATATATATATATATATATATATATATATATATATATATATACCACATCTTCTTTATCCATTCATCTGTTCATGGATATCTTGGCTCTTTCCAGTTTATCTCTTGTGGACATTGCTGCTATAAACATTGCGGTGCAAGTACTCCAGATCCCTACATTTGTATCTTTGGGGTAAATACCCAGTAGTGCAAATGCTGGGTCCTACGGTAGCTCTATTTTCAACTTTTTGAGGAACCTCCATACTGTTTTCCAGAGTGGTTGCACCAGCTTGAATTCCCACCAACAGTGTAGGAGGGTTCCCCTTTCTCCGCATCCTCGCCAACATCTGTCATTTCCTGACCTGTTAATTTTAGCCATTCTGACTGGCGTGAGGTGGCATCTCACTGAGGTTTTGATTTGGATTTCCCTGATGCTGAGCGATGTTGAGCACTTTTTCATGTGTCTGTTGGTCATTTGGATGTCTTTTTTGGAAAAAATGTCTGTTCATGTCTTCTACCTATTTTATTGGATCATTTGTTCTTTGGGTGTTGAGTTTGATAAGTTCTTTATAGATTTTGGATACTAGCCTTTTATCTGATATGTCATTTGCAAATATCTTCTCCCATTCTGTTGGTTGTCTTTTGGTTTTGTTGACTGTTTCCATTGCTGTGCAAAAGCTTTTTATCTTGATGAAGTCCCAATAGTTCATTTTTGCCCTTGCTTCCCTTGCCTTTGGCAATGTTTCTAGGAAGAAGTTGCTATAGCTGAGGTCGAAGAGTTGCTGCCTGTGTTCTCCTCTAGGATTCTGATGGACTCCTGTCTCACATTTAGGTCTTTTAACCATTTTGAGGCTATTCTTGTGTGTGGTGTTAGGAAATGGTCCAGTTTCATTCTTCTGCATGTGGCTGTCCAATTTTCCCAACACCATTTGTTGAAGAGACTTTTTTCCACTGGACCCCATCAAAAAGGAGAATTACAGACCAATATCCCTGACGAACATGGATGCAAAAATTCTCACCAAAATACCATCCAATAGGATCCAATAGTACATGAAAAGGATTAGTCACCACGACCATGTGGGATTTATTTGTGGGCCGCAAGTCAATCAAGGTGATAAAATACATTAATAAAAGAAAGAACAAGAACCATATGATCCTCTCAAGAGATGCAGAAAAAGCATTTGACAAAGTACAGTACCCGTTCTTGATCAAAACTCTTCAGAGTATAGGGATAGAGGGTACATACCTCAATATCATAAAAGCCATCTATGAAAAACCCACAGCGAATATCATTCTCAATGGGGAAAAACTGAGAGCTTTCCCCTAAGGTCAGGGACACAGCAGGGATATCCACTATCACCACTGCTATTCAACATAGTACTAGAAGTCCTAGCCACAGCAATCAGATAACAAAAAGAAATAAAAGGCATCTGAATCGGCAAAGAAGTAGTCAAACTCTCACTCTTTGCCGATGATATGATACTTTATGTGGAAAATCCAAAAGACTCCACCCCAAAACTGCTAGAACTCATACAGGAATTCAGTAAAGTGGCAGGATATAAAATCAGTCCACAGAAATCAGTGGCATCTCTATACACCAACAACAAGACAGAAGAAAGAGAAATTAAGGAGTCGATCCCATTTACAATTGCACCCAAAACCGTAAGATACATAGGAATAAATCTAACCAAGGAGGCAAAGGATCTCTACTCAGAAAACTATAGAATACTCATGAAAGAAATTGAGGATGACACAAAGAAATGGAAAAATGTTCCATGTTCATGGATTGGAAGAACAAATATTGTGAAGGTGTCAATGCTACCCAGAGCAATCTACACATTTAATGCAATCCCTATCAAAATACCATCCACTTTTTTCAAAGAAATGGAACAAATAATCCTAAAATTTGTATGGAACCAGAAAGACACCGAATAGCCAGAGGAATGTTGAAAAAGAAAAGCAAAGCCGGTGGCATCATAATTCCGGACTTCGAGCTCTATTACAAAGCTGTAATCATCAAGACAGTATGGTACTGCCACAAAAACAGACACATAGAACAATGGAACAGAATAGAGCGCCCAAAAATGGACCTTCAACTCTATGGTCAACTAATCTTCGACAAAGCAGGAAAGAAACATGTACGTTTTTAAGTTGTGTTTGACATATAGCATAAAAATCAAATTGCAGAAAACTGATAATGCAAGTGATTTCTGTTTATAACATTGCAAATGAACACTATCCAGTAATAATAAATCTAAGTCAAATTCTCCTTCCAGATGTTTGCAACTGATCCTCTAAATGAAAGAGTTAAATAAAATACTTGACACATATTTAATGTGTCATCAAATATTATTTGATGAAAGTCATGATTTTTACCATTTTGAAAACTTTGTTTTAACAAGGTCCTTATCTTCTGGCACATATAGTAAATCTTATATAAATGTCTGAACAAATTAAAAACAGGATTCTTCCATACTCATTCATCATATTAAGATGGCTTTTGTGGAAGGCTGGAACTCCTCATTCATGTCAGCAGAAAAATGTAAATAGACCCTATCTTTCAGTATCTGGGATTCCAAGACAATGCTATTCATTTTGAAAGATCCCAAATTAAGTGTACACTATTTCCTTGGTTTCCTGTGCCTTTTGTTAACTTTGGCTTGGAACACTAAGATTGTACAATTTTTGGACAGTAACTTTTGCTAGGTAACCTAAAATGAAAGTATACATATTGTTTACAGAGTTGGTGGTGAATAGAGTTGAACACCCACCGTGCAGTTTACTGGATCCAGGTGGTTATTATAAGCTTTTATAAAAAGTCAGTAAAAACTTAATAGATACCCATTTTTAGTACCTTACTCCCAGGGCCACTAACAAGTAGAAAATCAGCCCACTTGGAAGAGAATGTTACATCATTTAATCATGAACCCTAACAATATTAAAATCTGGCATTCAGTAGTGGTATCTGTGAATGATAAAATAAGAACTAAAGATATGTGTAAGCTTGAGTAGTGTGATAACTGAACATATTGGTGTAAAGTTTTTCTGAAGGTATCTGAAATTTTACCAAATCCATTTGAATAATTTCTCTAAATTCCTAAATCTACTTTTTATTATGTAATTACTTGGGTGGTTAGGAATGCCTATAAACTAACTTTAAAAATAATTTCATTATGAACTGATCAGAGCACCAGTTTAATAAGACCGCTTGTTCAAGGAAAATTCTACATATAAGCTATGTTTAGATGATGAAAGTAGTGACTTTTATAAACAAATGCATACTATTTTTAATGTTTATTATTGATTTCTGAATATAGTTGGTATAACATACTAATCCAAAAACCTATCAATTCTGATCTAAACTTTTCTACTTGAAAATTCCAAGTCATCAGAATTTGCTCATCATTTGGTAAAATAGTGTAACCCTCTTGTTTTCCTTTACTCTTAAATGCATAGAAATAGCGTTTTATTCTCAAAACACATTACACATTGGTTTATGACGTATTTCACAAAGGCAAATTAAATGATTATTTAGTGACTGCCACCAACACATTTCACTTGGAGGGAAAAAATAGAACAGAAATAGCAGGCATGTTAAATTGTAGATTGGAAAGAGCAAACTGGTATCAGTCATATAAGAAGAATACATTGAGACATTTCTAAGCAGCACTTCCTCTCTTTCAAATTTGACTTTATAAAGGAGAGTTGATAATCTAAAATAGTAACAATAGCAATAATCATAATACCATAATTAAATGATTATTTGGCTTTATAGTTCAAGGAAAACAAATATGAAATAATTATATCTTTTAAAAAAATTCATTTCATGAAGCTATATCATTTCCTTTGAAATTGAATATAGATAGAAACCAAATACTAAATAATTTGTCTTTTCCCTATAGTAGATATATGTTTATTTCTCCCAATTTCTCTCCTATTTCACCTTCATCTAGAAACAGCCTCACCAGACTGTCAGGGTTTTCTTTTTTTAAGTTTTTACATACTCTGAAATAATTATATTTTACAGGAAGTTGCAAAGATAGTACAGAGGGGTCCAGTGTACTTTTTGTCCCATTTCCTCCACTGGTTACATCTTACATAATTATAGTGCAATATCCAAAACAGGAATCTGACCTTGATGCAATGTGCATGTATAGCTATCACTACATCACACGTGTAGGGCTGCACAGTCACTACTATAATCAAGATATAATGCTATTTACTTCATAACCACAAAGATCTCCTTCTTGTTATCCCTTTGCAGTCACACCCACTCCTCTGCCCAAACCATCCCTAGCCCCTAGAAACCACTAATCAATTTTCCATCTCTGTAATTTGTATCATTTTTGGAGTACTATTTAGATGGGATCATATAAGATCCTGGATTTAGACTGGATTTTTCACTCAGCATAATGTCATTGAGATTTCTCCAAGTTGTCGCATGTATCATTGTGCATTCTTTTTCACTGCTGAGTAGTATTTCATAATGTGGATATACCACAGTTTGTTTAGCCATTCACCTACTGAAGGAAAATTATTTTGTTTCCAGGTTTGAACTATTAAGACAAAACGGCTGGGAACAATCATGTACAGGTCTTTATGAAGTTAAGTTTCCATTTCCTTGGTGAAATGAAGAGTGCAGTTGCTTGGTCATATGATAAATATACGTTTAGATTTTAAGAAACTGCCAGACTATATTCTAGATCTCTACCATTTTACATTCCCATCTGCAATGTACAAGAAATCCACTTTCTTTGCCTCCTTACCAGCATTTGATATTAGTACCAGTTTTTATTTTACCTGTTATTAAAGGGTGTAGCAATATCTCACCATGGCCTCCATTTGCATTTCCCTAATGGCTAGTGATGTTGAATATCTTAATATGTGCTTTATTTGCCATCTATATATTCTCTTCAGTAAAGTATCTCTTCATATCTTTTGCCCATTTTATAATTGGATTCTTCACTTATGTTGAATTTTGAGGGTTCTTTAAATATTTTACTACGAGCCCTTTGTCACATATGTCGTTTATAAATCATTTATTTTTTCATCCTCTCAACATGGTCTTTTCCAAAACAAGAGATTTTAATTTTGATGAAGTCCATTTTATTTTTTTCTTGCATAGATTATTTTGGTGTCATGGCTAAAGTTCTTCACCAAACTCTAGTCCGAAAGGTTGTCAACACTGACATCTTGACACCATGAGTGGTACTTACTACTGCTTTATAGGTTGCATGTTCAGGCTCTCTACTTTACCATTACTGGAAGAGTGGGTATGGAGCCTCAGCTGTTTTGTCATCTTCTTTTTGTCTGTATGTTTCATTTGACTTGTAGAGAGCAGCTATGCCCCAGTTATCTGTCCTGCCAGGCTGCCCTTTTAGTGATCCCTTGACTAGAAAAACTACCCTTTTCTTGGGACGTTTTTTGTATGTACCCATTACTTTTCCCAGGTTGCCAGCTCTACAGTATCCAATCTGAGGGACATAAGGGTTAGAAGAAAACCCAGGGAACTCACCACTTTGTCTTCCCTTGGAATGTCAGGATCCTTACTTGGTCTGCTTTCTTCTCTTCATCTTTCATTCTCCTTGTGTTCATTTTACATATTATGTCCAAGGTATTTAGTTGTACTGTTTTATTCATCCTGTTAGGTACATTTACTCCGTCTTCCCAGAAGCAGAAATCTTAGTTTTCTTTGATCCAGATTTTTCCTCTACCTCATTCTATGTCTGAGTTGGTCATGTGTAGGCACTGCATCCTCCTGGATATGGTGATTTGTTCAGGTTTTTAAATGTAACCCAAATAAGGCCAATTACCGCTGATCAAGTCTACTGGATTTTGCTGAAATTAGTAGGAAAGAAAACTCCTTTTAGCAAGTTTTTAAACTGAAAATATATCAGTCTGCAGCTGTGGATACTTATTTTCTTATATGATGAGAGGCCACACCTGAGAGTAAAATCACAGGAGAAAACAAAAGCAACATATGGGGAACAAGTTACTAAGCACTGATGACACTGTTTGAGCCAATGGACCTGGCAGGGTCCCGAATCTATCTTTATTTTGTGCTGTTCAATTTGGTAAGCCAAAATGCCCCATTTTTACTTTAAGGCAGTTTTTCAGTTTTTATCATCAAAGGATCACTGAAATATATTAATTTCACTCATAGTTCTGCAGAAATCAATCATCCTACTCTCCTGCAGATATATCCCATGGTCCTTCATCACTGTTTGATATGTCTTGGCTTAATCAAAGATAAATCAAAAACCCTGGGAATATAGAAGAACCCGGCCATCTTGTTAGACATTTTAAAGATTCTTCCCCACTCAAAAATACTCAGAAAAGATGCTTATTTTTTGCCTATCCAGATAAATAAAATCTTACAAAAATTATTGTGTTTTTTCCTAATAAAAACAATGAGACCGTGACCTTATGTGCAGGCAAACATGGGCAGTACCTTCTTGGTATTTGTCAAAAAATGAAAATAATCATCATGCCTTCCTATGATCCACTAATAATGTAAATAACATTCTAGAAACAGAAATAAAGTAAAATATAAACAACCACAAGGAGGAAATATACATATTTTATATATATATATATATAAAAACACACGCTAACATAGTATATGCTAACCTGTACTACTAGAAACCCACTCCATTTTATTTTCTAACCTATTCAATGTCATTTCATTCTACTCCTTCTTTTGTTGTCTTTAATGTTGATTTATCCCCTATAAAGTGCTTTCTTTACTCTTTCGTAAGTTGAGTCTATTCTAGGAGAGCATGTTGTTGTGTACATACTGACATGAGACTTTTGTGGAGTTAGAAACTTAATATCTGAAAGAAAAAGAATTATTCAAAGAGTAAAGCACTAAGTGGAGAAATAATAATCCTAAAATAATTTTCAACTATGACCAGTCCTATATCAAACGAGATTTCAGCAGGAAGTTGTGATCTAAACTGAGAAAATGTATTTTAAATGATCATAAATATGAAAATCACATCATGGCTCATTTATTTTTGTATCCTCAGGCCAGCATCAAAAATGACATGGAATAGGTACTCAATCCATTCATCGCCTGGGTAACTGACTCAGTGAATGAGGAGTCGGAAGCTTCAAGAAGTCTGACTTGATTAGGTTTTACTTTGAGGTTTTCATACCCATTTTTTTTCCCTCTTTCTGACATGGTTTCTTTAAGGTTTTCAAATTCTTGTTCTTGATTATCTGCATATTGTTTGGCTAAATTCTTGACTATTCTGTCTAAACTGAAATATAAATGGCAACTTTTCTCTCAGAAAGCTTTTGTAAAGTAATAGCTGCTCAAATCAGGCCAACCTGACTTGGGCCTACTTCAAAGACCCCCTGCCTATTTCCATAGCCTCTGAAATCTACTTTTTACTTCTTCTTAGCTGACTTTTAATAACTGCCACTTTCTTCCTGCTGGTAGCTTACAGGCAATGAGAGCAGCTACTTAGGGGTCAGCATCCCAAAGAGTTTGTTAATGGAATGGCTGCCTGAGAAAGGTAGCCAACTCAAGCACAGTTTGGAACACATGTGAGGGGAAATGGTGGATTAGAAGAGAAGAGAGCCACAAGATGTGTCCAATCCATTATCTACCACAACTTTTCTCTCTTAATTGAAATAAACCACACACGTGGCAGGAAGTTTATTGGCAAGGTCTAAGCAAAATACAAAATATTTTTGTATTAGCTTGTGGAACATTTTTACTATATCAACAGGCTGTTTTTATTCTGTAAGAGGTTTTCATATGCATACTGAGTTAACATATTTTTAGAAGTCTTTTGAACCATAAGTGCAGGTTCAGATAAAAGAAGATACTATTCTCATGCATGCAACTGAAACTCACATCTTCTATTCATTTTTTTTAATTGTCAGATTTGCTACAGGTTTTTCTTTCAATTTTTATTGTTTAAACTCATTTAAAAACACAAAAGTACAAAAATATATTTCCCCATGAAAATTCAAATACAACGTTAAGTTTAAAGTCACTTTATTATCATCCTTAAGCTGGTTTATCACCTACTTGTCTCCTGTCACTAATCACATTTATCAGTTTGGTAATTATCCTTCTAGACATTTGTCAATATATAATGAATATTCAATTTGTTTTTCTTGATCTCAAAGTTCTCTGAAATGGCTTTTTTTTTTTAAAGATTTTATTTATTTGTCAGAGAGCGAGAGAGCACAAGCAGCGGGAGTGGCAGGCAGAGGGAGAAGCAAGGAGCCCAATGAGGGACTCAATCCCAGGACCCTGGAATCATGACCTGAGCCGAAGGTAGACACTTAACCGATTGAGCCCCCCAGGCATCCCTGAAATGGCTTTTCAATCAAGATTTTCTTACTTGGTTTTATAATTTTGATCATAATAAAGTTATAGATTAGACAAGAATGAGCAAACTGGCCCTTACCTAGTGTTACTAAACTCTAAAAATAAAGAGCTTTGAGCCCCTACAGTGTAAAATAAAAATCAAAGTAATAATAACAAAGTAATATAAATTAAAGAAATAAAAATATAAATTAATATTTTAATGTAAATATAATATTCAAAAATAAAAATAATTCAAAGTAGAATCACAAAGTTGAAAACAAGCCCCTAGACATGTCTTAAAATTTTCTTTCATGAGTTATTAACTGCACCTTTTAAAGTACAAAAATGGAATATGTATAAAAATTAACATATCACAGTAAATCGGTATATCATTATTAAGAAACATACAGAAAGTCATGTGTAAAAAGAAAAGTGCTAACATTCATAGAAATGAGGGAATTTAGATTAAAGTTATCTATCAAAGGAATCGGAGGAAAAAAGTGATATAACATTCTTTGTAACTAACCCCACTGTGCTGGTGTACATTTTGCAGCTTCATTGGAGTCATCTAAATTTCTTGGCAAATAAATATTTAAGAACACTAAATATGTTTTTAGCAACATCTAAATATTATCTGTACAGTAGACACAACTCACAGTATTAAAAACTCATCCTTCAGTTCAAGTATTTTTTTGTTTGTTTTCCAATTTATATAAGTTAAATGCTTTTTCTTCACTATGGCAATGGCACCCAGGGTTTGCTATGCATACTAATTTTGAGAGAATATATTATTTATTATTTCCTCAACAGATCTTAATGGCTATGTTTTGTGTTTGACAGTTCAGTAAATAAATTTTTAAAAATCTCCCTTCTTTGCCCTTTCCCTGCTGAGTTCTTGAGCCCTATATGCCAACATTCAGCCAACACTGAATCTTTACAGCTGAGTTTCAATCCATGAACAACATTAGTTTGCAATGGAAATGCTGATGCTGTTTTAATTATAGTGGTGTTAACTGCTCCATTATAATTAGAGATCTGCTGACCCTCTTAACTGGTTTTGCTTTCAGAACATCATGAGACAGCCTCCTTTTGCCAGCCATTCATCAGCTTCCTTTAAATTCGGTAACAATTTAGTAGTAAATGTGTTCCTTAATATAGTTTATTTGGCTGCTAAGAAGTTGGATGTTCCTCTCAGATCCTGAATTCTGGGTTCCAAGGGCTTAAGGGAAACTAAGGAGATAATTTAAGCCATCTCATTGTTTTTTAGTCAGAAATGTACCTCAGTATTCATCCTAGTATTCTTTCCCACATTTAAAACTATTTCAGTAAGCCATTTCATCTTTCCTCTACCCACCTTTCCTCCAGCTTCTAACATCTAGTCCAAGAACAGTCTACTCGTATTTATTTTGGCTAGCTTCAGTGGAGATGGAACACAGCTGGTCAGCCCCACCTCCCAGCCCAGGAACCCACTCATTAAGACAGTGATTCAGGCAACTCTTAGCCCACTCTCACTATCTCCTAATCGTTGACTAGTTCTAGTTCACAGTGCCTGGTTTTAAAGACCTTAAATTGCATTTTTTTTCTTTACAAATATTAGTATAAGGCAACTGAGGTAAATTGGATCACTCAAATAGAACATTTTCTGGGCAGATTAAAAAAAACAGTCTTCGGGGGCGCCTGGGTGGCTCAGTTGTTAAGTGTCTGCCTTTGCCTCAGGTCATGATCTCCGGGTCCTGGGACTGAGCTCCGCATAGGGCTCCCTGCTCCACGGAAAGCCTGCTACTCCCTCTCCCACTCCCCCTGCTTGTGTTCTCTCTTTTGCTGTGTCGCTCTCTGTCAAATAAATAAATAAAACCTTTAAAAAAGTCTTCCAAAAAAACATAAAGTTTCCTATTCATATGTGTATTAAAAATGTAATAAAGTTATCAGAAAACAACTTACTTTGAAATCAAAGTTAGCAAATACATATATATTGCCGTGGACCTCAACTTCTGACATGTTCCTGGATACCTGTTAAAAATTCTGATTCAGTAAACCTGCTGTGGGCCCGAGGAGTAGGCACATGCAACAAGCATCACTCTCCTTTCCCGGCACCACCAACCCCTTGATTCTCTCAGAGGACACACAACAAACACTGTGACAGTGCTCACTGCACTTAGAAGTAAACTACTAAAATATTTAAAAAATTGCTATAGAGATTTGAGAATTATCCACATCCATTCAGTTAGAGTATTTCTTAAAACTTACATGCTCAACTGTAATGAGGTTTATATAAGTGTACAATCAGGTTGTAATAACAGCCTTGCAAACTTGGTCACAAAAACCCCAAAACTGGCTCTGGGTAACTTAAGTAGAAAATGCATTTGTTAAAAGGCTAGTGCATAGCAGAATGAATTATAGAAAACCTGGAAAACCAGGTCTGAGACATAGACAGAAATAAGGTATGAAAAGGAAAGCGAAGAATCAACATAGAAAGAATAAGTTAAGAATAATGTTGGTAAAGCTACTGCCATTAACTTTGTTGATAAGCTGCACCCTTCTCTCTCCACCACTACCACCTAGAATAGTTTCTTTCTGTTCTTGTATCTGGTATTCACTCCTTGGAGTTTCAAAATTCAAGGGAAACAATCCAGTTAATAGAACCTAGACCCTATGATCAAGCCCTGGCTCCAGCCAGAAAATGACATCTTTCTAATATCCAGTCATGTATAATTAAATGTTTTGAAAAGACCACATGGCCCAATAAAGCTACAGACTTTGAATACAAAGCATGTAGAAACTAGTTGCTATATATAGACTCACAATAGATTTCTGTTGGAAAAATTCTTGTCCTTTAGAATAACATCCTGGAATTCTCTCTCAAAGAGATGTGGCAGGCATACCATCTTATTTTTCAAGTAAGCTATATAGGCTTTATGTCAATGAGATCACTATTCTGTATCCAGTTATTTTCACCTGCATGATGTATCCACAGGGTTTTAACAGATGTTTTAACATATATGTTTAACATATATCATTCAACATTTATAAATACACACACACACACACATAGCAAAACTTGTTTTCAAATAATTTGTAAAAGTTTATTGTGTTGTCTTTTACTATTGAGTTTAGAGGGTCTTTATGTATTCTGGAAATGAGTGCTTTGTTCAATATGTATTTTGACAAAATTTTATCCCAGTTTGTGTTTATCCCAGTTTCATTTTGTTAATAGTGACTTTTGAGGATCAAATTCTTATTTTAATTAAACTTAACTTAACATTTGGCTTTTATAGTTGCTTTCTGTGACCAGTCTAATAAATCTTTTACTCATATTTTCTTCTTGAGTCTTTATTGTGTTAGTATTTATATTTAGGTCTATGTAAAATCTGTATATATGTAAAGAGGATATCAAGTTTTGTTTCCATACCCAAATGGACATTCAGTTATTTCAGCACTATTTATTGAAAATGTTTTTTCCATGGAATTATTTTGACATCAGATTTGAAATGAATTAATCATATTTGTATTTGTATATTTCTCATATTTTATTGTTTTTGTGATCTGTTTTATTTTCTTAAAATAGTGGCACATTTTCTTAAATACAACTCTTTAGTGATCTTAAAGCCTACTGTAAGTCTTCTTACATTTTTTTTCTTCTTTAATTTTGTTTTGGCTATGCAATGTCACTTGTAAAAGTGAATTTTAAAAAAATAAATATAAATATACATTTTAGAACAATTTGTCAATTTTAATTTTTAAAAGTTAGAAGAGTTTATGACCGAGAAGGTATTGGAATTATAGATCAATTTGGGAAGAAACTGATCTAAAAATACCTTAACAACATTTTGTCTTGTCATTCCAAATGCATGGTGTATCTTTTCATTCATTTATTCATTAAGTCATTCATTCAATTTTTTAAGTTAGTATTATGCTCAATGAACTCACAACCCCAAGATCAAGAGTCACATGCTCTACTGACTGAGTCAGCCAGGCTCCTTTTATTTAAACCTTTATTTTCTTATAATTATGCCCCCATCAAAAATCCTCTTTACTTCCCATTTGTTTTCTAATATGTATTTGATATAGGTTTACTGATTCTTAAATCTAGTTTAATTCACTTACTAGTCTAATAGTAGCTTCATACCATCTATAAATTTCTATGCAGACAATTGTATCATCTGCATATAAGAACAGTTATACTTCTTCCTTTACATTTGTTTACTAATTCCAACATCTGAATAGTATCTGGGTTACCTTCTATTAATTGTTTTTTCTCTGGACTACACATCATATATTCCTATTTCTTGACAGTTCTAGGAGTTTCTCATGTATATGGAACATTTTGAATGATAGAGAGATTCTGCCATATATTAGTTACCTCTGAAGAATGCTGGGGTTTTTGTTGTTGTTGCTCTTTGCTTTTTGTTTTATTAGGTAACTAAATTGGTTGGCCTCAAACTCAAAACTTATTAACCCTGCTATGGAAAGCAGCTGGTGTCTTTGCTAATTATTTTTAGCCTTGTAGATGTTCTTTTGTACCACTACTGGACTTTACACACACAAGTTTATTCAGATATTAGCCAACAATTTGGGCAGAGAGGATACATAAATTGTGAACCCTGCCCCCACCATGACCCTTTTCTCTTCTTGATATTTTTCCTCACTTTCCAGCTTTTTTTGCAAAACCAAATTCAGTCTGCTAATTCTTCCAGTCAATAGGAATAAGTTTTAATGAGGTTTCTGCTCAAATTTAACCTACCTTACATAAATTAAACTAGGTGGTACCCTCAGGGAGAGGAGGACCCACACAGACTAAAGTAAATTTTAGTCTAGTAGTTTCCTTTCTCAATGGGTATAATGCCATTCTTGCTTTGGCAGCATATATACAAAACCGGAGTGATACAGAAAAAATTAGCATGGTTCCTGTGCAAAAACAACACACAAATTTGTGAAGGGTTCCATCTTTTTAATAGATATGCAAAAAATAAAGAGAAAGGAATCCAAGTATATCACTAAAGAAAGCCAAGAAATTGTGACAGAAGAGAGCAAGAGAATAAAGAAACAGACAAAAACTACCAAATCAACCATAAAGCAAGTAAAAAAATGGCAATAAATATATACATATCGGTAATTACTTTGAAGGTAAATGGAATAAATGCTCTAATCAAAAGACATAGGGTGAAGAAATGGATTAAAAAAAAAAAAGACCCATCTGTATGCTGCCTACAAGAGAGGCATTTCAGACCTAAAGACATATGCGGATTGAAAGTGAAGGGATAGAGAAGCATTTATCATGCAAATGGATGCAAAAAGCAAGCTGGAGTAGCAATACTTGTATCAGAGAAAATAGACTTTAAAACAAAGACTGTAACAAGAAACAAAGGAGGACACTATATAATCATTCAGGGGACAACCCAATAAGAAAATATAACAATTATAAATATTTCTGCACCCAACATAGGAACATCCAAATACTTGAAGCAGTTAATAACAGGTATAAAAGAACCAATTGATAGTAATACAATAAAGGTATGAAAATTCAACATTTCACTTACAAAATGGGTACATTATCCAAACAGAAAAACAATAAGGAAATAGACACTTTGAGTGACACATGGACCAGATGTATTTAACAGATATATTCAGAATTCCATGCTAAAACAGCAGAGTACATATTTTTTTCAAGTGCACACAAACATTCTCCAAAATACACCATATAATAGGCCAGAAAATAAGTCTCAACAAATTCAAAAAAGATTAAATCATTCTATCCATCTTTTCTGACCACAGTGCTATGAAACTAGAAATCAACCACAAGAAAAAATCTGGAAAGACCACAAGTACATGGAGATTAAATAACATGCTACTCAACAATGACCAGGTTAACCAGGAAATCAAAGAGGAAAGAAAAAAAAAAATACATGAAATGAAAATGAAAACATAATGGTCCAAAATCTTTGGGATGCAGCAAAAGCTGTTCTAGAGGGAAGTTTGTAGCAACACAGGCTACCTCAAAAACAAACAAACAAACAAAAAAAAGATTTCAAATAAACAACCTAAGCCTCCCACCTAAAGGAGTTAGAAAAAGAACAAATGAAAGACCAAATAAGCAGAACAAAGGCAGTAATTATGATTAGAACAGAAATAAACAAAATGGAAACTAAAAAATAATAAAAATTAAAATTAAAAAAGAAGCAATAGAACAAATCAATGAAACCTGGAGCTAGTTCTCTAAAAAGATCAACAGAATTGATAAACCTTTATCCAGATTCATCAAAAAAAAAAAAAAAAGGAGAGGACTCAAACTCAGAAATGAAAGAGTAGAAATAACCAACACCACAGAAATACAAACAATTTTAAGAGAATATTATGAAAAGTTATAAGCCAACAAATTGGACAAGCTAGTAGAAATGGATAAATTTCTAGAAACATATAACCTCCCCAAATTCATATAACCTCCCAAAATTCAATGAGGACAAAGTACAAAATGTGAACAGACCGATTGCAGCAATTAAATTGAATCAGTAATCAAAAAAACTTCCAAAAACAAAAGTCCAGGATCAGATGACTTCAGAGGGAAATACCATCAAACATTTAAAGAAGAGTTAATATCTATTCTTCTCAAACCATTCCAAAAACTTGAAAAAGAAGGAAAACTTCCAAGTTCATTATATGAGGCCTGCATTACCCTGATACCAAAACCAGATAAACACTACGAGAGAGGGTTCCTGGTTGGCTCAGTTGGTTAAGCGACTGCCTTCGGCTCAGGTCATGATCCTGGAGTCCCGGGATAGAGTCCCATATCGGGCTTTCTGCTCAGCAGGGAGTCTGCTTCTCCCTCTGACCCTCTTCCCTCTCGTGCTCTCTATCTCTCATTCTCTCTCTCTCAAATAAATAAAATCTTAAAAAAAAAAACACTACGAGAGAGAGAACTACAGAGCATTATCCCTGATGAACATAGATACAACAATCTTCAATAAAATATTAGCACACTGAATCCAACAATACATTAAAAAAAAACATTCAAGATGATCAAGTGGGATTTATTCCTGGGATGCAAGCATGGTTCAATGTTTGCAAATCCATCAACAGGATACACACCCATAAGAGGAAGGGTAAGAACCATAAGATTATTTCAATAGAGACAGAAAAAACATCTGATAAAGTACAACATCCATTCAGGATAAAAACCCTCAACAAAGTATGTTTAGAGGGAACATACCTCAACATAATAAAGGCCACATATGAAAAACCCACTGTGAGCATCATACTCAATTGTATAAAACTGAGAGCTTTTCCTCTAAGATCAGAAATAAGACAAGGAGGTCCATTCTCACCACTATTATTCAACATAGTATTAGAAGTCCTAGCCACAGCAATCAGACAACAAAAAAGAAATAAAAGGCATCCAAACTGGTAGGAAGAAGTAAAATTTACAGTATTTGTAGATGACATGATACTACTATGTATGGAAAACCCTAAAGACTCCACCAAAAATAAAAACCTACTAGAACTGATAATTGAATTCAATAAGGTCATAAGATACCAAGTCAACATACAGAAATCTGTTTCATATCTCAACACTAAAAATGAAGCAACAGAAAAAGTAATTAAGAAAGCAATCCCATGAACAATTGCACTAAAAAGAATAAAATGCCGAGGAATAAATTTAACTGAAGAAGCAAACTATCTGTACTCTGAAAACTATAAAGCACTGATGAAAGAAATTAAAGATGACACAAAAAAATGGGAAGATATTCCATGTTCAAGGATTAGAAGAACAAATATTGTTAAAATGTCCATACTACCCAAAGCAATCCACAGATTTAATGCAATCCCTCTCAAAATACCAACAGCATTTTCCACAAAACTAAAACAAATAATCTTAAAATTAAATCCCTGAATGGCCAAAAACAACCTTGAAAAGGAAAAACAAAACGGGAAATATCATAATTCTAGATTTCAAGTTATATGACAAAGCTATAGTAATCAAAACAGTATGATACTAGCACAAATATAGACACACAGATTGATGGAACAGGATACAAAGCCCAGAAACAAACTCACAATTACATGGTCAATTAATCTTTGACAAAAGAGGCAAGAATATGAAAGGGGAAAAAGTTTCTTTAACAAATGATGTCAGAAAAACTGGACAGCTACATGCCAAAGAATGAAACTGGACCACTTTCTTAGATCATACACAAAAGTAAATTCAAAATGGATTAAGGACCTCTGAGGTGTGAAACCATAAAAACCCTGAAGAGAACATTGGAAGTAATTTCTGACACTGGCCAAAGCAAAGTTTTTCTAGAGACGTCTCCTGAAGCAAGGGAAACAAAAGCAAAAATATACTATTGGGACTGCATCAAAATTAAAAGCTTCTGCACAGCAAAGGAAACAGTCAACAAAACTAAAAAATAAACCACAGAATGGGAGAAGATATTTACAAATGACATAACCAATAAAGTGTTAGTATCCAAAATATATAAAGAACTAATACAACTCAACACTGAAAAAAACAAATAATCCAAAAAATGGGCAGAAGACAGGCACCTTGGTGGCTCCGTCAGTTGAGTGTCAGGCTCTTGATTTTAGCTCAGGTCATGATCTCATGGGCTGTGAAACCAAGCCCTGTGTCAGCCTCCACATTCAGCAGGGAGTCTGCTTGAGAGTCCCTTTCTCCCTCTCCTTCTGCCCCTTCCCACTCCCCACCCCACACACTCTCTTAAATAATATAAATCTTAAAAAAAAAAATGGGCTGAAGACATAAACACCTATTTCTCCAAAGAAGACATCCACATGGCCAACAGATACATGAAAAGATGCTCAACATTCCTCATCCTTAGGGAAATGCAAATCAAAACTACAATGACATATCACTTCATACCTGTGAAAATGACTAAAATCAAAAACATAAAAAACAAGTATTGGTGAGGATCTAGGAGAAAAAGGAACCCTCTTGCCCTGTTGGTGGGAATGCAAACTGGTGCAGCCACTGTGGAAAACAGAATGGAAATTCCTCAAAAATTTTAAAATAGTACCACTCTATGATACAGTAATCACACTACCATGTAGTAATGAAATATAAGAACACTAATTTGAAAGGACATATGCACCCCTATGTTATTACAACACTATTTACAATGGACAAATTATGAAAACAGCCCCAGTATCCATCCATAGATGAATGGATAAACACGTGCACACACAAGAATATTATTCAGTTTGTAAAAAGAATGACATCTTGCCATTTGCAATAATACGGATGGAGCTAAAGAGTATTATGCTAAGCAAAATCAGTCAGAGAAAGAGAAATATATTTTGATTTTACACATATGTGGAATTTAAGGAATAAAATAACTAAACAAAGGAAAGAGAGAGAGAGAGAGGACAAACCAAGAAACAGACTTTTAACTATAGAGAACAAACTGATGGTTATCAGAGGGGAGGTGGGTGGTAGAATGGGTAAAATAAGTGATGGGGATTAAGAGTACACTTACCATGATGGGCACTTAGTAATGTATAGAACTGGTGAATCACTATATTGGACCCTTGAAACTAATAAGCACTGTATGTTAACTATACCGGAATTAAAAAAATTAAAAACTTAGAAAAAATAATGTCATGCTATTTTTATTTTTAGTCATCTTTCACTGTAATCAAAAAATGTTTACATATACTTCATTTCTAGTTTATGATTATGGGAAGGCTGGTTAAAATACTCTGATATTACTGAAATCAGAATCCCCTTATATTTTAAATTTTTTTCAAATGTTTGATATTCTTTGGTTACTGTTTCATATTTGTAATGAGTTGGAAGGTGGCCCCCCAAAAATATGTCCATTTATAATTCATGATCTTATTTGGAGTAACAGTCTCTGCAGAAATAATTGAGGATTTTGAGATAATCATTCTGGATTATCCAGGTGGGCCCTAAGTACAGTGAATGGAGTTCTTATTAAAAAACAGAGAGAGAAATTTGAGACATACAGAAGAGGAATAACTCATGTACAGTCCTAGGTAGCTATGTGAGTTAAATAGCCCACAAGTCAATGAACACCTAAAGCCACCACAAGCTGCAAAAATCAAGGAAAGATTCTCTTCTAGAGCCTTTGAAGGGAGCACAGATGTACTGACATTTTGATTTCAGATTTCTGGCCAGTAGAACTGTAAGAAAACAAATTTCTATGTTTTAAGCCACTCAGTTTATGGTAATTTGTTACAACCTTCCTAGAAAAAGGTGCAATCAAGTTTGGGCTCCTATAACAAAATACCATAGACTGAGTGTCTTATAACCGACAAAAATTTATTACGGAGTTTCAGAGCTTGAAAGTCCAAAGTCCAGGGTGCCAATGTGGTTGGGTTTTGGTGAGGGTCCATCCTTTTCCATGTTGCAAACTTCTTATTGTATTCTCACATAGTACACAGGCAACAGAGCTCTCTAGGGTCTCTTTTACAAGGTAACTAATTCCATTTATATGAGATCCCTATCATAACCTAATCACTTCCCCAAGCCTCACCCCCTAATGCCATCACAATGAGAGGTCAGGATTTCAACATATACATTTGGGGGAGGGGCATAAATATTCATTCAATTGCAGAAACTAATACAATATTTAAAAATGAGTAATAGGAAGTTAAGTACTGGCTATGTGTGAAAAGTGGCAGGTTTTGTTTGGGGTGTATTACAAGAGGTTGAGTCATTATTCTGTGACATTCAATTGCCAGAAAGGGAGAGGGCTTTACCATAACCTGCACCAACTATTCTAGTTTCTCTAAGATTTTTTTAATCTAAATTATCTAGACCAGAATACTCAAGTATCTATCCTGAAGAGAAATGACTATGTCTGAGATTCAGCCTATAAGAGTATAAATTGTGCATGATTATCTTTTTTATTTTGGCACATTTTTCAGTCTTTTTCATGTATCAGTGCACATCACTTTAAATACCTAAGGATGCACATAATAACCTAGAATTCAAGATTTATAACAGTTCCTTTTCCTACCCCACCCTTTTTTGTTCTCATTTTAAGGTGTCTTGAAAGGGACCAATTTAGAAAAGGCCATTTTACCATCTTAGGGGGAAATACTGCTAGATATTTAAGTGTACTTTCAAAAACTGTTGCCTCATTTTACGGATGAGAGAACTGAGATCCAGAGGCTTTAAAGTAACTTACTCAAACAGACATAACCAGTGAGTGGCAATTCCAGATTCCTAATGCAGATTTGATTGCATCATTCTTAGAAATTCTCTGCCTCATGTTTTTTCAGCAAACAATTGTGTACCAAATATTGGCTAGTCAATAAATACAAATACAAAACATTTTTCTAGGTAACATGAAAAATAAGAGGATATATGATCTGGTGTCTCTCCCTTCAAAATATCTACAGTTAAATAGTGGTATATTAGAAGATGTCTAATTTCCATAGAAATTGAAAACAGTTTATATGCATTTTATGTCATAATTGAATATCCTGGAATATGTGTTTTATATGAGTAGTAGTAAGATCCCACAGAAAATAATGTTAAAATAAACCCTAAAATATTTGTCACTTGTTGGCAAGAACAAAAAGATTTTCTCTATGTATTCTGCCTACTGGCTCTACGTTCTAAGAGCCAGACAAAGCCACCCCACTACTTCTGACAGCCTGACTCTGTCTGCACTTTATCTGAATTTATTACTCATCATTTGTTATATTGCTAATAAAAACAGTATAAAATACTATCTTGTCACATTAAATCTGAAACAGAAATCTTGTTATATTTCAAGAAATGATTTAATATTAAATTACCTAAAATACTGGTGTAGAATGAAGTTTACCACCATTTCTGTGAGCTGCTAACTAAATACCGATTGGGGTAAAAGTTGCAACGTTAACTGCATGAGAAAAGCTTTTCACCTTACAGTGCAGAAGGGTCCTGTGTGTTTAGGTGCCTTGTGACTAAACCAATAGAGCAGAGCCAAGGATCAGGATCCCACATATTTCCAAGTCATACACTGATGTCTCTGGCTATCCATAGCACTTTAATTTTTTTTAAGTTATTAATGTAGTGAACCTTCTTAAAAAGTAAATAAATGGAAAAGCAGAATGGAAATAAAGAAATCATATCCTTGATATCTTTAAAAATGTATTAAAATGGCAATAATATAGTAATCTAATTCAGAGAGAAAATAAAGCTGTTGTATTAAGCCATTAAATAACTGGTTTTTGTTCTTTAGATTATCTGTAATTGAGACCAAATGTTAAAAGGTTTTATCTAGAACTGGCTTAGGGTATTTTCTGTGTTTCAAAAATAAAGAAATCCTTGTAACTAAAAATTCTAAAGTATTACTGAAAGACTGCTCTTCATTTTCCCATACTATTGTTAGCAATATCCCAAAATATATTAAGATATAACACCAAACTTTGTAGTCCTTTTTAAAATACATGGAATCAAGATTCAAAGTGAATGACTTTCACAGTTTGACTGTTTTCATATCCCATCTCTTTTTAGGCTTTCTTGATGGGAGGGAAAAATTGATTTTCTATAATATTCAAGCATTCTATAATAAACCAAATGGAAAAACCATGCTTCCTGCACCCCCTTCTAGCTTAGAAGGGTGTGTGTGTGTGTGTGTGTGTGTGTGTGTGTGTGTGTGTGTGTATTTTGGGCTGCAATTATTACCAACAATATAGAAAGCCTCCAGAAATAAAAATTAGTCATGATTTTCAGAAAACACCTTTAAACTGCTCATTTTATCAGGGAGAGAAAAGCATTTCAGAAAAACTAAGTATTTAATTCCCCAAATGCTCACCTGTGATTTATTCATGTACTTAATTTTTTTTCTAAATGTTTATTTTACCAATTTCCTGTTCAACACTCTAAGGTTCTTAAGCCATTTATTAAGAAATTAGAAAGTTGCAAAAATATGTTAAGCATTACCACTCCCAATTTTTATCCTGGGGCAAAGGCTTCCATAGTGATAATATTATTTTGAAAAAAATGAGAAAGGATGAAGGAAGGAAGGAAAAAAAGAAAGGAAGGAAGGGACTAATAATATCTAGAATTTCCAGTGAGAATGGGGGACATCACTGATAAATAGCTTAAATTTACTTTGCAGAATATCACATACCTATTCCTATGTTAAAAAGGAGCAAAGAAAAATCGACTGACACTATTTCCCTCAAGATTTAGGTTACCTCATCTGAAACACTCTTAGTGATTATTCCTAACACTGTCTGTATGGAATAGAGGACAGAGTGAATTGAGTAGGTCAGTTGCTAGTAGTACGGGACAAAGTGGCTTTTCAGATTCTATTGTAATGCTATTCAAAAAGAATCTGCTTCTAAATCCTTAAGTCTGTGTTTGTGTGCGTGTGTGTAGTTTATGTGCCTCTGTTTCAAATGGCCTACTCTATGCCAAGAAGGGAACAGGGGAGTAAAATCTGGCATATCTGAATCCCTACGGAATTAGAAGTTGGTATATTCACAAAGGTACATTAAGGAATGCACTGTTGTTAAAGCTTATGATCAGGTCTAGAACTTGCAGGCACAGTGACTGTCTTTAAATACAGAGAAGGCATAGTTATCACTCCCCCATCTCCACCCTCAGTCATACTTTCCAAGAGAAATGATCAACTTTTACTCTAGTCTTTACTCTTGGTTTTTCCTAAAAGGTCAAAGCAGGTTTCTTCCCACAAGTTTATAGAAAGTACACAGGTGAGGATTAGATCCAACCTACTTAGGCCATGAACTAATCAACCAGACCGCCACCCCATGATCACCTGCAAACCAACAACCACCTATTTTCATAGTGTTTTAGTTGTCAAATTTGACTTTGCTTCGAATAAAAGCCTTTCTCCTAGAGGGCAGATTGTGGATCAAGCTGCTAACCGGGTTTGTCAGTGACAAGCATGTTTCTGGATTTGAGGTTTTCAGATTGTGTGACTGAGATACCCAAAATGGAGTAGTCAAGAAATTGTGGAACCTCTGTTCAACTCTGTTTCTGAGCCATGAAGTCCTGAATACTTCCAACAGGCTTCTGCAGAGCAGCAATTCCTTGTGAAACTGCTGTGACAAATCTCACACTTGCACTTTAGGCACCTAACTTCATAAAGACCTCGCTTCCTCCTATTCCTCACTTCAGTAAATTGTTAAAAATGGGAAACCATTTCTTCCTAAAGATCTTTAAAATTGATCTGGGAAAAAAAAACATGGGCTTCAAAGGCAGACAACTGTGGAAACAATTTCAAGTTGTGCCCCTTACCGTTTCAGGGATTTTGAGGGAGATATTTGATTTTTGGGGGTCTCAAATTCCTTACCTGTATAATAATTATAAAATAACAACAGATTCATTTCCAGATTGTTGTGAAGGCTTATGAAATATTATAGGTGAAGAGGCCAAATACTGTGTCATATTACCCTCTTGGGCTTGCAGTGTCTGAATCAGACCCAACAGTCCCTGTTCACCACCTACTCCACCTACAAGCAATAGATCAATCATTAATTTCTACCTCACATCAAGGCCACTGAAATTGGCCTCTGAGTGAGCAATAGTTTTTTAAACCAAAATGTCTCACTTAGCAAATGGGGCAATACAATATCTCAATTCCCATATCTCAATACCTCAACCTTGGATGGCCTCCCTCCAAATTGAAGGATAACAAAGATAGACTTTTCTTTATTCAGAACAGCCTACTTTGTTTGATTCACCAAAGAATCCCTTAAGAACAAGTAAAATTTACCTAACATTACATTAGATTTTAAAGTGTGACTCTGAATTCAGTAGGCAACTTAAAGTTCTTTTCTCGTATTAAAAACTGTATTTCCCCTCAAAATCAAAGAGCTGTTCCCTGATAGTAATAAAAAGGTCAAGTTTGGGGCAAAATGATTTCCATCAGCCAAAATATCAAAGTTTTCATGCCTACCCTTGAACCAAAACACTTAGAAATAAAGAGTTAAATGGTATAACTCCAATATCGTTAATCCTTTCAATTGTCCCTTTTTCTAGAGCAGTTCTTGAAGGGTAGTGAGAAAACGCTTAGTGGTCCCTAAGAGCTGATGAGCAGTCCAAGACAAATTCCCTTTTCTGATCACATACCTGTGTAAGAATGAATTTTCTTTAAATACTTCATCTAAAGCAACATGTCACACCAGAATGAATGCAGAAACAGAAACGAGAATTCAGCCGTCTTCTAGTAAGTCAGGCATTAAAGAAACTGCAAACTTCAAAACAATGCACGCCTCTTGCTAATTTTTGGCTTTGAAAAATAAGACTTTTTCCTTTAAAAATGTGTTATTTATATTAACAGATAATAGGTTTCTTCTAATAAAAACCATTTTTTTAAATTTCTGATTTAATCTCTAACATTATCAATGTATTGTTAAATAAAAAAAAAACTATGTGGAATTTAAGAAACAAAACACATGAACAAAGGTGAAGGGAAGGAAAAATAAATTAAGATGAAAATAGAGAGGGAGGCAAACCATAAGAGACCCTTAACTCTAGGGAACAAACTCCTGGAAGGGAGGTGGGTGGGTGGGGATAATTGGGTGATGGGCATTAAGGAGGGCACTTGATGTAATAAGCACAGGGTGTTATATGCAACTGATGAATCACTAAATTCTACCCCTGAAACATATAGTGTATGTTAAGTAAATTGAATATGAATAATTAAAAAAGAAACAAAGAAAAGAAAACCACAGGCTCAAAATGGCATCAGTCAGGTTGAATCCCCAAACTGGGACTTAATACCTAATCTAATTGCTGTTTCAACCTCCCCCAGAAATGTACTTTTAACTGGTCAGTCAGGAATTTTCTGGTAAGTGCCAATGAAGTAATCTGCCACAGGGACCTTTTCCATCCCCCAAAGGAAGATGAGGTAATCCGCATAATAATACGCACCCCCCCCTTCTTCCTCTTAGGGGAAAGCAATCTTGCCTGGAACAATCTTTTTTTTTTTTTTTTTTTTTTTTTTGCTAAAACTTTCCTACCCCTCCCCTCCTTCCCAGAAAAATTCTTCCATTTTGTACTCCTCAGAAGTCCCCTCTACTTCCTAGGTGGGATGCTGCCTGATTCCTGAATTGTTTAATGAAGCCAATTAGATCTTTGAATTTACTCAGTGTCAATTTTGTGTTTTCACAGTATACATAATACATACACATAAGCCTGCTGGGGGTACTCAATAATTTAAGTGTCTAAAGGGATCCAGAGTGAAAAGTCAAAGTTCCCAAATTCCAACAATCTGATGCCTACATTCAATCTTTTTCATATTTCTTCTGCCAAAGGCTGACATATTAAGGCAAATATAATCAAAATAGCAGCAGCACCACAAAGGTGTACAGAAATTTGTAGTTTTAATTTGTTTTTATATGTATTATTAAAACAGAGCCTTGTCTGTCAGGTGAACATAGTTACTATTTGTAATTATTTTGAAGACAGTAAAGATAACTTTGATACAAAACGGCTGGAGTACAACTGGTAGGTAGCAGTGTTGAAATGAAAGATCCATTAACTTTTAAACTACAAAACCTCCAATTAAGGCTAAAACTCAATCATAAGTCAAACGACACAAATGTCCCTCATTCCACCCCCAAGACTAGTTAAATTTTCATCAACAAAGGCAAGCCTCTGAGAAATCTACTTTCTTGTTCTTAGCGTAAGGTATTAAAATACACTTCTAGAAAGCTTGAAATAATCCAAATCTTTAGCATTTGGATTTGGCTTTGCCATAAAGTCTATGATGCAATTTATTCCTGTTTGTGGAAAAATGTCTAACCTCCATCCTTGTACCTCCATATTGTGTCTTCGTGGAGGCATAACAAATTGGTAACTGCTACATACTTGTATTGCTTACATTGTTTCTTTATCTTAATATTCATGACAAACTATTACTTGGTTTTAGCATCCCACAGAGTCCTAGAAATATTGAGTATTAATTCCAGCACATTTCCCTCAACAGCCCACTTCTTTTGACTGAAATGCCACAAGTCTATTAAATTCCACCATCATCTATGCCTATTGCACTAGTCTCCTAATTCCTTGCTTATAGTTGTACCTCCAAAAAATTTTTTCCAAAGGTTATCATTCATTATTTAAAACACTTTAATCATTTACAAACTCCCTAATCTGACTTAAAAGATCTCTCTGGTGCCTATTTGTTTTTTATTTCTCAATGTCTACCTCTTTCTCTTCATCCATTTGTCCCATTGCATTGGACTTTATATTCCTCCAAGCTAATTTTTGCCATAGGACCTTTGTGCTAGCTTCTCACTCTGCATGATACACTTTCTTACTGACCCCCACATAATCTATTTGCCTAGAATTTTCCAATATCTGATGTTACTTTTTTTTTGTAAAATTCCATTTCTTCTAAGACATAATCTCAATAAATGTTATGCTGTTCTTTGCCATCTAGACTAGTTTCTGATATATAGTGAGAAACAAAAATTCACACAATGTTGAATGAATAATTAACAAACCAAATAACTAAAAATCAATTAGCTTGATTATATAGGAAGGAAATCCTTAACAGATTTACTCTTATTTAGGCATTTTTAACATTCTGGCTAATGAAACAAAGATTTCCCAACTTAGAATTTTTTGTTTCTGCCAGGACCAAGCTTTGCTTTAAAGGGGAAGAAGGATATTTTTCTACTACAGTGTAATTTTAACTATAATACAATTCTGAACAATTATCACAAGAGCTCCATTGAGCTGAGCAATATGAAATGATTTAGCTTATAGCCACAGAAAGTATTCTCTATATCCTCCAATTAAGGAATGGGGGGGAAATGTCCTCTTCTTTTCAACAAAAACTATTTTTAAATGAATCATCATGTCTAAATTGTACTATAATAAAGTAGTATTTCAAGAATAGCTTTGTCAAATTGAACACAATAGTGATGATCTTCTCTATATCACTATGTCAATGACACTGGTAGATACTAATATATAATTATTTGAATCAAACTTTTGAAACAAGCATCTTTTAGTAATTTTTCAATATTGCTATTTCACATTGAGTACCAGATGTCAGAAGAGTTGAAAACATGTTTATTTTAGTCTCTTGGTCCTTCAAGATTTTTATGACTCAATACCATCCTCATCTCGCATGGATATGTATTTAGCCTCATTGAGTGAACAGGCTTTGAGGAGCAGCAATCTGCATACTTCTAAAAGAAATGATTTAGCCACCTGCACTTTTGGAAAATTATAAAAAAAAGCTATAGAAAACTTTCTAAGGCAGGAAATATTAATAAATAATTTTTTAAGGATTTTGGATCTCTGAGGATTATGGAGCCTCATTAAGGTGCAAGTTCCTAAATTTAAAGAGAAATAGACATGAAGTGAGCTTGATGATTCACAAATCTGGAAGAAAATAAGTTAGCAAAGTTTAATGTGACTGCTATTTCAGAAGAAATGACACAATACACTTTGCAATTTCCAAACAACATGTTCAAGGTAACTTACACTGTCAATATTCCTTCCTGTCTCTTTCTCTCCATGCTCCCAACACAGCCTATTCCTCCCTCTCTTTGAAGTCTCAATGCACACTAGCTATTAGAGGCTCTGGAAGATCTTTGTAAAAAAACTTAATTTGTTTCACACACATTTGCTTCGTCATGTCTCCTAGAAGCACATTTATGCAGAAGGCAATCTGGGAAACTAGGATCTATACGGTAAGACTTGGTTAACTGAAATTCCACAGAATGTGAGGAAGACCAGGCCTAAGTTCAGGAGTTACTTCTTCAAAGCCATCAGATAAAAGTACACAAGACTTACCGATTTTACAGAGCTAATGAGAAGTAACTTCAGGGAACTTACTCTAAAGTCTCTGAATTTTTGAGTTACAGATTAAGTTATAAATTTAATCCAATTTCCTTAGTAAATCTTAAGATTTTCATTTGATATTTCCTACTTTAAACCTGGAGAAACCGTGAGATGGATTATAAGTATATAAAATAAATTGGTGAAGACTGAATTCAGCTCGGCTTTACTTTGTGGTAGAAGAAACCCAAAGATTACTTCAAATTTACATTTTTTATAACTTTTAATTTTAATAAATGATTTCCAATTGCTCCAAAGCTTCTTAGAACTACTTCTACTTCTATAAATATTAATGAAAACATATTTTAATATGGTTGTTATTTGATGAATGTTTCTGAAGATTTGTCTTTCTAGCATATTTAAGATTTTTATTCTTCTCAATTTGCATCTATTCTATGTCACTAAAGCTATTACCAACTTTATTCTAAATATGAGAAGTTGTTCAAGTTATGCTGACAATGCCCTTAAAAGTGGAATTAACTAGTTACATTACAAGACGTGTAATTGGTAAAATGCTATATTTCAAGAAAATGCTAGTATATTGACTATTCATTGTAATAAGGCATAATTACATATAATTGCATATACTTGGTGAAAGAGTAGCCTTCAAGTCTTCCTAGTTTTAATGTGATCTTATTCTCCATAATTACCTAGACTGATACTGGTTAACCCCCCTGGACTAATGCAAGAGTTTGTAGATGTCAGTAAAAGAGAATAAGGATGGTTGTTTTATGATACAATTTTGAACCCACTCTAATTTTTATATGTAGATACATTATGGCATATAAGTCATTTTCAATCTTCATTACTTTACTACTACTGATAAATTACTTGAAAGAGACTACTAGCTGATTTTAGTACAGGAGTATGACAAAACTCTGTGGCTCAGATTCGTTAGTTTAGGAGAGTGGGTCTAAAAGTTTTTTAATGGAATTAGAAAGGTAGAAAAATCTTACTGAGATGAGATGATAAAGATAAGCAATTTGAGGGAGGGTATAATATACATACCATTATTTACTTCAGCAATAGGCTTATAATGATTCTCATTTGACCTGCATATGTACCATACTTTTCATCACTAGTTTTCAAAGTGTTGTCCTTGGACAAGGCAAAATAAAATCTGTTGGGAATATTTATGTTATAAATAGGTTAAAAATCCAAGCTCTACATTTACTGATTGACCTAGGATGAATATTTAAAAATAATATTCTTATTGCAATTAATAAGTAAAGTCTGAAAGATAACCTCCAGTTATGGTAATGTGACATAAGAAAATTACCAAATGTTAGTAGTTCCCAAAGGGGGTATTTACTCAATCCAACAAACTAAATGGATAATGAGGAATATAAATCTACAATAATTTGTAATTGTTTGTAAGAATAACAGTTGTTGAAAACCAGAACATACTTGAAATAGTTCTGGTGATGTACTAATAGAAGTTCTCCATGCAAGTTGTAAAAAGTCCAGTTATCCATAAATACACATGTGCAGTAGGAGCTTTATTGTGGTGCCAAATACTTACTGTTTTGTAGTGAGACTTTGTGCTGAAATACTTGGAGTTATGAAAAAATTTACCAAATTAATAGTTTAGCTTAGCATAGCAAGTATCAGCACTCCTTATTTATTTGGTTGGTATTAGTAAGTACCCAGTTGGTCATACGCAAACTTAAAAGTCTAAGACATTGCATTAAATTTCCATTACGAGACAAAAATAGATCTGTATTTTGTATCAGTTCTTTGGTCACTGAACTTAGTACAAGTTTACTACTATTCAGTAAAATCCTCCAGTCACTACTTTGATAAACAAAGATTGAGATCCTTTGAAATATAAACTTTTTTTTCCAGTTGAAAGGTCTATATAATTAAATTCCAAAATAATAAAAGAGCAAATTATGGTTTTAACCCTTAGTGATTACAGAAAATCATTTTAACATATTGCAACTTTAGGCAATGATTTAATCAGGACTGTCTTTTCGTAAATCTGCACTTGGTAATATCATTTGGGTAGCCTGAAATTGGCCATGGTGGGAAGATTTATATCATGGAAATGAGCAAACCTGTAAATATGGCCTTCATTTCACTCTCTTCCTCAATGGAGAGCTGGTTGCTACACAATAACCAGCACACCCCTGATTTAAAGTTCCACAGGAAGTACTGCTCTTTTTCTAAAATGGATAAAGACACAGCATATATTTGGACTTAATAAATAAAATTACTTTAATTTCTGTCCTTGTATATTATATAGTAGGTCATTACAAGACAATGCTCCTGCTTCAAAACTAGGCATTCAATTAAATTATAAAATAATAAAGACATCACAGAAATGCATTTGCAAAAAAGACTAGATAAAGGAAGTTCTAGAGAGTAGAGAGCCTTTCAGACCTTACTTCCTGAACCATTTTTTTTCTCAAGGCATTTGGTAATTGTAGGCTTAAACTGAAGACTGTGATTCATAAAAGCAAAGAGCTTCTACTGGAGGAAAGAAAAACCAACCAAACCTTAGCTGCATGAAGATGGAGTTGGCTGCCAGGAATTTTGGGGATAGCACAATATGCTGGACAGTTAGGAAAAAACTTCTAAAAGGAATATTGATATATTCAAGAAACTCAGCAACCACAGCAGAATAAATATAAAGAAAACTATAATTACACATATAATAGTTAAACTGCTGAAAAATAAAGACAAAAGGAAGAATCTTAAAAAACATACAAGGAAAAAACACATTCCCTTCAATGGGGGAAAAGACAGGAAGAGAGAGAGACTGACTTTATCTGACTTGTCACTAGAAATCATGATGCTCAGAACCAAATGGGGCAAATATTTATAGTGTCAAAATAAAAAGTAACTGCTAATGCTGAATTTACTATTCAAAACAAACAAAAAACCTTGAAAAATAACACTGAAATAAAGTCATAAACTAATTTTCAGACAAACTAAGGAAAGTTGTTTTCATCAGGCCTACAATAAAAGAAAAATAAATTAAACCAAAATGCACTTTGGAAAGTTCACAAAATTGAAATATCTCTGGAAAAAACTGATTAAAAAACAAAGAAAAACCCCCACAAATTGTTCACATAAGAAACGAAAAAAATTAATAGGATTCTACACATTATCAAATTAATTAGAAGGTATTGTCTACTACATACAAACTTCACAATTTGCATGAAATGGAAAAACTTTTGAAAAAAATCCTTTTATAATAACTGAAAGGAGAAAAAGCATAAACATGAGTAATTGTGAATCTACTAAAAAAAAACATAGCTCTTTCTCTCTCTCATCCACCCCCTCTACACACATACAGTTAGGAATCACTGGCTTTAGCAGTGAACTCTTTGAACATTTAAAATATTTAGAAATAAGATCAGACCTGCCCAAACTCTTCCAGAGAACAGACCAAAAGAGGACAATCTAATACCGATTCCTAAACATTGCAAGAACATTACACTACAGGAAAATTACAGACCACCTCTGACATGAACAAATACAGTAATCCTAAACAAAATATTACCAAATCAAGTGATAAATGTCTGTGTATGTATTCCTCAACAAGAAGGGATTGTTATACATTTCAAAATAAAAAGGTTAACTCTTATAATATTAATATTAAAGTGGAGAAATATCTCACGATTATCTCAATAGATTCAGATAGATCACCCTGTCAAAATAAAAACTCAGCACTATAGGAATTAGTTTTAACTTCCTTTACCCGATAAAGAATAATAATTTACAATTTTACTTTGGCTTACTAATATTAAAAAAAATTGCCACCTAGGTCTGATATAAGAAACAGACGAAGGAAGGAAGGAAGGAAGGATGGAAGGAAGGCAGGAGGGAGGGAGGAACTCCTGATATTGTCACTAGGACTCACCATTCTATTGGTGACTATACCAAGTGCAATGAGTTAATAAAGAAAATTACATATGAACTAGAAATAAAGAAGCGAAACTGTTATTTGTAGAAACATGGTAACGTACTTGAAAAAGTCATAAGAATCTATAAACTATCCAAATTAATGAATATAGTACTTGAATATGTATAATACATAAAAAATATTTCCATGTATCAACAAATAAAACACAAAGAATTAAATATAATTTGCAATAGTCTCAAAAATATTAAATGTCTAGTTACAAACTTATAAGATGTACAAGAAGCTTAAAACTATTTTTAACTATTAAGAGAAACTGAAAATTTAAATAACTGGAAAAATATATGTGTCTAAGGATGAAAATCAATACTGTTTAATCAGCTCTTCCCACATAATTATAGAGATTTAATATAATCCCAATCAAAATTCTAAAAATTTAGGTGTAAAGTAAATCTCTGTTTTAAAAAATTATACTGAAATTTAAAAAACCAATAGCCAAGGCAATACTATAGAAAAAATCTGGAGAAATTACAGTACCAGCAACAAAAACCTAAGGAGCTAAGATGTCATAAAAAAGGAAACAAGGCTCTATTAGCAGGGTATTGTGTTAGTATAAGGATAGGGAAACCAACCATTAGAAAATAATGAAGTGTCCAGAAGCAGAACCACTTGATTTGTGATCAAGTTAACACTGCAATTCTATTAGATAAAGATAGCCTTTTTAATAACTGCTGAGTCATTTGGATATTTATATGGAAAAAAACAATTTTTTAATCATCACAGCACACTACACCTAAAAATGAATTCTAGATGGATTATAAATCTAATTAATAAGAGCTAAAACAATCAACATAAAGAAAATACATGACCTTGGAATAGCCAAGGATTCCTTAAACATAGTGCAAAAGATGATAAACACAAGATCAAATGAGAAGAAAAAAGATAGTCTTTTACATTTGTAAACATTGTAAATATTTGCCATTTCTAATGTTCTTCATTCCTTCTTCTAAATAGGAGTTTCTATCTGGTGGTATTTTCTTTCAGCCTGAACTTCCTTAGCTCATTTTTGTTGATTGTTTGTTTGTTTGTTTTTCTTAAAGGGCAAGATGCTGGTAAACTGGCTGGAATTCCTACTATCCTGGCCAAGAATTCTCTCCAATTTACTTATCTATTTAAAAGTGTTTTTTTATTCAATATTAGAGGTGGAATAGGCAGAATAGTAGCTCTCAAAGATGTCTTGTTACACACAATGTACTCACAGAAGTCCTTAGAAGTGAAACAGGGGCATCAGAATCACAGGAGATACGATGACACTAATAGAGATTATAGTAGTGTAAATGCTGGCTTTGAAGAAAACCAAGAGCCAAGGAATGTGGGCAGTCTATACAAACTGGAAAAAGAAAGGAAATTAATTTTCCCCTGGAGCCTCCAAAAGGAATACACACACCTTGTTTAGCCTAGTGACATCTATTTCAGATTTTGGCCTCCAAAATTGTAAGCCTAATCTTGTGTTACTTAACACTGAGTTTGTGGTAATTTGTTACAACAGCAGTAGAAAACTACTAGGTCCACCTTCATTTTTGCAGATTATTTTCACAAGCTATAAAATTCTGAATTTTTCTCTCTCTCTCAGCACTTTGAAAATGTCATTTCATTGTCTACTGACCTCAGTATTTTCAAGGAGAAATCAGCTATCATTCATAGCTTTCCTCAACTATATGTAATGTATCATGTATTTACTTACAAGGATTTTTGTTGTTGTGAGTTTTAGGAGTCTGACTCTGAGGTGCCTTGGTATGGCTTCATTGTATTTATCTTGACTATATTTGGATGAAATTCTTGAATCTTTAGATGTTTTTCTCCCAACTTGGGAAAATTCTAGTTATTATTTCTTGAAATACTATTTATTATCTATACTATCCTTCTGACACTGTAATTGCATGTTTGGTAGACCACATGATATAGTCTTACAAGACAATGGGCTCTGTTAACTTTTTTTCAGTTTTTCATCTCTCTTCCTGGAGTGGAATGATTTCTATTAATCTATCTTCAATTTTGCTGACACTTTCATTTGTGACATTTAAGTATTTTTAAGTTCAAGCATTTCTTAAAGATTATAGATAACATACTTTTAAATTCTAGGATATCCATTTATCCTTCTTTCACATATTTGACTTCAACACTTAAGTTTCCCATCTTTTCAATATTTATAACATTTTTTTCTCTATTTTCTGGGACATATTTATGAATAATTGCTTTAAAATCTTAGTCTTGGGCTCCTGGGTGGCTCAGTTGGTTAGGCGACTGCCTTCGGCTCAGGTCATGATCCTGGAGTCCCGGGATCGAGTCCCACATTGGGCTCCCTGCTCAGCAGGGAGTTTGCTTCTCCCTCTGGCCCTCCCCCCTCTCATGCTCTCTATCTCATTCTATATCTCAAATAAAATCTTTAAAAAAGTTTTTTTTAAATCTTAGTCTTAGTTACAACACCTGTCATTTTGGTTCTTATTTCTATTGATTTGTGTTTTCTTGACTATGGGTCACATTTTCCTACTTCTCACATGTCCCCTCATTTTATTTTTCTGTTGTCCAGATACTTTGTAGAAATTCTAGATTTTTTTTTTATCTTCCTCTATAAAGTGTTAACTTGACTGGACTACAACTACACACTCTTTTCCCTGCTAGTAGGAACAGATGAAACCTACATTTCCCTGACCTCAGCTGTTGTCTTTGGCAGGGATTCTTAAAGTCTTCACTATCCATACTTAGTTCAGAAGTCTACAAAGAGCTGGAGGAGAATTTACAAGACTTTTTCCCCATTGTGTCTCATTCCTTTCTCAATTTTCTCCTCACTTCCAATTACTCTAAAAGCCCTGAATTTTATTTTATGAGTCATCAAGTTGGTGAGATGTAAATTTCTGCTTCAGCATCAGCATCTTCGGGCTATATGAGCCAGAAGTTCTCATAGGTTAAAAACGAACAAATGTAAATCTCACTCAATGAATTTACCAATTTTTATAGGTTGACACTCTACCACATTTTGGGTTTTTTTTGGTTAATCCAAAGTCTTAAATAATTTTTGTATTTTTTTCAAAGTTCATACAAGCTATTCTGAGTCTAATATTACCAAAATAAGAATTGTGTTAACCACACAAAAATAGTGATACATGGACATTAAAATATACTCTTTTTATGAAAATTATATCATTACCTATGTGAAAAGGCAAGTCTCAGTGTGGGAGAAGACATTCTCAAATCCTGTATCTGAGACAATATCCAGAATATATAAAGAATTTTTATTCATCAATAAGGAAAAGTCAGATGGGGCGCTTGGGTACCTCAGTTGGTTAAGCACCCAACTCTTGGTTTGGCTCAGGTCATGATCTCAGGGTCATGAGGTCAAGCCCTGGGTGGGGCCCCATGCTCAGTGAAGAGGTTCTTTCCCCCTCCCTCTCCTTCCCCTTCTGCTCTTCCCCCCCACTTGCACTCTCTGAAATAAATAAATAAATCTTTTAAAAAATAAGGAAAAGTCAGAAAAACAAAAAATGGGCAAAAGACTTTAAAAGACAGTTCTCGAATATGATATCTAAGGGGCCAATGCATACAAGAACAATTATAAATTTTATTCATTATTAGACAAATGCAAATTAAAATCACAGGAGAAACCATTACACGCTCACTAGAATTGCAAAATTTAAGGAGAAAGAAAATAATGTTTATGAGCATGTGTAACAATCAGAACACTCTGACACTGGTAAGCAAGTAAACTCTTTGGCAACATCTACTAAATTTGACAATCTATGTACTTTACAATCGAGCTATTCTATTCCTAAATTTATACCAAATACAAATGTGCACCTATCCCCACCAGAAGACATGCTGTGGAATGTTCACATCAATATTATACTAAACATCCATTTGGGAAGAATTCAATAACCACCAATTGTGTAATATATAATATTTATTCACCCAATTACATACTATATAAAAGTAATAATGAACTACAACTGCACACAGCAATATTCATGAATCTCACAAACATGCTAACTAGGCACAAAGGAATATATAATGTATTATATAAAGAAGAAAATTTATCTATGAATAAAATTTTCTACAAAAATTGATCAATGCTGTTAGCAGTCAAGTAATAGTTACTTGGGGGTGACATTTAGTGAATAGAAGGAACAGTGACAATATTTTGGTGGTGCTAGTATCAATAAAGTCCTTAAAATATTTTAATACTATGTATATCAAGTTAAAAATAGCATGTTCTAAAAAACTCCTCTGAGACAAACACAAGATTCAGATGAATTATACAGATTAACTATAATAAACTCCAGATTTTGTTTTAACAGTCATCACTGATTTGGGTTAATCTATTAAATCTATTGATTTTGTCCATTTTGTGTATAAGCTTATGCTTTGTAATTTTGCAAGAGTTATGGTATCTTTCCATTATATTTTCATAACATCAATGTCCTTGTCTATCTACCTAATAAATATCTAAAACAATTAAATCTTATTGTGCATTACAAAACTCCAATGAAATCAAAATTATAGAGTGAGCAGTGTTTTTAAAGGTTACTACATTCTCTCTCCTTTTTTTAATGTTAGGCACATCTGTATCAGAATTTCCAATGTTCAAGTCTTCAAAAATTGTGTATCTTTCAAGCATTAAGAAAGGCATTTCAAAACAACATACCCTTCTATCATTTTCCACTTTACAAGTCCACTTTTCTCCCCACTCCCTAAAAGGGCCCTAAACCCTTCAGGCCTTGAATCATGTCACTATCATTCCAGCTAAACGGAACTGGAGAGCACTCCCCTGGGTTCCTATTAACACCTGCTACTTAATCAGCCAGAGGGGCTGTTGGTGACTGATGGCAAAGAGTTCCATCCATCCCTCCTCCTTACCTCCCGAGAGGCTATACCACCATTGCAGCCATCCCTGCCTGGGGACTGAAAGTAAAAAGAGACAGGGCGACACAGAGAGTTGGAGAAATACATCCAATTTTTCAAAAGCTGGAATTTGTTAGTAGCAAATTCTCAGTTATAAATTTGCAAACCAAGAACATGCAGCTGTGGAATGTATTAGCTACAAATCTGTAATTTTTCAACTTTGAGAATCATAAATATTTTAGGTATTGTACAAATGCAGCATCAAATAGTAATAGAGACCTCCCTGGAAAGAAGGTTAGTACGATAAGATGTATGCGGTTAAACGTAGGGGGGCCTTACATTCTGAACAAGGAATAAGTTTAGCAGTGCAGCCATCTCTAATTTAGACTGTTTTCTTAATCTGCTGCCAGGGGACCATGCTGGGTGATTCACAGTAATGAACTCCACCTGGATGTTCTGTAATCTGAAAAGGAGAACTGCAGCCTAGTAACTATTGTTACCACAGATCTGGTTGAACGAGCTCTAATTTGATCATTAAGTGACCATCCCACCAAGGAACCATGAGAAATGCTTAGAATCTACCATTCCATGAGAACAGAAGAAAGACTGCTGGTTTAAGTAAGATTATTATCAAAAAAAAACTTACATTGAGAAAAAAAAAGAAACATTTGTAGAACAAAAATAAACTAATACTAAATATTTAATCTTGAACCAGTAGATCATATTGTTAGTTTAATGGGATCAGTATTTTTTAAAAGTAAAAAAAGTAACAAATTTTCTTCACAGACAAAAGAGGTTTACTAAAACTGTTTTAACACCATTATACAATCAATGGCAGTTAAATTGCCAGTAACTATAATCCTTGGGGCAATAAGTTATATGCTATTATGTACTGCATAACAAAAATATATTGTATAGATAGCATTTTTACAGATTCAGATTATATATATGCGCATATATATATATATATATCACTGTTTCGTAAGAGTAATGAAATGCCATCTATATACTGGAAAGCACAAGCTGAACTATATGGCTTAAACTTCTTTATTTCTGTCTGAAACTCTGGTCATACTATCTTAATAAAGTAATTTGAGACCAAGGCCATGGCCACTGCTACTGCCTGTTATTTTATCAAGGCCCTTGGGAACCAACCTCGAAAAAGTTCTATCACTAAACAGGCCATTGGTTGATCTTGTTGCTCCCTGTTACTGAAATTAATTTTCTGTCCATTCCCTATTACAAATTCTTGTTCACTTTAGTGGACGTTTATTGTATTTCCTTGTCCACTCTCCCTTCTTCTGATAATAGAATATAAAGTACATGTTTTTCTGGATAACCACTCCTCCCTTACTTGTAATCCTTATAGTTTGACACATGTCAGGTTTACAAATATACTTATAAGCTATATGAGCCAATAAAGAATTCACTTACTCACTCAATCCACTCATGCATTTATTAACGAACTATAGAAATGATCCCTGAAAGTATAGTCTTCATTCATGCATTTATTGACTATTGCTTATCAAGTTCTTGATTTTCTGTTGAATCTTGATAATATTCTGCCACACTGTTGGATAAATCCTGTCCAACTGCACCATAAACAGGATTCTTTTTTTTCTTTTTTTTTTAATTTTTTTATTGTTATGTTAATCACCATATATTACATCATTAGTTTTTGATGTAGTGTTCCATGATTCATTGTTTGTTCATAACACCCAGTGCTCCATGCAGAATGTGCCCCTTTAATACCCATCACCAGGCTAACCCATCCCCCTACCCTCCTCCCCTCTAGAACCCTGTTTGTTTTTCATAGTCCATCATCTCTCATGGTTCGTCTCCCCCTCTGACTTACTCCCCTTCATTCTTCCTCTCCTGTTATCCTCTTCTTTTTCTTTTTTCTTAAAATATGTTGCGTTATTTGTTTCAGAAGTACAGATCTGTGATTCAACAGTCTTGCACAATTCACAGCGCTCACTGTAGCACATACCCTCCCCAATGTCTATCACCCAGCCACCCCATCCCTCCCACCCACCACCACTCCTGCAACCCTCAGTTTGTTTCCTGAGATTAAGAATTCCTCATATCAGTGAGATCACCTGATACATGTCTTTCTCTGATTGACTTATTTCACTCAGCATAATACCCTCCAGTTCCATCCATGTCGTTGCAAATGGCAAGATCTCATTCCTTTTGATGGTTGCATAATATTCCATTGCATATATACAGCACATCTTCTTTATCCATTCATCTGTCGATGGACATCTCGGCTCTTTCCACAGTTTGGCTATTGTGGACATTGCCGCTATAAACATCGGGGTGCACGTACCCCTTCGGATCCCTACATTTGTATCTTTGCGGCAAATACCCAGTAGTGCAATTGCCGGGTCATATGGTAGCTCTATTTTCAACTTTGTGAGGAACCTCCATACTGTCTTCCAGAGTGGCTGCACCAGCTTGCATTCCCACCAACAGTGTAGGAGGGTTCCCCTTTCTCCGCATCCCTATCAACATCTGTCGTTTCCTGACTTGTTAATTTTAACCATTCTGACAGGTGTGAGGTGGTATCCCATTGAGGTTTTGATTTGGATTTCCCTGATGCCGAGTGATGTTGAGCACATTTTTATGTGTCTGTTGGCCATTTGGATGTCTTCTTTGGAAAAATGTCTGTTCTTGTCTTCTGCCCATTTCTTGATTGGATCTTTTGTTCTTTGGGTGTTGAGTTTGACAAGTTCTTTATAGATTTTGGATACTAGCCCTTTATCTGATATGTCATTTGCAAACAGGATTCTAATACCCAGACTTGTTAGTTTGTATGTATATACATATATTTGTGTGGATAGATACTTTAAAAGACGTAAAGAGCAAATTATCATGCCCATGTTTAACTATTTTGTGTATCAGATTTTAATACATGTAGTATTTCCTAAAATGCATTTTGATTAATTTTACAAAGTAATCAGAAGATTTTCAGTCAATGTTGAGTATTTTATAATAGATCAATAAAGGAATTACCTGTCACAAGGGAGAATGTGTTCTTGTTCCTGGAAGTTTAATAGTAAAGGGTGATCATCCCTTCATAAGTATTTTGTAGTAGGGATGCTCACTATCGATGACAGTCAGATTAGATGATCTTTGATATTCAACAAAGGTATTTTTTTATTAATAAATTCATAGTTTGTATAGATGAGAGAACTCTAAGCACCAGGCAGAAATGAAAAATAATGAGCAAATATTTGGCTTGAACATTTAAAGTGGACTTAGACCAAGACAAATAGAAAACAGTATAAAAGTAAATCAAAGTAATATGTCAACAAATTGGATAGTATGTTTTAGCTGAATATATAAATGCTAAAGAGATTTTCACAAAGATATTTAATAAATAAAGAGTTCTAGGAGAATTTTATTTTGAGTTCATCACAGTAATAATACATTAGCTTTAGTAATTATTCCCAAACTCTAGTCCCTCAACTTTTCAATTTCAATTACTTTTTCCATTCTCCACATGTATTACCCACAAGGATAGTCTAAACAACGTTTTCTCTTGGATTCATTGGTATCAGGAGATATCATACAGCTCTCTACCTCAACCCAGTAAACGGCAACTCCAAATTCTATTGGCTATGTATTTAAATATGTATTTAAAATATATCTATACTCTATTTACTTATCAACAGACTAATGAGAAAAAATGCACAAATCTATCATACTTTATGACTTTAATACTCTTCTCTCAATCATCAGAAAAATAAGAGGGAATGTGAGAATATAAAAAGAATGAAACCATCATGACCCTATTATTTTTAAGACTATTTTCTTAGAGAAGTTTTAGTTTGTTTTGTTTTGTTTTTTTTCCCCAAAGATTTTACCCATTTATTAGAGAAAGAGAGTGAAAGAGTGTATGTGTGTGCATGGGGGGTTGGAGAACAGAGGGAGAAAGAGAAACAGACCCCCTTGCTGAACAGGAAGTCCAACATGGGGCTTGATCCCAGGACCCTGAGATCATGACCCAAGCCCAAGGCAGATGCTTAAGTAACTGAACCACCCAGGCACCCCAAGAAGTTTTAGTTTTATAACAAAACTGGGAGGAATAGAGATTTCCCATTTATTCCCTGCCCTATACATGCCTAATCTCCCTCATTTTCAACATCATTCACCAGAATTGTCCATTTTTATCAAGAGTGATCCTACAATGACACATTACAATCACCCAGTCCAGTACTTTAGGGCTCACCTTTGGAGTGATATATTCTATGGGTTTGGGCAAAGTATAACAACATATATTCATCATTACACCATACAGAGTACTTTTAGTGCCCTAAAAATGGTCTGAGCTCTGCTTATTCATTTCTCTCTGATCCCCACCCTCAACCCCTGTCAACTACTGAACTTTTTATCTCCCTGCTTTGCTTTTCCCTGAGTGCCATATAGTTGAAATCATACAGTATATAACCTTTACAGACTGGCTTCTTTTACTTAGTAATATACATTTAAGTTTCTTCTATGTCTCTTCATGGCTTGATAGCTCAGTTCTTTTTACCAATTAATAATAATCCATTTCCTGGGTATACAAGTTTATTTATTTGTGCACTTACTGAATGACACCTTGGTTGCTTCCAGGTTTTTACAATTATGAATATTTTTTAAAGATTTATTTATTTATTTGAGAGAGAGAGAGAGCAGGGGGAAGGGGCATAATGAGAGGGAGAAAGTCCTAAGCAGACTCCATGCTGAGTGTGGAGTGCCTTACATGGGGCCCATTCTCATGACCCTGAGATCACCACCTGAGACAAAACCAAGAGTCAGACACTTAACCAATTATCCCACCCAGGTGCTGTGAGTATGTAATTTTTTATATGGGCATAAGATTTCAACTCCTTTGGGTCAATACCCAGGTACACAATTGCTGGACCATGTGGTGAGAATATGTTTAGTTTTGTAAGAAACTACTAACTATGACCTAACTTATTGCACATTATTTTCAACTATGGCAGTAAATGCATTATTTTCATACATATAAAACACTTATCAAGATAGACCATATTCTGAACCATAAAACAAGTCTCAAGCCCAAAGGATTGAAATTATAAAGAGTATACTTTTGGACTTTAAAAAATATCAAATTAGAAATAATCTAGACACACTCAAATTGTAAAGATTAAACAATACAATTCTTCATAGTCCATTGGGAAATACTTTAAAGTAAATTATATTAAAAAGACAATGTATAAAAATCTGAAATGTTGCTAAATGATCAAAATAAAAATGATAGTTTTAATGTTTTTGTTAAAAAACCAATTATCTAATTCTTCTTAAAAGGATGTGATAAAAGAACACAATGAATAAAAATATGTGAAAGGAATAAATGCACAGGAAAGACCACAAGTAGTTGAGATAGAACACAGACAGCATTGACAATCAAGAAAGCCAAAAGATGATTCTTAAAAAAGATTAATAGAAGTAATACCCACCTTGCAACACTGACCAAGTAGAAAAAAGAAGGAATAACCAATACCAGCAAAAAGGTTAAGCTATCTCTGTAGAGATTAATAATCTTGGACCATTAATATCCAGAGACATTTCACTATATTATTATATTTTTAGAACTACACAACACCCTCAGTATATTAGGCAAGATCCTCAAAAAATAGAGCATTATTTAAAATATTAATAGAATCAAACATAGAAAACAATGTATCAATAATCTGATAAACATAGAAATATTCTCTGTGCCTCCTCCTATCAAAAGGTCTTAGACTTATTTTCTTTTCCCTAAGAAATGAATTTTATTTTCAGCAAAGAAATTTTCTCAGTCTGCTTCTGTCCATAGAAACTTGGTAATCCAGAGGCAATTTTGATATAATTATATGGGTGAGTCCAGGCAAAACCAATATAAAAACCACCTTACCGATACACAAACTATAAGCAATAATAAATCATTGTTTTAAGTCATCACATTTTGGAGTACTTTCTTATTCAACTCTAAATAAACAATAAAATTAAATAAGTATAACTATTTCCAGATGACATGTCTGTCACAAAATCACCTAGAACATAGAACTAGTAAGTGAGGTTATAGAGAAATCAATTTTGTTTCCAGCAAAGGACAATTATATTAAATTTAAATACTAAGTATCATTCTTAACAGCATAAAAGTTAAAAAAAAAAAAAAAACCTCTTAAGGGTAAGTCCAACAAAAGATGTGCAAGACCCATATACTGAAAAATATAAAACACTGTTTAGAGAAATGTAAAAGACCCAAATAATAAAATGGCATATTGTGTTCATGACCTGAAGTCTTAAAATTTTTAAAATAAAAACTTTTCCTTGCTGGCCTGTGGATACAATATAGTCCTAATCAATATCTCAGCACATGTTTTTGAAGAAACTGACAAAAATGATTCTAAAATTTGTATGAAAATACACAGCACCTGGAATAGCCAAAACAACTTTGAGAGAAAAGGAACCAAGTTGGAGAGTTTACACTACCTAACTTCAGTGTTATAAAATTATAATAATCAAGACAGTGTGATTTTAGCATGATAATAGATCACTGAAGCAAAATAGAGAGCCCAGAAATAGACCCACACATATATGGTAAATGGATATTTTTAAAAGTTGCAAAGGAAATTCACTAGAAAAAGACAATCATTTAAAAATGTATTGCTGAAACTATTAGATACGTATATGTACAAAAACACTTTAAACCATATTTATTGCCATATTTAGAAATTACTGGAAATGAATCATAAAGTGTAAATCCAAGAACTATAAAACTTTTAAGATGAAAAGAGAAGGAGATTTTAACCTTACCTTAATACAAATGTTCCTCCATGTGGTACCCAAACCATGCTCCATAGCATATATAAATAAAACATTAGACTTTATCAATATGAAGAAGTTTTTATCTTGGAAATTCATGGTAAAAAAACAAAAGGACAAGCCCTATATTTTGAGAAAATATGAAGCATTTATAAATAGCATGTCTAGTAAAAGAAATGTATCCAGTGTATATAAAGAAAACCCAAAACTCAATAAAACAAACACACAATCCCATTTGAAAAAGCAACGAGCAAAATTTGTTATTTCCACATGTGAGGAGTGAGAAGTTACCACTCCTTCCAGAAAAACAAGTAAAAACGGAACAGGCTGAAAGATCAACAACTCTTTTTGAATTCACAAAGGACAAGAGGACACAGGGAACACCACTGCTTCCAAGACGGGACACACAGGAAAGTGAATACAGGAAGTTTCAACTTCCCAGAGTAGAACTCATAGACAGAAACCATGGAGTGAAGGCATGCTGTAGTAGAAAAACCTGAAATGTAATTTAAAAAATGGTGTAGGTTTAGTGTGAACAAATTTCACAGTTAAAAACACCAGGGGGTCCCAGTATGAGTGGGGTGGAAAAATATTGTCAAATTTACTACAGAAACTTGACCGGGTTTCCACAGTACTTGACAGAGAAAAATTCCCTTCTGCATCTGGCATGGAAATGAGAAAAAGAACCATTTTTAAATATTCTAGAGTACTTTATTCTTAACAAGGCATGACCCAAGAGTAAACTAGTTAACTGGAGTGTAATAAGCTGGACTACTGTTAAAATTTAACTGTCCTGGGGAAAGGGAAATACCCAACTCCAGTCAGTTCCATCCAGTCTGCCCCATCTCAGAGGGGAGAAAAATTCTGAGAAACTGTCAAGTTCATAGTCCAGAGCACAGGGCTGGCTCATTAAAAGACTTCGTATCCTTACACTTCACCACATTACTAAAGGTCTATTTATAGAAGTTCCTTTACCCAGTATATAATGTATAGCTACCAAGAAAAATGAAAAGCTGTAGCAGAAGAAGAAGAAAAAAGCACAATATGAAGAAACAGAGCAAGTATCAGAACCAGACATGGCAGAGATATCAGAATTAGCAGAGTGGGAAGTTAAAACAGCTATAATGAATATGCTAATGGCTCTAATGAGTAAAATAGACAAAATACATGAAGAGATGGGCAATTTAATCAGAAAGATGGAAATGCTAAGAAAGAACTAAAAAAAACGCTGGAGGTATAAAGGACTGTAATAGAAGCAAAGCATGTGATGGGAATATTAGTAGACTAGATTCAACTGAGGGAATAATTTCTGAGTGGGAAGATACATCACTGGAATCTATGAAATCAGAAGGCAAATAGAAGACTGAACAAAAAAAGAACAATTGGACAGTCACATGAAGAAGAATGAGACTGGACCATTTCCCTACACCACACACAAAAACAGCCTCAAAATGGTTAAAAGGCTTAAACGTGAGAGAGGAGTCCATCAAAATCCTAAAGGAGAACACAGGCAGCAACCTCTTCGACCTCAGCCGCAGCAACTTCTTCCTGGAAACATCACCAAAGGCACAGGAAGCCAGGGCAAAAATGAACTATTGGGATTTCATCAAGATAAAAGCTTTTGCACAGCAAAAGAAACAGTCCACAAAACCAAAAGACAACCGACAGAATGGGAGAAAATATTTGCAAATGACATATCAGATAAAGGGCTAGTATCCAAAATCTATAAAGAACTTATCAAATTCAACACCCAAAGAACAAATAATCCAATCAAGAAATGGGCAGAAGACATGAACAGACATTTTTCCAAAGACATCCAAATGGCCAACAGACACATAAAAAAGTGGTCAACATCACTTGGCATCAGGGAAATCCAAATCAAAACCTCAATGAGATACCACCTCACACCCGTCAGAATAGCTAAAATTAACAAGTCAGGGAACGACAGATGTTGGCGGGGATGTGGAGAAAGGGGAACCCTCCTACACTGTTGGTGGGAATGCAAGCTGGTGCAGCCACTCTGGAAAACAGTATGGAGGTTCCTCAAACAGTTGAAATTAGAGCTACCATTTGATCCAGCAATTGCACTACTGGGTATTTACCCCAAAGATACAAATGTAGGGACCCGAAGGGGTACGTGCACCCCAATGTTTAGAGCAGCAATGTCCACAATAGCCAAACTGTGGAAAGAGCCAAGATGTCCATCGACAGATGAATGGATAAAGAAGATGTGGTATATATACACAATGGAATATTATGCAGCCATCAAAAGAAATGAGATCTTGCCATTTGCAACGACATGGATGGAACTGGAGGGTATTGTGCTGAGCGAAATAAGTCAGTCAGAGAAAGACATGTATCATATGACCTCACTGATATGAGGAATTCTTAATCTCAGGAACAAACTGAGGGTTGCTGGAGTGGTCGGGGGTGGGAGGGATGGGGTGGCTGGGTGATAGACATTGGGGAGGGTATGTGCTACGGTGAGTGCTGTGAATTGTGTAAGACTGTTGAATCACAGATATGTATTTCTGAAACAAATAACGCGACATATTTTGAAAAAAAAAAAAGAAAAAGAAGAAGATAGCAGGAGAGGAAGAATGAAGGGGAGTAAGTCAGAGGGGGAGACGAACCATGAGAGATGATGGACTCTGAAAAACAAACTGAGGGTTCTAGAGGGGAGGAGGGTAGGGGGATGGGGTAGCCTGGTGATGGGTATTAAAGAGGGCACATTCTGCATGGAGCACTGGGTGTTATGCACAAACAATGAATCATGGAACACTACACCAAAACAAATTATGTAATATATGGTGATTAACATAACAATAAAAAAATTAAAAAAAAAAAGCTTTTGCACAGCAAAAGAAACAGTCAACAAAACCAAAAGATGACTGACAGAATGGGAGAAGATATTTGCAAATGACATATCAGATAAAGGGCTAGTATCCAAAATCTATAAAGAACTTGTAAAACTCAGCACCCAAAGAACAAATGATCCAATCAAGAAATGGGCAGAAGACATGAACAGACATTTTTCCAAAGACATCCAAATGGCCAACAGACACATAAAAAAGTGGTCAACATCACTTGGCATCAGGGAAATCCAAATCAAAACCTCAATGAGACACCACCTCACACCAGTCAGAATGGCTAAAATTAACAAGTCAGGAAACAACTCTGGAAAACAGTATGGAGGTTCCTCACAAAGTTGAAAATAGAGCTACCATATGACCCAGCAATTGCACTACTGGGTATTTGCCGCAAAGATACAAATGTAGGGATCCGAAGGGGTACGTGCACCCCGATGTTTATAGCGGCAATGTCCACAATAGCCAAACTGTGGAAAGAGCCAAGATGTCCATCAACAGATGAATGGATAAAGAAGATGTGGTGTATATATACAATGGAATATTATGCAGCCATCAAAAGGAATGAGATCTTGCCATTTGCAACGACATGGATGGAACTGGAGGGTATTGTGCTGAGCGAAATAAGTCAGTCAGAGAAAAATATGTATCATATAGATTTCACTGATATGAGGAATTCTTAATCTCAGGAAACAAACTGAGAGTTGCTGGAGTGGTGGTGGGTGGGAAGGATGGGGTGGCTGGGTGATAGACATTGGGGAAGGTATGTGCTATGGTGAGTGCTGTGAATTGTGTAAAACCGTTGAATCACACCGCTGTACCTCTGAAACAAATAATACATTATATGTTAAAATAAAAAAGAAGATAGTAGGAAGGGAAGAATGAAGGGGGCGAAATCAGAGGAGAAGACAGACCATGAGAGACTATGGACTCTGAGAAACAAACTGGGGGTTCTAGAGGGGAGGGGGTGGGGGATGGGTTAGCCTGGTGACGGGTATTAAAGAGGGCACATATTGAATGGAGCACTGGGTGTTATATGCAAACAATGAATCATGGAACACTACATCAAAAACTAATGATGTAATATATGGTGATTAAAATAATAAAATTAAATTAAAAATGAACAGAAACAGCATGACAACTGCATAAGGTAAACATATGTATAATGGGAATACTAGAAAAAATAAAGAAACAAATAAAATATTTTAAACAATAATGACAGGAATTCCCTCAAATTAATGCCAGGCATCAAGCCACAGATCTAGGGAGTTCACAGAACACCAAGCAGACTACATGTCCCAAAATATTGCACCTAGGTATATCATCTTCTAACTTGAGAAAATCTAAGATAAAGAAAAAATCCAAAAAGAAGTCAGAGGGGACTTCTATACAAAGAAGATCAAAGATAGGATTTGTCCCTTGTTATTCTCAGAAATCATGCAAGCAAGAAGAAAGTGAAGTATTATAACTGGTGAGAGAAAAACTACCAACCTAGAATTCTATGCCCTGAAGATTTTCCTAAGTGAATTTTTTTTCTCGTATAAACATACAGGGAATTAGTTGCTAGTTGACCTAAATTGAAAAAAATGTTACAAGAAGATCTTTAGGGGTCCTGGGTGGCCCAGTCAGTTAAGCATCTGACTTTGGCTCAAGTCATGATCTCAGGGTCATGGGGTCAAGCCCCACGTCAGGCTCCATGTTCAGGAAGCAGTCTGCTTATTTGTCTCCCTCTCCCTCTGCCCCTCTCCCTACTTGTGCTCTAGTTCACTGTCTCTCTCTCAAATAAATAAAATCTTTAAGAAATTTTTTTTAAAAAAAGAAGATCTTTAAGGGGAAGGAAATGATGTAGGTAAAAACTCAGATCTACATAAACAAAACGCTGTTTAGATCTACATAAACATAACACTGAAGAAGGATTAATGAGGATAAAATAATTTTTATTATTCCTTTTCTTAAAAGATTTTATTTCCTTATTTGACAGAGGGCAGCGAGAGAAAGCAAGAGAAAATACAAGCAGGGGGAGTGGCAGAGGGAGAGGGAGAAGCAGGCTCCCCACTGAGCAGGGAGCTGGATGCAGGGCTTGGTCCCAGGATCTTGGGATCATGGCCTGAGCCAAAGGTAGGCACTTAAATGACTGAGCCACCCAGGTGCCCCAATCTTTATTATTCCTAATTAATCTAACAGAAAACAGTTTGTTCAAAGTAATACCAATAATGTATTTGATTATGTATGCTTATGTACCTAACATGCTTATATATGCTTACGTATAAGTGAAATGAATGACAACAATGATAGACAGAAGAGGAAAATTAGTATATTTTTGTTATTTTAAGGTATTCACATTACCTGGGAATTGGTATAATGTTATCTGAAAGTGGACATGAATTAGCTGTAAATATACATTGCAAATTCTAGAGTAACCATTATTTTTAAAGGAATATAACTGATATGCTAAGAAAGGAGACTAAATGGAATCATATAGAATTCTCTATTAAAACCACAGAAGTCAGAAAAAGAGTGGAAGACTAAAATAGGAAATAAGAACAATGGCAGAAACTAGAAAAGAGTAATGAATATGGTAAATATTAGTCCATATATTTCAAAACTCAATTTGAAAATCAATGTCTAAATTAACAATTAGAAGAGATTAATAGAGTAGATAAAACAAGACCCAACTACATGTTGCCTACAAGAAACCAACTCTAAATATAAAAACACATATAGATTAAAAGTAAGCCAGTCAGAATGACCAAAATTAATAAGACAGGAAACAATAAATGTTGGTGAGGATGCAGAGAAAAGGGAACCTTCTTACACTGTTGGTGGGAATGCAAGCTGATAGAGCCACCCTGGAAAACGGTATGGAGGTTCCTCAAGAAGTTAAAAATAGAGCTACCCTATGACCAGCAATTGTACTACTAGGTATTTACCCCAAAGATACAAATGTAGTGATCTGAAGGGGCACCTATACCCCAACGTTCATAGCAGCAGTGTCCACAATAACTAAACTGGAAAGAGCTGAGATGTCCATCAAAAGATGAAGGGATAAAGAAGAAGTGGTATGTGTGTGTGTGTGTGTGTGTATACACACACACACACACACATATATATATATACACACACACACACACAATGGAATATTTCTCAGCCATGAGGAAGGATGAATACTTACCATTTACATTGCTGTGGATGGAACTGGAGGATATTATGCTCAGTGAAATAAGTCAATCAGAGAAAGACAGTTATCATATGGTTTCACTCATATGTGGAATGTAAGAAACAGCACAGAGGATCATAGGGTAAGGGAGGGAAAATTGAATGGGAAGTCATCAGAGAAGGAGAAAAACCAGGAGAGACTCTTAACTATAGGAAACAAACTGAAGATTACTAGAGGGGAGGTGCGTGGGATGATGGGGCATTAAGTAGGTCACATGATGTGATGAGCACTGGGTGTTATATGCCACTGATAAATTATTGAACACTACATCTGAAATTAAGTATGTACTATATATTGGCTAACTGATTTTAAACAAATTAAAAATAAACAATTTTTTTAAAAAAGTAAACGGATGGAGGAGAATATCCTATGCTAACATTAATCAAAAGAAAGCAGGAATAGTTATATTAATTTCAGACAGTGCACACCTCAAAGTAAGGAAAGTTACCAGGAATAAAGAAGGGTACTGTGTAATAATAGAGATCAAGTCTCCACAATGACAAAACAATCCTTAACCATCTATGCAACCAAGAGAAGAGTGTCACATTATAGGAGGTGAAAGCTAATAAAATTACAAAGAGAAACAGATGAATTCACTATCATGGTTAGAGACTTCAACATCTCTCTATCAGAAATTACTGGACCCAGCAGGCAGAAAATCAGTAAGGATGTAGTTGAACTCAATACCATCAATCAACTGGATATAACTGACATTTATAGACTACTTCATCCAACAAGAGCAGAATGCACCTTCTCAAACTCACATAAAGCATTCGCCAAGATGGACCACATTCAGGGCAACAAAGCACACCTTAATAAATTTAAAATAATAGAAAACAACATGTGCTCTTGGACCACAAAAGAATTAAACTAGAGCTTAATAACAAAAAGATAATTGGTTATATACCAAAATTTGTGAGATTAAACAACACACTTCTAAATAATACATCATCAAAGAAGAAATACTGAGAAATTTAAAATTGGGGGAATTAAATGAAAACAAAAACAATTTATCAGAATGTGTGGGAGGCATTAAAGTACTGCTTAGAGGGAACCTTATAGCATATAATGCATCTATATAAAACCAATAATCTAAGTGTCCACTGTAGGAAATGAGAAAAAGGAAAGCAATTAATGCGAACTAAGCAGGAAAAAAAATAGTAACTAGACATCAGTGAAACTGGTAACAGGGGATCAACAGAGAAAATCAATGAAACCAAAATCTAGCTCTTTGAAAATATTAATAAAACAGATAAGGCAGCAGTCAGGTTAAGAAAAAAATGAAGGGCACAAATTATTAATACCAGAGTTGAAAGAGGAAGGAACAATAAAGATTCTATGGACATCAAAAGAATCATGAAGGAATATCCTGAAAACTCAAATTTGATAACCTAAAGGAAATGGAATTCCTTGAAAGTCATAGCCTGACAAAATTCACATAGGCAATCTGCATAGGCCTCTATCTATTAAAGAAATTAAATAAATAATTAATAACCCTCCATAACAAAGTACCAGGTCCAGCTGGTTTCCATAGTGAATTCTAACAAACATTTAAGGACGAATTACACCTACTCTCTATACCTCTTTCAGAGGACAGAAGAGGCAATACTTCCTAACTCATTGTATGAATCCAGCATTATCTTAATACCAAAACCAAACAAAGACATTGGAAAAAAAACAAACTATAAAATAGTATCTCTCATGAAGACAGATGAAAAATCCTCAAAAGCCTAGGAAAATGAAATTAACAGAGTATATATATTTTATTTTTTATTTTATTATTTTATGCTAATCACCATACATTACATCATTAGTTTTTGACGTAGTGTTCCATGATTCATTGTTTGCATATAACAACCAGTGCTCCATTCAATATGTGCCTTCTTTAATACCCATCACCAGGCTAACCCATCCCCCCACACCCCTCCCCTCTAGAACCCTCCATTTGTCTCTCAGAGTCCATAGTCTCTCATGGTTTGTCTCCCACTCCAATTTTCCCCCCCTTCATTTTTCCCTTCCTACTATCTTCTTTATTTTTTTAACATATAATGTATTATTTGCTTCAGAGGCACAGGTCTGTGCTTCAACAGTCTTACACAATTCAGAGTATATTAAGAACTGTAAATCAAGGGGCGCCTGGGTGGCTCAGTTGGTTAAGTGTCTGCCTTCAGCTCAGGTCATGATCCCAGGGTCCGGGATCAGCCCCACATTGGGCTCCCTGCTCAGCAGGGAGTCGGCTTCTCCCTCTGCCCCTCCCCCTGCTCATGCATTTGCTGTCTCTCTCTCAAATAAATAAGTAAAATCTTTTAAAAAAATTATAAATCAAGATTAAGTGATGTTTATCCCAGAAATGCAAGGCTGTTTCAACACTTGAAATTAGTGAATGTAATCCATCACATCAATAATCACATTAGAAAATCACATGCCCATATCAATAGATGCAGAAAAAAGCATTCGATTAAATCCAACCACCATTCATGATAAAGACTCCGTAAACTAGGAATAGAGGGGAATTTACTAAACTGAATAAAGAAGATCTACAAAAAGCCTAGAGTTACCATTATACATAATAAGAAATTCATGCTTTCTCATTAAGATCAGTAACAAAGCAAGGATGTCCCGTCACAAGTCCTTTTCAACATCATATTGGAAGTTATAGCTAATGCCATATGACAAGCAAATGAAATAAAAATGATACAGATTGAGAAAGACCTAAATCATAGTCCCTGGTTTTTACCCAAAGGAGCTGAAAACTTATGTGCACATAAAAGCATGCATATGAATATTTGTAGCAGCTTTATTCATATTTGCCAAAACTTGGAAGTTACCAAGATGCCCTTCAGTAGGTGAATGAATAAACTGTAGTTTATCTACAAAACTGATTATTATTAAGTACTAAAAACAACTGAGCTATCAAGCCATTTAGAGACATGGAAGAACTTTAAGTGCATATTATTAGGTAAGAAGAAGCCAATCTGTAAAGACTACATACTGTATAATTCCAGCCACATAATATTTAGGGAAAGGCAAACTATGAAGAAAATGAAAAGATCAGTTGTTGCCAGGGTTTGAAGGTGGTGGGTAGGGATGAGTAAATGGAGCACAGAGGATTTTTAGATAACTGAAAAAACTCATGATACCAAAATGATAAATACACATGATTATATACTTTTCAAACCCATAGAGTATAAAAAAAAAGAGTAAACTCAAAGGCAAACTATAGACTAGGGTGATTATTGATGTTCATTAGCATACCTTCATCATCTGTAACAAATCCATCACTCTGGTAAGGGATGTTGATAATGGGGGAAATTATGCATATGTGGGGTAGAAGTATATGGGAAATATCTGTACCTTTCCTTCAATTTTGCTGTGAACCTTAAACTGTTCTAAAAAGTAACATACTAAAAATAATGATCCAAAGATTTAGACATATTCTTCACTGATACGAGGAATTCTTAATCTCAGGAAACAAACTGAGGGCTGCTGGAGTGGTGAGGGGTGGAAGGGATGGGGTGGCTGGGTGATAGACATTGGGGAGGGTATGTGCTATGGTGAGCGCTGTGAATTGTGCAAGACTATTGAATCACAGATCTGTACCTCTGAAACAAATAATGGAATATATGTTAAGAAAAAAAAAAGAACATAGCAGGAGCGGAAGAATGAAGGGGGGTAAATCAGAGGGGGAGACGAACCATGAGAGACGATGTACTCTGAAAAACAAATTGAGGGTTCTAGAGGGGAGGGGTGTGGGGGGATGGGTTAGCCTGGTGATGGGTATTAAAGAGGGCACATTCTGCGTAGAGCACTGGGTGTTTTGCACAAACAATGAATCATGGAACACTACATCAAAAACTAATGATGTAATGTATGGTGATTAACATAACAATAAAAAATTTTAAAGAAAAAAAAAGATTTAGACATATTCTTTACCAAAGTAGATATATGAATGTCCAGCAAGCATATTAAAAAAGGTTTACCATTAATTATTAAAGTCTAATTACAACCACAATGTGATAATAGTATCTATCTATTAGAATGTCTGCAATTAAAAAGATGACCACAGATAGTGTTGGTGTGATTTGAAGCAAACTCACTGTTCATACACTACCTGACAAAATGTGAAAAGTAAAATCATTCTGGACAACGGTTTGCATATTTATTAAAAAGTTAAGCATACACCCACCATATGACCCAACCTTTCTCTACTGTTATTTACAAAAGATAATGGAAAGCATGGGACAAAGACTTCTCACAAATGTACACAGAAACTAAAAACTAGAAGAAACTCAAATGATCACGAGAACAATGAATAATCCATAGTATATTCATGCAGTAAATTACCACTCAATAACATGGATAATGATTAATGCAACTATATTAATGACAAAAAATATAAATGAAAAAAGCCAGACACAAAAATTGTGTTTTATTGTTCCATTTCCAGGAAATTTAAAAGAGTCAACAGGACTCTACAGAGATAGAAATCAGAATACTAATTACCAGGTGGGGGGATGGGTTAGCCTGGTGATGGGTATTAAAGAGGGCACATTCTGCGTGGAGCACTGGGTGTTATGCACAAACAATGAATCATGGAACACTACATCAAAAACTAATGATGTATTGTATAGTGATTAACATAAAAATAAAAAATTAAAAAAAAAGAATACTAATTACCTGTGGACTGGCAGGGAAATTGACTAGAAAGAAGTACAGGGGAACATCCCAGAGCAAGCACAGCATTCCATATGTTGATATGCTTACATTAAAAACTCAGTAAATTGTACAACGTCTTTGCACTTGAATGGATGTAATTTTACATCAGTAAAAGAAGAAAAGAAACATGATAATAAAATATTTCAAAAGATGAATCATAAAGAAGTGTACCTAAACAGGAAGTCCCATACCTGAATAACAGTTGTTCCAAAAAAAGAGAACTAATGTAATGAGTGAGAAGTAATTATCAAACTAGCAAACAAACAATATAAGACTTTTTTTTTTTTTTTTGGACAGAAGACATGCTTAATGTTTAATTACAGAAACTCTAAAGCCATAATTCCTGGGTTAAATTACATCTACCACTAACTACCCAACTTCCAGCAAATCATTTAACCTCTATGGGTCTATGCTTCTTTATCTTTAAAAGCTGAAAAAATAATAGTATCTCCTTTACTATTATGTTGTTGTAAGGATTACATGAGTTCAGATATACAAAGCAAAAGCATTTTGAATAGCACCTGGCATTCATTAAGTGCTATTGCAAATGCTAATTCTATTAGTGTTGTTGTACTGGTATTCTTATTAAAGGAAATACATGAATTTTTAAAATTAAAAAGATCATTAAATATTCAGTAACCCAAATAAAAACAATTAACCAACACAGACTCCCATCAAAATACATTGCCACAAAACTTCAGAAGCCTAAGAACAAAGGGAAAATGATAAAGCTTCCCAAAAGACAGAAAGAGAAAAAGAGGAGAAAGAAACTGATCATTTATAAAGGTTTGCAATCACAATGACATTAAATTTTTTTAAAAGCCCCACTGGAATATAGAATATAGTCCCGAATAAGACATGAAAGCAAATATAAATATTTCAGACATGCAAGAAATTTCTTACTGGATAAATCAATGGAAAATTAGGAGAATAAACAAAATGAAATATGCAAGATGAAGCAAAAACAAAATCCACTGAACAAGAATTATTATGAGAAATCTTGGGATAAACAATAGGCCTAGAGATTACTGGATCTAGACCAGGGCAGGAGGCAGAGTATTTTAAGTGTGTTCAAGGAAAAAAGAGATTTTACATACCTGACATTATTCTAGAAATATCAGAAGAACTATTGGACTTTAATAAAGAAGTTATTGTGGAAAAAAAGAACTAGTTAAAATACCTTTAAAAATCATCATGAGAAATATAATACATTACTACCAACTACTTTGATCTTCAATAAGAAATATTTATGTAGTCATAATACTGTTTATTGATATTTGACTTAGATTCAGTCTATAAAGTCAAGGGGTAAAGTCAGTTAAGAAGTGAAAGCAATTGGAAGATGAAAAAGGTGAGTACTAGAAGTACTAATACCATTCTATCACAGTGTCAGGATTTAAAAGATCACTTCATAATTAATGGAACAAAAATAAATGAGTAACTATAACCTTTCAAGTTCCAAAAACGACCAATGAAATACCTAAAACTAGTGATGTGAATATATTGGGATGAGGGAGAGGAGACAAGGAAAATCAAAGCAAACTAAATATTCAGGAAATAAAATACATAAGGTTGATATATATATATCAATAAACTGAAATTTATTTGTATCATTTAGAGATACACTCTAAGAAACAATAAAAATAAAGTTAAAAGTGGTACCTCCCTCTAGCAGTTGAGTGTAACAGAGCAGGAGACATTGTTTTTCATTATAATATTACTCTAGTATCTACTATTTATCTTTTATGCATGTATGTATTTCATAGATGTAAGAAAAATTACTGAAGATTCTATAAAATTACTGAAGATTCTGTACTCAGCCAGTGAGTACAGAAGATGACAAATAATTAATTGGAATAGAGCTCACAGAGAAACACATATGGGTAACATTTATGATTATGTTAAAGGCAGGACTTCAGGTCTGTGTTGAAAATACTAATTATAATACTGGGACAATGGGACATATATGAAGGAAAGCCTAAGTTTAGATCCTTATATCACACAATACACAATAATATATCCCAGAAAGTTTCAGAAATTGTTTTTAAAAATACTCTTAAAGTATTGAAAGAAAACATAAGGGGATTTTTTTTTTTTTTTTTTTTACAATTTGGGGTGAAGAAGGCCTTCCTGATGAAGAACAATAACCCAACCACAAAGACTACAGGATTGATTAATATTTTGCAATTCTGTCTAAAACTAGCCATAAACAATGTTAAAAAGTATGTAATAGACTTAAAAAAATACTGCAAACATACCTACCCAACAAAAAATATCTGTAAAAATAAAATTGTCCATGACACAGACCATAAATACATGAAAAGATTATCCACCCAACTAATATTTAATGAAATGTAAAACAATGCTACTGTTTCACTGATAATTTTAACCAAAATGAAATTTAGGTAGAAGTCCCCTGTGTAACCTCTTATGCCTGGTACTTTTCTATCAATTGATACTTTTGTATTTCTTGTATGGGAACTGATGTAACTAAACTTTCTTTTAGGGGTTGATTTTGGGGAGTTATATTTTTATTAAGAAATTATCTATTATATCATGTCCTCATATTTATCTAATTCTACAAAATAACTTCTTAAAAAGTTTTTAACAATTATCTAACATTCAGTGGTTATTTCCTTATTTTTTTATATATATCTGATTTCTTCCCCTTTTTCTTGATTCATTTTCTCTAGGATTTTATATTTTAATGATTTTAAATTATTTCCGTTCAATTAATGGTTTATTATTTTTCTTTTTTCTAATATTTTATTTTCTATTCTGTTTTGTTCACTTGTTTCTTTTATAATTTTTATTTGCACTAATTCATTTATTCACTTTTCTTATAAGTATTTAATACTATTAGTTTTCTATTGCACTCTGCTTAATTGTATTCCCCAGATCTTGACACAGAGGTTTTCCCTATCATTATCTTTAGGACTTCCTCAATTTCAATTTATCTTCTTTGATGCAAGCCTGTTTAACAGACAGTTTCCAAAATTTTCTAGGGAGGGTCTTGTTTGTTATCTGATTTCATTATTAATTTGTAGTTTTATTATCACTTGGTCAACTGCCATTCTTAGTATTATTTCTACTTTATAAAAGAATACTTGTTCTGATAGAAAACAGTAATTTGGGGGAAATAAACAAGAAAAATTTTTAAAAATCTGCTTACCTTTCATCTCTTCTACCCTCACCAGTGCATTATCACTGTAGTAGTCCTCCATAGAAACATACTCAAAGGGAAGGTAGAATCTTGTTTATTGATTTAGTTTTTGTACTTAAATATTTGGAAAATTTTTTTAACAATGGAGAAGTTATAACCATAACATGATGCAACTATATCTTGGAATATTATACAACTATTAAGAAGAGTGACATAAACCCATATATGCTGATAAAAGTTCCCTAGCCATACTGAGAAAGTATTAAAAGCAAAATTTCAAGAAATATGTATACTAAATGTCATTAAATTTAAACAACATACTTAGAAATATGTGTGTAAATGCACATAACAGAGATTAGGATTTTTGCATACCACAGTGTTAGTAGGAGGATGGATGGATGTGTGAGTGGGTAAGGGGTACAATTCTGGTTTATGGTCCAGCACCCTCCCCCTGAAGACCAGGCCAAGGCTAGACTTTATCTGAAACCTCACCATTGCTCAGGGCACATTTCCTTTCTTGCTTTATTACTTCTTTACCCATTTTTAGAAGAGTACATCCTCAATAAACCATGGACCCTTGAATTCAAGTCTCAGAAATGTTGTATGGAACCTAACAATTCCTGGCAGATATGAGTGTAAAGAGATATGGCTAAAGGACATTAAAGAATCAAGTTTAAGAGAGGGATGAAATGTGATTTGTACAAGATGTTCTTTTTGTTTTGGGGTGCCTTTTATTGGATGAAATCAAGGGACACATCCTCAAGCATAAAGTTTAGAAAAAGGTTAGTAAATAGTAGCTATACCTTCACACAGACTGTTAATTATTTAAAATGTATTTATTTCTAATATCTTTTAGACAATGCATGGGCCTTACTTTTCATACTACTAAGTCAAATGTTTGTTCTCAGATTCCAGCTGTTCAAATTACTTTGAGAATTACTATAATTCTTTTGTATAGCACTATTCTTGTTAAAATGATATCTTTAAATAGCTTGTTATAATAATTAGTATGGTAAGAGATGGTGCATCTCTTTTATCTTTTAAAAATATTTATATATTTAATCTTTACTAGTTATTTTTAAATTAAAAGAGCAACATGAATATCTCATTAAAAATGTTTTAGAAAACTTCTGAAAGCTGAGACTTAGAAAAATAGTATAGTAATCCCGTGTTTTTCTGCTTGTACATGGGAAGTGCTGTATTTCTATTTTAAACTCAAGGAATAAAAATTTAATCGGATGGTAAGAGGTCAGATAGAACACACACACATATACATACAATGCCTGATTGAATGCACTAAAGAAGTTCTGATTACATTTTATGTTTTTTTTAATTTATTATTCCATTTTTTAAAACTTCTAGAAATCACTAATAAAGGGCACTTAGTCCTATGGAAGAAGACATTAAAGGATATTTGCCATCAGAGATTACCTACCAGAACTATAAATCACATGTCACTTAGTGATATATCTATAAGTACTTAGTTGACATGACAATATCGGATAGTGATTACATGATTTATGAGGTATAGAGGAAGAGAAACCCTCAAGGGGAATATTCAGAGAGACCAAAATATTTGAACATGGAAAGAATGTTTTACTTCTCTTAATATAAATTCAGATTTACATGAGGGGGGAAAATCTAGTGAGTAATTTAAGCACAATTTTATGAAGTTAAATATAAAAAAAGAATAGAATGATTTTATCAAGATGATAAGAATAAAAATGCTTGCAGCATAAAAACAGGGTATGAATTCTTTTCCATCTCAATATATTAAAAATTATGATCCAACAGAAAAATATCCAACATATTTTAACAGATAATACATGAGCATGTAAAATGAAATTCTAACTCTGTAATTTATTAATTTTTTAATCTTTGTACATTATTTAACTTTTTCGTGCCTCAATTTATAAAACAGAAATTAACATACCTATTTTATAAAAATGATCTGAAAATTTAACGAGTTATCAAACATAAAATCCCTTAGAACCATGTCACAGAGTTCTTCAGTTTTAAATTGATAGCTCTCATTATTATCAGGAAATAGAAAATATTAATCAGGCAAAATTTGTTTTTCAATTAAAATGGCTTTCATTTCATCACAATTTCTGTTTAAAAGAATATGTGGAGGTTTAAAAGAATATGTGGGGTTGTCTAAGTGAGGTGTAGGACCATTAGTAGCACTGAAATTCATGAAATTAGACAATGACCTACAGAACTGATACTCTATCCAATGCACCCCTGTTTCCATTAATTAGACCTGGTTAAGACTAGAGAAGACAGAAAAAAACTTTTCAAACAGCTCTTTATATAATAAACTATTTTATGAAGATAAAAGGTTCAATGTATTCAAGAAATCTAGGGAGAAGTGGATTTTAGACAATTCATGAGTTCTCTGTGGTCTAGGCAAAACAATGGCTTACCTTTATTAAGGTTTATGTGGCTCATATTATTCAACATATGTTAAAGGAATTAATTTATTTAATTCTTACAACAACCCCATAAGATAAAAATTCTTCTCATTCATGCCTCTCCTGGGACAGAGGAATTGGCAGGAGTCATTTCCCTCCTCCACACTGCAGCATGATTCCCAACTCACAGTGTGCCAGAAGTAGAGGCAGCAGTGTACACAAATAAATGAGGAAATAAATAAACCAATACAAAAATATATAAAATAAAACACTTGCATGTGTAAGTTTCAGAGAGGAATAAAATTGTGGTTAATCCAGTCCACCTGAAGCCTTGTAATGTTTCCCTATCTTGGAAGCTTACCCAAATTTCCATTTTGGGTCCAAGATGTATTTTTAGATTTCTACCTAGAAAGTCTTTCAGTATACACAATGTAAACTCAGGACAAGGTAGACACAATCAGTCTCTTCTTTATTAGGGAAAACAATTATTGGTCAGGGAAAATGGACATCTCTGTTTTACGTGGCCTTAATTTCATCACTTCCAAATAATTGACTACAACTCTAGCCATATTTCTACCTTTTCCACCCCAACTTTTACATATGTATCTCTTTCCTTCCTGGTACTTGTGAGTCAACAGTATTTGCTGGGACAATTTCAAGCTCTGACTTCCCAATTTGGGGCATGTTGCATATTGAGACAAGTCTGAATTCTGGGGCTAAGCCTGAGAAGAAATTAAGATGAACTCCTTTTTCTCCAAACTACAGGAAGAAAAGAGGCCATTTCATGGAAGTTAGGAAGGGCAGAGACATGGTTTGGGGGAGAAACAAATAGAGGGTTCTGAAGAGGGGAGGGAGACCTGGCCCCAGGGAAAGGCAAGAGAGAGTGGAGTGCATGGGCATGAGCACAGGGAGAACACTTGCCCAAAGCCCCTGGCTGGGAAAACAAGAGGGGCTGAAATTCATGAGTTTTTATAACCAAAATGGCAAAAGACTGCAGTTTCAGAGGTTAGTGGGCTTGACTGGGATAGAGACCTGAGGGCACTGCCTTACTCCAGGAGCAGAGGCAGGCAAACAATCCCAGAGCAGACCATGCCATCCGAGAATCACCGAATCACCTAAGTGGTACAGGGAGAGACTTTTTTTTTTTTTTTTTTTTGAGCACCTCTGTGAGAGGTGGCATTGCCTCTCCTGGAACAGAGGAATTGGCGGGAGTCATTTCCCTCCTCCACACCTCAGCATAGACACAGGGACATGTGCTGAGGGCAGCTAACTGGGACACTGGCTGGTTAGCCACCTGGCTTGAAATCGCACACCCCTGAACTCTGGCACAACTGTCCTTCTGGGTCAAACCTGCACCCGTCCCAGATCACAGAAATCCCCTTCCCAGGGGACCAGGTCAGGTCCCCACCATACCAAGTCCCTGAAGTTTAGAATTTTAAACTTGGTATAAAATCAACTGCCTGAAAAATGACTATGATGCACAAGGGGAAATTATTCATTCCTCTGAAAGTGCTTCCCTCAGAGCAGTGAGCATGGACTCCCCTCTACAGGGACAAAGGAGCAGACTGGTACCACTTCGCTCTCCCACCTCTCAGCACAAATCAACCTCAGTAAACAATACAGCACCAACACTGGTAGCCTAACCTACTTACAAGTCCCACCCTGCTGCTCTCTGCTGGTACTGCTTTTCTCATGCAAGTGTGCCTCATGACCAATGTTGCAAGCCCCTTCCCCAGAAGACTAGCACAAACCCCCACATCCACCACATCTACTGACCAGAGTTCTGCAGTCTTCAATGGTAGTGGAAATAGCAACAGGTAGCTCTTAGCAAGCAGGCCAGAACACACCCAGGTAAAACTTACCACCTGCTGGCCAAGAGCCAAACACTGCCCACAGCAGGCAAGGAGAAACTCTGCAGAGGACTGACCTGAGGGATAGAGCAGCCATAACACAGCAGCAGAGTGTAGGCAGCACATACTCAAGACAACTCCTGGAGTGCCAGGCCCTGGACAGTATATGACTTCTTCATGAAACCATTACTCTCAGGAGCAGGAAACAGGCTTTCCTAACACAGAGAAGAAAAGAGACCTAGACAAAATGCCAACATAGGAATTCATCCCAAAAGAAAACAGGAAACTGTCATGGCCAAGGATCTAATCTAAACAGATATAAGAAATATGCCTGACCCATGATTTAAAGCAACAATCATAAGAATACTAGCTAGGCTTCAGAAAAGCATAGAAGACACTAGGATTCCCTTACTGCAGAGATAAAAGAGCTGAAACTGATCAGGCTGAAATGAAAAATGTAATAACCTATATTCGAAACAGAGTGGATATAATGACCACAAGGATAGAAGAAGCAGAGAAACAAACAAGTGATATAGAAGACAGAATTATGGAAAATAATGAAGTTGACAAAAGAGGAAAAGAAAAGTATTGGATTATGAAAGTAGACTTAGGGAACTCAGTGACTCCATAAAGCATAACAACATTCATATCATAGGAGTCCTAGAAGAAAAAGAGGGAAAAGGAGGCAGAAGATTTACTGCTGAAAACTTCCCTCATCTGGGGAAGGAAACATACATCTAAATCCAGGAGTCACAGAGAACTCCCACCAAAAGCAGCAAGAGCAGGTTGACACCAAGACATACTGTAGTTAAATTTGCAAAATATAGATGTAAAGAGAAAATCCTAAAAGCAGCAAGGAAAAAGAAGTCCCTAACTTATAAGGGAAGACAAATAAGGTTAGCAGCAGGTCTCTCCACAGAAATTTGGCCGGCAAGAAGGAGTGGCATGATATATTCAATGTGCTGAATGGGAAAAATCTACAACCAAGAATACTCTATCCAACAAGGCTATCATTCAGAATAAGAGCGATAAAGAATTTCCCAAACAAAAACTAAAGGAGTTTATGAATGCTAAACCAGCCCTGTAAGAAATATTAAAGGGCACTGTTGAAGTAGGAAAGACACACCAAAAGTGACAAAAACTAGAAAGGAACAGAGAAAATCTCCAGAAAAAATGACAGAACAAGTAACAACACGGCACTAAATACATATCTATCAGTAATTACCCCGAATGTAAACGGTATAAAAGCTCTAGTTGAAAGACACAGGGTATCAGAATGGATTAAAAATAAAAATCAAGATCCATCTATATGCTGCCTACAAGAGACTCATTTTAGACCTAAAGACACCTGCAAATTGAAAGTGTGGGGATGGAGAAAAATTTACCATGCAAAAGATGTCAAAAGAAAGAACACCAATATTTATTACAGACCAACTAGAATTTAAGCCAAAGATTGTAACAAGAGATGAAGAAGGGCACTACATCATAAAAAAGGGGTCAATCCAACAAGAAGATCTAACAACTGTAAATACTTATGCCCCCAACTTGGGAGCACCACATTATATAAAAAGCTTAATAACAAACATAAAGGAACTCACTGATAATAAAACTATACTCTAAGGGACTTTAACACCCCCACTTACATCAATGGACAGATCATCTAATCAACAAGGAAATAATGGCTTTGAATGACACACTGGACCAGATGGACTTAACAGATATATTCAGAACATTTCATCTTAAAGCCCCGGAATGCACATTCTATTCAAGTGAATATGGGACATGCTCCAGAATAGATCACATACTGGGTCACAAATCAGGTCTCAACAAGCACAAAAAGACTGGGATCATACTATGCCTATTTTCTGACCATAGCACTATGAAACTTGGAATAAACCACAAGAAAAAAATTGGAAAGACCACAGATATATGGAGGCTAAAGAAGATCCTACTAAAGAATGAATGGGTCAACCAGGAAAATAAAGAAGAAATTAAAAAAAAATACATGGAAACAAATAAAAATGAAAACACAGTGGTCCAAAACCTTTGGGATACAACAAAAGCAGGCCTTAGAGGGAAGCATATAGCAATACAGGCCTTCTTCAAGAATCAAGAGAAATCTCAAATAAGTAACCTAACCTTACACTTAAAGGAGCTAGAAAAAGAACAAATTTAGCCTAAACCCAACAGAAGAAGGAAAACAATAAACAATGACAGAGGACACATAACAACTAACACCATAGAAATACAAAGAAGTATGAAGGGAATATTATAAAAAATTATATGCTAACAAATTGGACAACCTGGAAGAAATGGATAAATTCTACGTGCATACAAACTACTAAAACTGAAACAGGAAGAAATAGAAAACTTGAACAGACTGATAACCAGCAAAGAAATTGAATCAGTAATCAAAAATCTCCCAATAAACAAAAGCCCAGGGCCAGAAGTCTTCACAAAGGAATTCTACCAAACATTTAAAGAAGTGTTAACACCTATTCTTCTCAAACTGTTCTAAAAATTAGAAAGGTAAGGAAAACTTCCAAACCTATTGTATGAGGCCAGAATTACCCTGATTCCAAAACCAGACAAAGACTCCACTAAAAAAGAAAACTACAGGCCCATATTCCTGATGAACATGGATGGAAAAATTCTCAATAAAATAATAGGAAACTAAGTGTGCCTGGGTGGCTCAGTTGGTTAAGCGACTGCCTTCGGCTCAGGTCATGATCCTGGAGTCCCTGGATCAAGTCCCGCATCGGGCTCCCTGCTCGGCAGGGAGTCTGCTTCTCCCTCTGACCCTCCCCCCGTCATGTGCTCTCTCTCACTCTCTCTCTCAAATAAATAAATAAAATCTTTAAAAACAAAACAAAACAAAATAATAGTAAACTACATCCAACAGTAAATTTAAAGAATCTTTCACCACCATCAAATGGGACTTATTCTTGGGATACAAGGGCAGTTCAATATTCACAAATCAATCAACATGATACACCCAATAATAAAAGAAAGGCTAAAAACCATATGATCCTCTCAGATGCAGAAAAATCATCTGACAAAGTACAACATTCATTCATGATAAAAACTCTCAACAAAGTAGGGATGGGGGAACGTACCTCAACATAATAAAGGCCATACATGAAAAACTCACAGCTAATATCATCCTCAATGGGGAAAAACTGAGAGCTTTTCCTCTATGGTCAGGAAAAAGAGACGTCCACTCTCACCACTGTTAAATAATATATTACTGGAAGTCCTAGCCTCAGCCATCAGACAACAAAAAGAAATAAAAGGCATCCAAATCAACAAGGAAGAAGCCAAACTTTCATTATTTGTAGAAGACATGGTACTTTAGGAAACCCAAAACACTCCACCAAAAAATTGCCGGAACTGATACACAAATTTAGCAGAGTCACAGGATACAAAATCAATGTATAGAAATCTGTTGCATTTCTATACACCAATAATAAAAGAAAAAGAGAAATCAAAGAATCAATCCCATTTACAATTGCACCAAAAACTCTAAGATACCTAGAAATAACCTAACCAAAGAGGTGAAATATCTGCACTCTGAAAACTATAGAACACTGATGAACAAAATTCAAGATAACACAAAGAAATGGAAAGACATTCCATGCTCGTGATTTGGAAGAAAAAATATTGTTAAAACATCTCTACTACCCAAAGACATCTATACATTCAATGCAAGCCCTACAAAAATACCACCACCATTTTTCACAGACCTAGGAAAAACAACTCTAAAATTCATATGGAACCACAAAAAACCCTAAATAACCAAAATAATGTTGAAAAAAGAAAAGCAAAGCTGGTGGCATCATAATTCTGGACTTTAAGGTATATTACAAAGCTGTAATCATCAAGACAGTATGGTACTGGCACAAAAACAGACACAATGGAACTGAACAGAAAACCCAGAAATGGATCCATAACTATATGGTCAACTAATCTTTAACAAAGGAAGAAACATATTCAATGGAAAAAAAAAAAAAAACAGTCTCTTCAACAAATTCGTGTTGGGAACTGGACAGCTACATGCAGAAGAATGAAACTGGACCATTTCTTTACACCATACACAAAAATAAATTCAAAATGGATGGAAGACCTAAATGTGAGACAGGAATCCATCAAAATCCTAGAGAACACATGCAGCAATCTCTCTGACCTCAGCCATAGCAACTTCTCCTAGATACATCTCCAGAGGCAAGGGAAACAAAAATAAAAATAAACTGTTAGGACATCATCTGGATATAGAGGTTTTGCACAGTGAATGAAACAATCAACAAAACTAAAAGGCAGCCTACAGATGGCAGAAGATATTTGCAAATGACCTATCTAATAAAGTGTTAGTATCCAAAAATGTATAACGAACTTATAAACACCCAAAAAACAAATAATCCTGTTAAAAAATGGGCAGAAGACATAAATAGGCATTTTTTTCAAAGAATAAATATAGATGGCCAATAGATACATGAAAAGATTCTCCACATCACTCATCATCAGGGAAATAGAAATCAAAACTACAATGAGATCACCTCTAACATGTCAGAATGTCTAAAATGAACAACATGGGAAACAAGAGATGTTGGTGAGGATGCAGAGAAAGGGGAACCCTCTCACACTTTTGATGGGAATACAAACTGGGGCAGCCACACTGGAAAACAATATGGAGGTTCTTCAAAAAGTTAAAAATAGCACTATCCTATGATCCAGCTATTACCCTGCTGGGTATTTACCCAAAGAAGACAAAAATACTGATCCAAAGGGACAAATGCACCCTGATGTTTATAAGCAGCATTATCAACAATAGCCAAATTATGGAAAGAACCCAAATGTCCATCAACTGATGAATGGATAAAGAAGAGATGGTGTGTGTGTGTGTGTGTGTGTGTGTGTGTGTGTGTGAGTGATGGAATATTAGCCATAAAATAGAATGAAATCTTGCCATTTGCAATGATGTGGTTGGACCTAGAATGTATTATGTTAAGCTAAATAAGTTGAAGTAAGGCAAACACCATATGATTTCACTCATGTGGGGAATTTAAGAAACAAGATAGATGAACATAGGGGAGAAAAAGAGAGAGGCAAACCATAAAACACACTCTTAAACATAGAGAACAAACTGAAGGTTGCTGGAGAGGAGGTGGGGGAGGGTTAAATGGGTGATGGGGATTAAGGATGCTTGTGATAAGCACTTGGTATTGTATGTATGTGTTGAGTCACTAAATTCTACACCTAAAACTAATATTACACTATATGTTAATGACCTGGAATTTAAATAAAAACTTGGATATGAAAAAAAATAGTGAATAAGTTTTTTATATCTTTTTTGAAATATTTTTGTATGCTTTTTAAAACTCTAATTGCTAAAAATTGACAATCTCCAAACATAGCTAAATTGAATAACAGATGACTATTACTTTTTCACAGAATGCGTGCTATGTTATTTATAGAAGAGGTCAGATATTGCTCAAAGAGCCACAATGTAATGCCAGCCTGCTGTCAATGAAGGATATTTAAAGAATGTCAACCTCAAGGAAGCTTTGCATCTTAAGTTCTTGAAAAAAAGCCAAAACTAGTGTTCTTGAATATATAATATGACTATCACTGATGACACAGCTTTTGGAATTTGGCACCGCAAAGGCATGTTTTTTTAAAATTTGAATAATGTTAATTTACTTAAAAATATATCAGAAAATATGGACCTTCATTTATAATATAAAATTTTAAAGTAATCCATTTGAAGCAAAAATTATTAACTTAAAAGTTTAGTTAATTTAAAAATTACATTAAAAATTATTTTAGAACAAAGTGCATAAATGTGGCATGTGAATGAGTACAATTTGGGATATGGTGGGCTAGACAAACCTTTATCCTGGACTGGACACTTTAAACTCTGCTTTAGGACTATTTAGGCTGCAAGTAGACAGATCAATCTTGTTTCAGATTTCGAGATTAAAAAGCTGCCTTTATGTTGCTTTTTTTCAAATACGCACAGGAGTTTACATTTTAGTGGCTATAGGGCAATGCCGATTTTCTCATTTAAGTCTTCTATTAAGTAAGTAATCTAAATGAAAAGAATATACACTTAGTCTATCAAATAAAAACAATCTACCATTTTAGCACTTTTATTTTTTCTTGATTTTACTCATGCAAAAAGTTTCTGTTTTTATTTGGAGGAAAGCAAGAAGATCCTGGGAAGAAAGGAAAGTCTTTATATTCCTTAAGTAGATTCCAGTAGGAGACATCTCCCATTATTCCATTTCTGAAATCCCTTCCCCATGTCTGTCTTGTGCTTTTGGTGAGACTGAATCCCTCCACCATTCAGATCATCACTAGAGTGGCACATGATCTATGTCTGGACAGTTAGAGTACTATATCCCCCTCACCTTTGAGATTATTTCAGGCATGTGGTATGAGAAAGTTATTTAACTTCTCTTTGTTTTTAATGTCCTAACCATCTATCCCATTGAACTGACTTAAAATTAAAAGACCTTAGAAATTAAGTATTCAAAAATGCCCAGAAAAGTTCCTGAAATACTCCATAAGCACCTATAATTGTTAGCTATTATTATTATATTAGATATGAATGGTACGGTAATTATAAAAATACAGTAAGATTTGAGTTTCAGCTACTAGCATTGCCTTGAGCTCAACATAAAACCTTTTTTAGAACCCTGTATTCACAATAAAGTCAATTTTTCCTTATATACTGATTTTACTTTTTTCCTTATGCATTGATTTTAAAGTAATATACAGTTTTCTAGTCTTGAAACTAAGAAAAATCTAACTAAAACAAATGCTTAATCAATTCCTTCATTTTGTAATATGATCCAACAATATCATTTATGCTTCAGAATAATAAAGCTCATATTTAAATATTAGGACATATACTAGAGTATTTTATAAGTGTGTGTGCTTATGTGTGTGTAAAAATACAGGTGCATATATACACATATATATGTGTATATATATGATTCGGCATAGAACAATGCAGTGACTTCAATTGATGCATAGTACAGCAAGAGAGACATGCCATATTATGCTAGACAAACCAATAGTTTAACAGTGATTTTTCACGTGATCACAGTGATAAAAAAAAATTAGTATATCTGAGGGTAAATACTTGATAACACAAAAGATGACAAAATAAACATTTCATGACTAGAGTCGTAAGATTTCAGGTTAATATTTTCCTTTCAAATTAATTTTACCTGGCTATACTTCTGCTAGGATTACCAAGTCAGAAGACAAATTATCCAGTTACAGTTATTTGCACTTTTCTAACAGTATACCTCTACCCATGCCAATATATTCACTTAATATGCCTGCTCCTCTCCTCCTCATTTCTCAAAATTCCATCCATTTTTAGGGCCTGCCTCAGATCCCACCTCTTTAATAAAGATCTCTCTATCTCAACCTGGAGTGAATTCTCCTAGCTCTGAGATCCCCTGGAAATATTTGTCTGTACAATAGACTTAGAAATTAATCATGCATTGTCTGGAGACAGTGAGAACAGTCTGGACTTTGAAGTTGGATAGACTGCAGAAGAATCCTGACTCTACTATAAAATAGCTACATGACTTTGGGCAAGTTACTTGTTCTGTAACAAAGTAACTATCTGATCTTTACCAAGTGCCAGAGGATCGAGCCCCACATCATGCATCCTGCTCCGCGGGAAGCCTGCTTCTCCCTCTCCCCCTCCCCCTGCTTGTGTTCCCTCTCTTGCTGTGTCTCTCTCTGTCAAATAAATAGATAAAAAAATCTAAAAAAAAAAAAAAAGATATTATTTAATACACTTTACATGTATTAAGTTATTTAACCCATACAATGACCCCGTAAAATAGATGATGTTTTGAGTTCTTCTGCATAAAGGCACTGACACACAATGCATGTATCTTTCCCTATGTATCTTTTTTTTAAATTTTTTATTGTTATGTTAATCACCATATATTACATCATTTGTTTTGGTGTAGGTTCCATGATTCATTGTTTGTTAATAACACCCAGTGCTCCACGCAGAATGTGCCCTCTTTAATACCCATCACCAGGCTAACCCATCCCCCTACCCTCCTCCCCTCTAGAACCCTCAGTTTGTTTTTCAGAGTCCCTATGTATCTTTATCTCTTTCTCTTTAGCTCTTTAGTGAAGTATACAAGGTCACACTATATGTGCACAAACAGGATTCAAACTCCCACTCCTTGGCTTCAGAGTCCATGTTCTTATACAGGATAGTATATTGCCTCTCAACTTCTGTGCCAACAGTTCATGATGGTTACCAAATCCATATCCTTATTAAGTGGGTTAAATGAAATAACACACGCAAAGTGCTTGGCACATAGTTATGTGTATAGCAAATGCTATTTGGCATCTCTTTTGCCTTCTTCCCCATTTTTTCCTGCCTCAAACTGCCATGTGTATCTGTTCCTAACTTTTCCTGTGTTTATAGCTTGTCTGTGGAGATGCATCACACACTTCTGAGGCTCCCATAATACTTGGCGCTTGGTCAAGCCCTTTGTTGAGCACACTTCTAAGCAGAGTTTTCAAACATTTTTTGAGATCTTCTTTTGTGTGCCATCAGCTTCACCTTTGCCCACTCCCTGACTTCTATCTCTAGTAGTTTCCTGCAAAATCTATGTTTTACCCACTTCAACCACTGAAACTCCCTCTACCTACAATGCGCTTGTGGCTCTCCCATGGCTAATGCCTACTTCTACACACTAAAGTCTTGTGGAAGCTATCCCTGAACACCCAGCTGGGAAAAGAGCCTCCTATCTGGACTTCTACAGCGTCCTCTGCATACTAGTGTTTACAGTACAGTAAACCATGTAAGCAGAGACTGTTTCAATGCTCTGTGGAAAAATCTGAAAGGCAGGGACTTTTTCAAGCCATCTTCCTATTCTTAAGCTTTGCATAATAACTGGAGCTGTGGGCATCCAATGGGTGTTTATTAAATTTTCCCTATAATAGGTATTTTTAAAAATTAATATAAATATATAAATACATCATATAAATTGGCTCTAGAGGAAGTTTGGGCAAAGTACTCCTAGTAATACCAACTCTTCTTCCATGAATTACATCAACAATAGCATTTTTCAAAGTGTGTCTGTACCGCAAAAAATGGTCCTATGGCCAAATGTATTTGGGAATGACTGTGTATTTTCACTCTCATCCTGGAAAATCACTTGCATTCTGATATTTATTGATTAAAATAATATTTATTGAGAATCTCCCACCAAATGTATAAAGGTGAGTAAGATGAAAACAATCTATTCCCTCTTGGATTCTACGATTTGTCAGATCTCTGAGAAGTCCTGTAATAAAAAGCCTATTTTACCTTGTTCAAACTAATATACTCCAACATACTTGATCGGAATTCCTTAATATATATCACTATTCCAAACAATATACTTTGGAAAATATTGCCCATTAATGTTACCTAGATCAGGCAATTTTTTTTCATGTCTTAACCTAAGTTTATTCAGAAGTTCTACTTCTGATTTTCATAAGAGAAAATGGTGATTCCATAATTAATGGTACATATTATTACTTAAATATTAAAACAGTTTGTTAAAAATGTTTCATTTCTATTTGAAGATATTTTATATTGTTAAAAGGCTATGTAACTTATGTTAAGGCACTGATAATAAAGTGAGGCAAAAGTATAATGCCACTGAAAATTCCTACTACAAGCAGAAATAAGCAAAGATTTGCAAAACACTAATTTACTGATTTGCAGTTGTTTGATAAATACATGCTGGATTTATATAGTGCTTGGTTGAATCCATACTCCACTTTTGCTATAACACTATAACTTGGTTTCTACAACAGTCTAAAATATCTCTGCCAGACTGAAATGGAAAATCAGAAAACTGAAAAGAAAAATCAGACATCACTTTTCTGTCACATGTAGTTATTTCTTAGGGAGAAAAAAAAAGCTGCCTTAAATTATTTGGTCGATTGTCTTGACTTTTTTAAATTTTCATATTACTTTCATGAGTTATTAGCCAAAAAAAAGTGTTATCAGACTTTGTCTTAATACCTCATATCTTTTAAATATCTGTTTCATATTGAAATTTTCTTCTTTGGTATTAGTGGCTTTTTATCAGTTGTCTCCATCTACTTCCATGAATATTTATTCTATATTCTCTCCAAAAGTAACACCTACTGTTTTCATCTTCTCAGTAGGGGCATTAACTAAAATTTAATTTGAGCTTTTCTGTATAGACTTTTGTCTGTATTTACTTCTGCATAACCAGAGCTGAAATCAGTGCTTGGAATATCCAGGTGCTCAAAAATATGTAGTAAATGAATGCATGAAATAAAGGTGAATAAACTATGACAGAGGTAGATGGAATAAAGCAGAAGAAAAGGGGGACAGCAAGGGGAATATAATGCTCACATGAAGTGCCCCATGAGAGCAATTTTGCTACATGAGATACTGACATCATACAGGTTTAGGTGATAAATCGTGGCTCTATTAAAAAAAAAAAAAGTAAATGGAACCCTAACCTGGTTAGAACTTATGTCCAAAATATTCATGTTAACAAGAGGAACAATGTCTCTTTTTTTATTTATACCTTTGTTTCCAGTACCTTGAATAATGCCTGGAGATATAATATATATCAATAAATATTTGCGGGGCACCTGGGTGGCTCAGTCATTAAGCGTCTGCCTTCGGCTCAGGTCATGATCCCAGGGTCCTGGGATCGAGCCCCGCATTGGGCTCCCTGCTCGGCGGGAAGCCTGCTTCTCCTTCTCCCTCTCCCACTCCCCCTGCTTGTGTTCCCTCTCTTGCTCTCTCTCTCTCTCTCTCTGTCAAATAAATAAATAAAATCTTTAAAAAAAAATAAATATTTGCTAAGGTAATAAATGAAACTTATAAGTTAGACTGATTTATGAGTAAAGATATTATCAGTATCTTGCCCCCAGAATTTACCACCAGGGTGGTGTAGAAAAAGATCTGTTAACAGCCAGTTCATCAAATCACAATCACTGCTCAGGAAATTTCTTTAATTTTAGCTTTTTCACATCTACATTTCTTAACCTTATCTGAATTTATTTATATTAACACTCCAGTCATAACAGAGTTTCACAGGGGCGCCAGAGTGGCTCAGTCAGTAAAGCATCTGACTCTTGATTTCCACTCAAGTCATGATCTTAGGGTCGTGAGTTCAAGCCCCGTGTTGGGCTCCACACTCAGTAGGGAGTCGACTTGGGTTTCTCTCTCTCCCTTTCCCTCTGCCCCTAACCCCATACTCACTTACTCTCTCAAATAAATAAATCTTTTTAAAAAGTAATAGAGTTTCAAAACTATTCCTAAGAATAAGTTAAATATATTTATCTTGAGGTCTAAATTTCCAGATGGACACATGACACTGTTGCATACTGTGTTCAGCCATTCCCTATTCATAATATGATTGGCCAAAAATTTAACTTGTCATTGAGATATTTTAGCATTCCTTAAAAATAAGAATGGTGTCACATCTTACCATGTATACTATCTAGTTTTTCATTATTCATAGTTGATGTCTTATTAATGTTTGTTAATTAACAAATGATGAAATATCAGGGTTCATGGAGACCTTGAAAGTCACTGTTTTTCCAGAGTTTCTTTAAAGTTAGAATTATTTTCCAGCTTAAATCAACTTTAAAAGTGACAACACCAGTGTTTAGGATCTCTTGACCCTTTCTGCCATGGTGGGCTCCTCCTTCTTTCTCCTAACTCCTTATTAACTAAGAGTTGAGACCAAATATGCCACTGACCTAAAAAAACCTTATACATCCCTTCCTCACTTTTCTTAATGAAAAGTCACCCATATTGTCTCATTTCCTAGAAAGCCAGCTCTCTGAAATAGGAGAATGGTTAGGCCAAATTTTCCAATATGGTTCTGTCCTTACCAATCCTCAAGTGCAACCAAGAAACTGTGCATTCATGTTTTGTGTATAATACTTGACTACACCAGAGAAAAGAAATTAACAAATACATAGATCATATAATTCTACCAAATAGCTGAATGTTTTGAATAGTTTTCTCCTCTTTCAAATTTTTTCATTATTGAACACAATATATTATTCCTCCCATAAAGTGAGATTAAGACACAGAAGAGTGAACTGGAATGAACAGTAAGAGTTAATAGATGAGAAATTTGAAGGTCACATTATATAATTGCATATCAGGACTTTTGTTAAAATTCAACATTGATTTTTGCCAATAATAGATGGAAAAAAATCAAAAGTTCACTCATGAGGATTGTAAAGTCAGTTGTCTAAAGCTTAAAAAAAAATGACCTCGAATCCAATTAAAATAAAATTGGATTAGCTTATTATAATGTTGAGATAATAGAACCAAATATGCAGGTGTCTTGTTTGTCCATCTGAAAATTTGAAATTTCAGACAAATTTACTTGACACATTTTTATGTTCAGTTATAAAACTACAAACTGTGTTTAGAATATTAACATCAACAATTGTGTAAGTTAAAAAAGCCTTCTTTCTAGTGTCTTGTCTAGCCTTCTAAAAGTTCCTGGATGGATAATAAAAATCTCTATTAATACTTTTATAATGGGCTCTCACTGTAAGAAAAAATATGTAGCATTTTAAAGCTAGCTGTCATGTAATGTACAAAATAGTGAATACATTTGTTATTCATTACCTGATACTTTATAGTTATGAATTTTTCATATCCCTGTAGTGTCATCTTACCCCAGCTGCCCTGGCATACATCCTGGTTCAAATCAGGGCCAGCCAAACATAAATAAATAAATGAAGTTGAACAGGTAGCTCTTGGAGGTCCTTTTCCATGATACAGAGAAAAGTCTTCATTTTGTTTTCAGAAAGGCTGTAGTCAGGTAGGTATTGTTATGAGGGATAGTTGGTTAATATTAATAAATAATTCAAATTTACTCATATTTTAAAATAGTTGTTGGATATTAACTATAGAGAGCTCAGATTGTCCACAGAACTAAATCATTTTCATATGGCAATAAAAATTAACAAGTCTTTGCTATTCATTCTGCTTGAACATTGAGACATTACCTTCTGAATTCTAGAAGTCATGGTTTTATTGCCTTAAGAAATGCATTAAAATACATTTCATAAAATTCTTTCATTGTCATTTACTTGGCAAAATATTCCTATCATAGTATCTCAATATTTTAAACATCCTTTTCTAAAAGATAGAAAAATTTAGAGGCATGCCTTAAATTGAGGTGTCCTAAATTAGCAAATGAAGTGTCCTGTGCAATAAGCTGGTTCTGTTTGCACTCTTATTTTCACCATGACACCAAGACAAATAATATCACTTGCAAGATACACTCAATGTTATGTACAGTTCCCAAGGATTTACTGTAACTTGATCATCTATTTTCTTGTCCAGGAATAAGATATCATAACATGAGAATAAGGATAGCTTTATTTTTTTTTAAAGATGTATTTATTTATTTGAGAGAGTAAGCAGGGGGAGGGGCAGAGAAAGAGGTAGATAAGCAGATTCCCAGCTAAGCAGGGAGCCAACATTACAGGGCTTGTTCCCAGGACCCTGAGATCATGACCTGAGCTGAAACCAAGAGTCAGACGCTTAACTGACTGAGCCATCCAGGTGCCCTTAAAATAGATGTTAAAAAAAAAAAAAACCTTGAGGCTTTTCTCTTTTTATGTAAAATAATCACTGACAAATTTTCATATTCTATTTTTTGTTGATAGCAAACAGCTTGGGACTGCCCATCTCACATGGGATTTTGCCCCATGCCTCTGTAACTGCTCATGTAATGTAGCTGTGTTCGAAGTTAACTGGACTTTTTTTGGAACTAAAATAACTTGTTCTGATATTTTAACCGAAATGGCTTCAGTGTTAAACTAGTGTTGATGCTGAAGTTCCACTGGCTTCTGTGTAGAAATGGGCCTGAAGCCTGTTCTATTAAAGATGATCCAAAGAAGTTTCTTATCTCAACAATTAAATCAGAATCATACAGGCTTTCTCACATTTTAATAACTTCCAGATGGTGGATGAACTAAAATAAAACTATGATTTCAACAAAAGTTTGGGGAAATATTAGCATAGTACAAAAGACTAAGAACACTAAGGAAGTTATTTTCAAACTAGTTTTTCCTTGCTTTAAAAAAAATGCCACTGGCAAGAATAATGATGCTTCCATAACGTTACTAGAGTGCTATATTTGTAAAGCAGCATGTAAGCCTCATAAAAGGGTAATGAGTTCCTTAAGTGATAGTAAAATAAGCTTTCATGTAGAGATATGCTGAGGTGCTAGTGTTCATGACCAGCAGTGGAGTTGCATTACCTATTTTGTATTGCAATTTTCAATAACAGAAAAAAAAAAAGGGAATTACTGTAATGGTCACATTTTCCTTCCACTAACATAAAAACGGACTCAAGTGGAGTTCAACTAAGTAGAGAAAATGATAAAATCTTATATAAAATTTATACTTATTTGGCCATTCTTCTTTATATAAGCATGTTGTTTGAATAGAGTAGGAGTAAATTTCTCTAACTGATCAGAGAATTACCCCCAGATACCTATTTTCAGTTGATTTGGTCTGCTACATTTATCAATTATTGCAACTTCATAAAATATGCATGGGTTCTTTGACATTCACATTAACACTTGTCTTCTCCCTTCCATGTTTACATGTAAAATAATAGCCAAAAGAAGGAATCACTGAGTATTGAAGTAATTTTTTTAAATTTAAAAATATAGAAAAAATTCTAAAATCCTTCAATTTACCTATTCCTTATAGGAGAAAAAAATTTTTGTGTATCACATAATTGAAATTTCCCAAGAATGGAAATTCCATGTTAAATTCTACTGATTAATTGCCTATAAAATCAAGACAACTATTCCAACCTCTTCCACCATTCTTACTTAGATGAATTTCTTACTCTTTAACAGCAAGAGGAAACAGACGCTTCCAGAGTTTAGAAACTTCCAGTTAGTGGCAGGTACATGAAATATCTTACTATTTTGTCATATTAAGTTTGGAAAGGCAACATGTAGAGTGAGGGAAGAGATTATATCTAAAATCTTATGTGCATGGTTCTGAAAGATTCAAATGGAAATTATGACTTCGAAGCAGACATTTAAACACAAATGCCTTTGAATGACAGACTGCAGATAAATATAGATGACTGTGGTGAGGGAAAGCTCTCATTTTGATGTCTAAAGGATATATTTCCCCCCCAAAAAAGCACAGTCCAAAAGGTAGAGGACAGAACTTTCTATGGTTTCACAAAAATATGAGCCCATTAGCACCAAATTATTCAAGTGCTTTCCTCCAAATATATAAACTACTTTTGCATGAGTGAAATCAAGACAAATAAAAGTACCAAAATGCTAAATTCTGTTTTCACTGGATGGAGTAAATGTATATTTCTACTATTTAAATTACACACTTTATTAATAGAAGAGCTAAATGAGAAAACTGGCATTGCTCTGTAGTCACTAATGTGTACTGGACTATACATGTTGGAAAAATAGGAACATCAGGGTAGCTGGTGAATTATCAAGTCTGAAACAATTGTTTGATTGGGGTATCTGCTCAGCCTGAAAGCAAACTAGTTCCTCACCACATAGTTTCAGGCTAGAGAATCATGTGTAGCATTAAAAAAAAAGTGTGCCTTTTATGCCAGATTTCTTATAATTAAAAAAATTAAATTTTACCTAGGAATGTACACTGAATGGTTATTTCCTTTACAAGAGAGGGACAGAATAAAGACATCTATGCTGAGCTCTTTCTCAAAAGTCTGGATTTTAAAAAAACGAGGAAGAAAACTATTTTTGGATGTAATCATAATTCTTCATGATATTCTAAACAAGTTTTAACATCTTTTATCAAAAAGCAAATTATAAGCCAATAATTCCCTAATAAATAATTATTTTTAAACACACAAATGGCAACAAATATGAACACCAAGTTCAAAATAACAAAATTCTAAAAACAAAAAAAAATTGAAAGAAAACATTCTATAATGAACAAAACACTTTTTAAAAACTGTGAATCAAGTCATATTTGAAAGGTAGATATTAAGGTTGTAAAAATAATGCAGTAAGGAATGGTTTACCTTAAGAACAAAATGACTGATTTAATATTTCAGCATTTACCCTCACAAAATAGCAAATAAGTATGAGGAGGCCCTTGTCTCTCATTTTACTGATATTCATTTACTTATTTAATAGTAATTTCTAAAATGATTATTTAGGCAAGCAACCATATATGAAAAGTAACACGCAATGCATGTGTTGGTAAAATATTTTACATTATATGAAAGTGTTTCTTCCTGTGATTTTTATTACCTTAATTCCTCTTCATAGAAGCAACCCCCTTTATCTTCATATATCTGTTGTCTGAGTCTGATTTGTCAAATTTTAAGATGGTCTCCATGACCTTTATCCACTGGTTTTAATCCTGTAACTATATTATGTGGCAAAGGAATTTTGTGAATTATATTAAGGTTCCTAGTTAGTTGCCCTTAATATAGGGAGAATGTGCCTAATCTAATCACACACTGTTTAAAAGGACATAGTTTTCTCTAACTGGCAGCAGAAGAGAAAATCAGACATTGGAAGCTTGAGGTGAATTTCAGGTACTGTTGGCGGGAAAAAGAAGAGCCATGTGGAAAGAACTTGAGAAAGGTTCCTAGAAACAGAACAACCTTGAGTTGCCAGCCAGCAGGGAAACAGAACCTTAATCCCATAGCTGTGCAAAACTGGATTCTTTGGGCGCCTGGGTGGCTCAGTTGGTTAAGCAACTGCCTCCGGCTCAGGTCATGATCCTGGAGTCCTGGGATCGAGTCCCGCATTGGGCTCCCTGCTCGGCGAGGGGCTTGCTTCTCCCTCTAACCCTCCCCACTCTCATGTACTCTTTCTCTCTCATTCTCACTCTCTCAAAAATACATAAATAAATCTTAAAAAAAAAAAAAAAAACTGGATTCTTCAACAAGGAGTAGCTTGGAAGAAGATTTTTTTCCCAGAGCCTCCAAATAAAAGCCCAGGTTGTGCTCACAACTTGATTTTGACTTTGTGAGATCCTAAACAGAGAACCCATGGAGCCCACCTAGACTTTTAACCTACGGAACCAAGAGCAAATAAATGGGCATTGTTAAGCTATTAAATCTGTGTTTATTTGTCACGCTCTAATGAAAAACAACAACAACAAAAAACTAATACACGGAGATGAAGGTGTTAGACTAAGCCAAGAAAATAATTTTCAATTTAGAAACTGTAGGCCCTGAGGAGACATAAGCCATAAGAAATACATGATGAGTCAAATGTGGCCTTCCAAGCTCCCAGTCCTTCCAGCATGAGATCGGATCAAGTTTCTCCTGAGCATGGAAGGGAGGATTTTTCAAGGATAATGGTAATAATCAATACCATATTCAAGACTTTAGATGGTATTGGATTTTTGAGAAGGATATCTGTCACCTTTCCCTTCTCTAAGATTTGCCTAAAATTAGGAACTTAACAATCATATACATCTGAGCTACAGAGAGTGGTATCATCCTTCCTAGAAAGAGCCCAGGAAAGAGACAGTCAGTATTAAAAATGGTAAATAGGGCGCCTGGGTGGCTCAGTTGGTTAAGCGACTGCCTTCGGCTCAAGTCATGATCCCGGAGTCCTGGGATCGAGTCCCACAACAGGCTCCCAGCACGGTGGGGAGCCTGCTTCTCCCTCTGACTCTCTCCCCTCTCATGCTGTTTCTCTCTCGCTCACTCTCTAATAAATAAATAAAATCTTTTTAAAAAATGGTAAATAAATGGTAAATCATGGTAAATAGATTATAACGTAATATTTGTTGAGTGTTCATTATATGGCAGGCATGGATGTAAAATAATTTCATTAATTATTCAACTTAAACACAGTGAGATGTCCCCTATTTTACAAATGAAAAACTAAGTTACAGAGTACTTATGTACTTTCCCAAGTCCCCAAAGCAAATAGCTACAGGACCAAGGCTTCTAGCTCCATGGTTTATGCCCTTAACCTTAACCTACAGCTTTAAGATAGGAGGAAAGAAACAGCCAACCAAACCATAAAATATTTTCATGATGGTTTTAGGCAAAACCAGAGTCTATCACATACCTGTTATACCTATTCCAGTACAAACAGCTCTAAATGGCATGATGGCAACATAGTGATTCTTCTGTGTCCAAATACGCAACTAGTGTAGGATCACCGGTGGATGGCCCCACCATTTTTCCAATATACAGTAGAATCAACAGAATGATAAAATTGAGAACTAGACCTAAAGATGTTTTAAAATCAGGGAAAAGGACAAGAAAGCCCAAACGAATATTATCAACACAGGGACCAAACTCTGTCCCTGTTCCTACCCCACAAACATAAAATAGATCTTTGAATAGATGTCTCAAAATCATGTTGTATTTTCATATTGAGATATAGTGGTTATTTTACAAATAATAGGATTTTGTCCATTCTTCTCATTAGGCACTTTGCGCAGTTAGAGATTTTATATCTTACTTTGCTTTTATTACAGATTAAATTTCTGAAAAAAGTTCTAAAGATTCAAAAATGATAAATTTTACATTATCTATTATTTCAATTACATAAACATGGATGAATTAATGAATATCATATGATACTGTAGCATTGAAAAAATAATCTGGAAAAGCTTAAATAATTATTCAAAGTTTTTCAGAATTGCTCTGGTACATAATTAAAATTTTAATCTACTTGCATGCTTCATTTATGCATTTTATATCTGCGTAGTCATTTGAAATTTTATATAATATGTGCATATATTTATATTTATTTTCCTCTTATTGTCAATCTTATTTTTGTATATCTGTCAGCAAAAAACAAAAAACAATTCAAAAGAACAAGTATTTTCTAAGGAGACCAAATAGGAAGTATGCATTACATTCATACTCCTTTTTTAAAAGAGCAGTTAAGAATGAGATCATATATTATCTCCATTTAATGATAAATGATGCCAGAATGTTTCTTACATTTAGTTTTAAAGTGAAACCTAGAAATTGTGGTTAGATCTAAACTTAGCTGTGTCTCTTCAGATTCATCACTTGGTACCATATGCTATGTTTCTGATCACAATTCTCATAATCTGTGTAGTGGCTACAGATGTCTGCTTTTAAATAAAAAGAGTGATCATTTTGCTAAAGGATGGACATGGGCCACTTTTCTAATTTTAAGTTGAAAAATTTTTCCATTTTATAGGTTTTTAAAATATTTTCTATGACTGACTATTCTAAGTAATACTTTTCAAAAATCTATCCTGAGGTTTTAAGATTTTATTCAGTAGTTACTTTCACTCAATATTAAAAAAAATTTTTTTTGAGTTTAAGTAAATTTATAATTTCCTCTTTCCTGACCACGATTAGATACTGATGAAATCAAAACACTTCCACTCTTTATTCTCAATTATGTAAATCTAACAGTGAATTGAGAATGTAGATTTTATGTTTTACATTAATTCCAGGCATTTTTTATTAATTTCAGGCATTCCTAGAAATTTAATCCCACATGTTAGGAATGGTTATTGAATAATTTGATGGTTGTTATTGAATAATTTATCCCACTTATGGATAAAGGAACTCGGGTTCAGAGATATTGAGTTGGGTCACAGCACTAGCAAATAACAGATATAAAGTCAAATCCAGGAAATCTGATCCACTCAACTAAATTAAAGAAGGTGTGTCTAGAATTTTTAGACAGTGTTATCTCACACAGGCATATTTTTTATTTCCAGGTTTTCAAACACCTTGTTTTCCTACATTTAACCACTTCTTTGAAGTTTATCAGACATGAAGTCATGCTCTGTATTTAAGAAAAACCCTAAAGTGTACACAACTATGTGTCTATGTAGAATCTTTCCAAAGCAAAACATTCAGAGGAAATGATCCATAGATCCATTTATATATAAAAGGTTAATGAAAGTAAATGATATATTTTTTTTAGTAAATGATATTTCTGAATGCTGCCCTATTTCGAAATACTTTGATTTTGCCTAATTTTACTGGAGTTCTGTAGTAGTTATTTATTAATAATTGATTTAGGATTTCTTTGTTGATCATATCTTTATTTTTTAAATTTTTCCTTAGGAATGTATTTCCTTCTGGCAATTTCCAATTCACATTTTTTAAATGGTGCATAAATAGGTAAAAATTGACTCCAGAGGGAATATATTAACTGGCTTAGGACACATCTGATATCCAACTCCATGATAAATCAAGAAATATACTAGGTTGCATTAAAATTTTATGCTTTATCTCCTGTACTATTGATATTCTTTGACAATTACTTAAAACTACCACATAGCTAGACATAACAATTACTTAGCATAAATGTAGGCTCTCTGGGAGTTCACATGATTCTTCTTAAGTAAAATACCATTGATACAGGAAATTGCTGAATTCACTGAATGTATGGGGCTTAAACGTTTTGTTGTTCATTAATTTATTCATTCAAACCTAAAAAAATAATTCATTCAAAAAAACCCCAATAATGGAATATTGGCTATATACCAGGGTTTCTACTCTACAAGAGTTATGCTACCTGTTACTTATATAAAAGAACCCTTAGCATGGTGATCATTATTAGCATGACTACATCATTATGATAATAATAGAACTGTCAGTAGTGCTTTTGCAAGTTCTAATTATTTATTGCTCACTTACCTTTCTTCTTTACTTGCATAAAGAAATAAAGGGCATTTGATTTGCAAATTTGTGATAATCTTATCAGGACCACATTCATTGTGGGATTTCTTTTCTACTGCAGAATTGTTTTAAATTAGCTGGTTAGATAGCAGTTTTGAAAATGCAGTAAACTTTCCTTAGTTGTGTCATTATACAATGCGTGTGGTTTATTTATAAAATGAAAGGCCATTAAATTCAAAACTTACTATTATTTGTTACCCGTGAGATTTAGTTTTAGAATCTTCCTTACAAGGTCTTTCATTCTATCAAGACAATAATGATCATAATGATATAAATCATATTTTTTATATTTGAAACATAAAAGTATATAAAAGTATCCAACCCCACGTTAATAATACATTATGGCAAAATTAGATATATCGCAGAAATGTAAGTGGCTTAACACTAGGAAATATATCAATGTGATTTTTTTCATATTTAAAATAAAATTATGGAGAAAAGATATTTAAAAAAATTCAATATCCATTCATATTAAAACTCTTAGTTAACTAGTTCAACACAAAACTCTCTTAAATTCTTAAAAGTTATAAATCTAGATACAAATTATACTGGTGCTATCTCTTCAAAATTAGAATCTAGATAAAGAAACCCACTGTTGTGGAAAGACTGGAAAGTAAGAAATATATTTCCACATTTGGAAGGGACATGAGTAAAATAAATTATAAAAAATTACCAAGGATTTCATCAGTAATGCTGGACACAAAAATCTATATATAAAATCCTTTGTATAATTATACATCAGTAACAGAAAACAGCAATAATACTAACAATACCAAATATTTTGAAGGAATATAACATGTTTGAGAATGAAAATTCCATGACAAAATCAACTTCCCCTAGTCTGCAATCAGTGTAATTCTAAACAAAATCTCATAGACCATCACAATGTGATTGATATAAAAAAATGGCGGGGGCCATGAACACCCAGATAATTTTGAAGAACAAAGTGGGGATACCAGACTCCTAACTATGAACTATAGTAATTCATATTACTTATGTATTATGCATATTTTATATAATCATATAATATTGAAATATTACTATTTTTAGTAATTAAACAATGGAGTACAATCAAACCAATGGAATGTAATCAAGAACCTAGAGACTGACCTATATAACATGGAAATCATATTTATAAAAAATGTTGCTTTATGTATTGGTGGCAAATGCTTAGTATTTTTGTTTCCGTAATTAAAAGTAAAAAGACTATAACTTAGTATTGCCCTGATCTGAATGTACCAGAGATAGTTGAAATTAAAATTCCCTTTTTTTCTGTTTTAAAAAATAAATAGATTAGAGTTACTCTATTTTTTTTTTTTGAAAGCCTTCAATACTGGGTAACAACTGAATAGAACTCATGGGCTTTGTTCATGAAAGTAGTCATGAATTATTAAATATTGATTTTTATTTGGTCAATGACTATAGGTACTTTTGGGAATTTTATTTCTTCTATGCAAAAAAGCTAAATTTTGTTCCAGGAAAATTATCATATTAATCTAAATTCTCCTCTTTTGGGAACAAATGTCTAAAATGTTCTATTTTTCTCAATCTGTGCTTATATCACTTTTGCCATTTGTAATAACATTTGTGTCTACTCTATAGATCATCTTTTTTTTCCCAGCAACTTTTCTATTTCATTCATTTTTTATAAAGAACTAGTTTTTTGCTTTATTGCTCCTCTCCAATATATATTTCCTATTTATATCCTTAAATTTTGCTCTTTTTCTCTATCAATACCTCCACTGTACATCATTTGTGCTTGTTCTGTCATAATTATTATTTCTTAGTAACTTTTTCCAGCTTTATTCTTTTCTAATATAATTATTTAAGGATATTAATTTTCCTTGAAGCACCACTTGTTTCATTCTGTAAGTTTTTATATGCTGTGATTATATTATTTTTTGCTTCTATATTCCATGAAAATGTATTTTTTGCTATGTAAGTTTAGAGGTATGTATTTACAAATACATGGAGTACTTGAAGGTTTTTTTTTATACTCAATACTAAGGTAATTTATACTGTAGTCACAGGGAGCTGTCTGATATAGGTTCTTTGGCTTTCATTGATCTCACTGTATGCAATAGCATGTAATCAAAGTACAGCAATATTCTAAGTGCAACTGAAGTTAACGGGTATCTTAATTAGGGTGTTATTCAAATATTCTAAGTCCCATCCAAATATTGATTTCTTGGTCTTCAACTACTGAGAAAATAATTTAAATCTTCCAATCTGATGGTGAATTTGTCAGTATCTGTGTAATTATCTTAATTTTTCTATATATTGTTATTTGATACATGCATTTTGTGATGCTCTGTCTCTCAGATATATTGTGCCTTTAATCATTAATTAAAGGCTTAGTATGGTTTTCTTTTCTTGAAGTACATTTTTTCGAAACTAATAAAGATGCAATAATTTTCTTTACATGAGCATTTGCTTAGTGTCGCTCTCTCTTATTTCCAAACTTTCTGTTTAACTTTGATAGGTTTCTATAAAAAGCAGGTAAGTTGAGTTTGGAACATGACAGGGATGTTGACTCTCATCACTGTTGTTAACATACTATTTAGAAGTCTTAGCCTCAGCAATCAGACAAAAAAAGAAATAAAATGCATCCAAATTGGCAAGGAAGATGTCAAAATTTCTCTTTCCACAGATGACATGATACTTTATTTAGAAAACCCAAAAGACCACCACAAAATTACTGATACATTAATTCAGCAAAATCACAGGATTAAAATTAATGTACAGAAATCTGGTGCATTTCTACACTCCAATAATGAAGCAGCAAAAAGAGAAATTAAGGAATTGATCCCATTTACAATTGCATCAAAAACCCCAAGATACCTAGGAATAACCTAACCAAAAAAGCAAAAGATCTGCACTCTGAAAACTATAGAACACTCATGAAAGAAATTGAAGACGACACAAAGAAATGGAGAGATATTCCATGCTCATAGAGTAGAAGAACAAATATTGTTAAAATGTCTCTACTACCCAAAGAAATCTACATATTCAGGCAACCCCTATCAAAATATCAGCAGAATTTTTCACAGAACTAGAACAAACAACCCTAAAATTTGTATGGAAGCACAAAAGACCCCAAATACCCAAAGGAATGTTGAAAAAGAAAAGCAAAGCTGGAAGCATCACAGTTCTGGACTTTAAGGTGTATTACAAATCTGTAATCACCAAGACAGTATGGTACTGGCACAAAAACAGACACACAGATCAATGGAATTAAACAGAAAACCCAGAAATGGATTCACAACTACATGGTCAACTCATCTTTGACAAAGCAGGAAAGAATATCCAATGGAAAAAGACAGTCTCTTCAACAAATGGTGTTGGGGAAAAGTAGACAGTGACATGCAGAAGAATGAAACTGGACCAATTTCTCAAACCATACACAAAAATAAATTCAAAATGGATGGAAGACCTAAATGTGAGACAGGAAGCCATCAAAATCCTAGAGGAGAACAGAGGTAGCAACCTCTTTGACCTCAGCCATATCAACTTCTTAATACATCTCCTGAGGCAAGAGAAACAAAAGCAAAAATGAACTATTGGGACTTCATCAAGATAAAAAGCTTCTGCACAGTGAAGGAAAGAATCAACAAAACTAAAAGGTAGCCTACGGAATAGGAGAAGATATTTGCAAATGATATATCTGATAAAGTATTAGTATCCAAAATGTATAAAGAACTTATAAAACTCAACACCCAAAAAACAAATAATTCAGTTAAGAAATGGGCAGAAGACATGAACAGACATTTCTCCAAAGAAGACATACAAATGGCTAAGAGACACAGGAAAAGATCCTCAACATAACTCATCATCAGGGTCAAAACCATGAGGAGATACCACCTCACACTGATCAAAATGGCTAAAATTAACAACTCAGGAAACAACAGATGTTGGCGAGGATGTGGAGAAAAGAGAACCCTCTTACACTTTTGGTGGTAATGCAAACTGGTGCTGCCACTCTGCAAAGCAGAATGGAGGTTCCTTGGAAAGTTAAAAATAGAACTATGCTATGACCCAGCAATTGCACTATTAGGTATTTACCCAGAGGATACAAAAATACATATTTGAAGGGCTATATTCACTGTGATGGTTAGAGCAGCATTATCAACAACAGCCAAATTATGGAAAGGGCCTAAATGTCCATTGACAGAAGAATGGATAAAGAAGATGTGGTATTAATATACAATGGAATATTATTACCCAGCCATCAAAAAGAATGAAATCTTGCTATTTGCAATGACATGGCTGGAACTAGAATGTATTATGCTAAGTGAGATAAGTCAGAGAAAGACACTTACCTTATGATTTCACTCATGTGGAATTTAAGAAAGAAAACAGATGAACATAGGGTAAAGGAAGGAAAAGTAAAATCAGAGGGGGAGGCAAACCATAAGAGATTTAAAGATAGAGAACAAACAGGGCTGCTGGAGGGGAAGTAGGTAGGAGGATGGGCTAAATCGGTGATGGGCATTAGGAGGTCCTGTTGTGATGAGCACTGGGTGTTATATGTAAGTGATCAATCAGTAAATTTTTCTCCTAAAGCCAATACTACAGTATATGTTAACTAACTTGAATTTAAATAAAATCTTGGGAAAAAAATAAAGGAAAAAATAGAAGTAAGTTGTATTTTTCCTTCAAGGTTTTCAATCTGGAATATATAATTAGAAATTTTACATTGCATTATTATGATTACTAATAGATTTTTAAAACCATCTAATTTCAATCTGGTTATATTTCATGATTTTTCCGTAGTTGTTTTTTTCCTTTTCTTAGGTCTTTTGAGTTCATTTGCTTTTAAAAAAAAAATTAATGATTTTATTTTTTTAAGTAATCTCTGCACCCAACATGGGGCACAAACTTACAACCCCAAGAACAAGAGTTCTACTGACTGAGCCAACCAGGTATCCACAAGTTCATTTGTTTTTAATCCATTATTTCCCTATATTGTTCCACTAGTTAATTACTCTTTGTCCTTTTGTATGGTTACTGCTAAAATTTTTAAGTGCCTACCATAAAAATAATTCACCAATATCTCTACATTTTCTACTCAAAGAAATGGGCCTTAGAATAGTTATTTTTGACCACTCTTTTACTTTATTATAGCTCTGTATTTATGACTATATCCTCTAAAATTTATTTTTGCTTTATTATAAAGTTAAAACATATAACTTTTGCCACACATTTACTAATTTTATTGTTTGTATTTCCTCTTGTATTACAGATACCATTTAGGGGATCATGTCCTTCTGCTTGCAGTTTATCTTTAGAAATTCCTTTAATTAGGACTTATCAAACTTTTTGGTTTAGTTTTCTTGAAAAAGTGTATTTTCCTTTTGGTGAAACGCAGTTTGGTTGGGTGTAAAAATCCAAATGGCCAATCATTACTCCTCTGATTTCCGAAGTTACCTGTTGTGTTGTCTATTGGCTTCTACTGTTGTTGAATTTAAATAGGTTATCAGAAGCTAATTATTTTTTATTTTTAGCAATTTGTATTTTTACTGTTACCTAGAGTTTAAAGTTACAATGTTTTACTGTTCTGTGAAGAATCATTTATTTCTTTATATTCATCCTATTTAGGGATTTAAAAAACTTCCTGAACCTAAAATGTTATGACTATCACAGGTTCTGGAAAATTATCAGCCACTATTCTATTTCCTTCCCATATTAAACTAAATACATATGTGCCTCATTTCATTCTACTCTCCATATATTTTAACCTCTAATACTTTCCTTTCTTAACCTCTATGAAGTATATCCTGGGTAATTTTTTTCACATCTATCCTCGATATCACTAATTCTCTGTTTTGCTATGTCTAGATGTCCAATATGTATACTGATTTTTAAATATTTTAAATATTTTCTTTCTACACACCTCGTTAGTTTTTTCTCAAATATACTGGTTTTTCAATTGTTCCTCAATTTTTTTAATATTTTAAACTTCTTAAGTTCCTCAAAAACTTACTTTACCTTTTATGATAATTTTATTAACTGAGGCCTTTTAAACTCTAAATTGCTTCTTTTTTAATTGCCTCTTCCCAGGCAAGCTATTTCTAGCATTATCTCTGGGAATTTTGATAATTCCAAGTTGAGGAGGAGTCATTTCAGAGACTCATGAATACCCAACAAGATTATTTTATGTTAGTTTCACATGCTGAGGTTTAGAGATCAGCTGTTAATATAAGCTACATCTTCAAAGCTACAATTAGAATTTCTTAGATAAATTTTTTTCTCCCCACTCCCTCTTACACAGGAATTCAGCTTTTGCTAGTGGAGGAACTTTTTTCTTGTCCACTCTTATAGTAAGATATAGCTTTTTAAATCTCCCTTTTCATCTTGCTGGAACTCTAAGTGATGACTCTTACACTCTTTGGCTATTAAAAGCAAATATCTTATTTACTGTGACTAGAAAATGCCTACCGGGCATTTGCAGCTTCAACTTGAACTTACAATAACAGACTCTATCCCACTATTTACTTCAGGCTGCTTAGCCCTATTTAAGAACTCTTACAAATTGATCTAATTGCTTACTTGAGAGCTTTATTAGGTCATCCCATTTTTCTTACATATCCAGATGTGTTCTACCATTAAAACAGTTACAGAAACATTTTGGCATTACTTAGCCCAACAATTTGTCAGACGCAAGCCGTTGTTCTTTTAAGAGCTAATATCTGGGGGCACCTGGTTGGCTCAGTTGGTTAAGCGACTGCCTTCGGCTCAGGTCATGATCCTGGAGTCCCGGGATCGAGTCCCACATCGGGCTCCCTGCTCAGCAGGGAGTCTGCTTCTCCCTCTGACCCTCTTCCCTCTCGTGCTCTCTCTCACTCTCTCTCTCTCTCTCTCAAATAAATAAATAAAATCTTTAAAAAAAAAAAGAGCTAATATCTGTATCCCAAAATGTTATCAGGCCATAATTTTAATTATTATGTCAATTTTCTTTTTTTTTCCCTAGATTGTGCTTTACTGCTAATATTTATGTAACTATCTCAATGGCTACAAACTATTTTAATTGTCTTAAAATATTTATTTATTCCTAACACATAACACAAATACAATGAATGCAATTTAACTAATAAAAAACTGAGGTACAAATATTAAAACAATTTGTGAATGATCATACACTTTCTAAGCAGCAGAGACAGTATGGAAACACAGGCACTCTAGCTTAAGAGTCATTATTTCCAAATTTTAGATTCTACTTCCTAACAGTTTTTCTACTCTGGTGATATTAATACATGTCATTTTTATTTTTCTTAGGAAATTATTGATCTTATCTGGACTCAAATTTATGACTAAAACATCTTTCACAGTTTTCTCACCTAATTTTCAGATCTTCTTTACCTCTGTACTATTTATCACCTAAAATTAACTTTTTGATTTTTTCTCTATTTTCCCTTTACACTTGAAAGAAATCTTTTGAAAATTTTACTGTGTTTCCTTTTAAATGTTGGCTTTTACACTTTAATAATTAGATTTTCTGCTTTATAATTTAACATTTTGTGCTTGTATTTTTATTATGTTCTTTATTCTGTTCTTTTCCAGCACTTAAACAGAATGTTTATTTTTAAATGGTTAGAAAAATTGGTAACCAAAAACATGCAACATCAATGAAGCTTATGTTCATAAATTTTTCAGGATCAGAGATATAGGGTAGGTCAAAATCATTCATATAAGTGACATGAGTAACTGGAAAGAAACATTATCATAGTTAAGATTTTTAAGCCACTAGTAATTCTTGAGTTTAACATACTGTTCTCAGTATCTACCTACAAAATGGACTTTGTGGTAATACTGACTTTATTCTCTACTGTGTTTTTATTATAACTTCTGCTCAAATCTCTTTTTTTTTTCAAGTTAATGGAAACAAGTCTTTTCTAAGTAACTTAATATCAAAAAATAAAACTCTTATAATTCTCTTTACAACAAATATATTAGTCCTTTGGCCATCTTAAAAGCCCTTTATCACAAAATGTATGGTTTTAAACTTTACTCACATTGAGTTTATAATCCCTATGACCTCCCTACATATATATATAACAAAAGAGGGTAGTAAAATTAGCAAATACTATACTAATTTATCATTCTTAGTTTGTGGTTTTTAGAAACAGTACACACACCTAATATATGTCAATTCCTTGGCTTATTAGTTGCAGTGTACAACCCTTAAATGTTCAGTAAAAGATTTAAAATTTTCTGAGAAGCAGTATGAAAACAATCAGGACCTGAATAATTTGAAGCAAATTAGTTTTATACAAATTTGAACTTCAGTTCTACAGAAAGAGGGTTTTTTGTTTGTTTGTTTTTTAATAACTATCTTTTGCAGAGAACTCATTTCTAGTTAGAAACCATCAGGGAGTTTTCACAGGTTATAGGGAGTCTCTCTGACATTTTGATTTTCCTCTTCTTTCTCCTTGATTTTATCTTTTAACATACAGTATTAGTTTCAGGTGTACAATATAATGATTCAGCAATTCTTTACATTATTCAGTGCTTTTCAAAAGTGTACTCTTAATCCCCTTTATCTATTTCATTCACCCCCCCAATCCCCCACCCAACACTCCTTTCCCATCTGGCAATGACCAAGTTGTTCTCTATAGAGAACTGTTTTTTTCTTTTTTCCTTTTTGTTTTACTTCTACAAATGAATGACATATTATATCATGTGATATTTGTCTTTCTCTGACTTATTTCACTTAGCCTTATATTCTCTAAGACCATCCATGTTGTTGTAAATGGGAAGATCTCATTGTTTTTTGTGGCTGAATAATTTACCCCCCCCAAAAAAACCTGACTAATTTGAAAAGATATATGCACTCCTATGTTTATTGCAGCATTTATAAAAGCCAAGATATGGAAGCAACTCAAATTTCTATTAATAGATGAATGGATAAAGAAGATATATATGTATTTTCCCTCAATTCCTGGGATTTAGAAATTTTCAACTTGGAAAGGAAAGATAAAGGAATTGTAAGTGTAGGCAAACACAACTTACATATTGCCTAGTGGGATAAAGATTTCTCTTCAGGCCAGGAAGTGGTCTATATCCTCTTGGGTCACGAAAAGAAGACCATCTTTCCGATGGGAATAAATAGATACACCAAACTTTTTATGGTACATGAACACTAAGCTTGAAGGAAATCATTGGTATATGCTTTCCTGCTCTCTGAAGCACTGTGGCAACAGCTTTTCCTTAGACCAATATAAGAAACAGTAATACTGGTAAAACAGTGATTAAATACAACTGAAATTATGATATTATTTAATTTGCACCAAGGTCATTAGATTTAAGAATGTGTTTAGAGTGTATGAACATTTATCTTATAAAAATGTCCTTTATTCTTTTCGATTTATTTTTTTAAAAAGTACTATTATTGAAAAAGGAATGACCCTTAATTTTCTATATAACATTAACTATGTTGATAATTACATTTGTAAATTTTCTTTTTGTGGAAAGAATGTAACATGCAATCAAATCCCATCAAAATTTTAAGTGTACATTATTTTTACAATAAGTACAATGTTAATACAGCAAATATCTAGAGTTTATTCATCTTGATAATTGAAACTTTATGCCTGTTGATTAGTAACTCTTCATTTTCTTCTTTCCCTAATTTCTGGCTACCACCATCTCACTCTTAGCTTCTATGAATTTGACTATTTCAGATACCTCATACAAGTAGAATCATGCAGCATTTGTCTATGACCAGTTTATTTCACTTAGAGTAATGTCCTTGAGATTCATCCATGTAGTCTATTATAGATTTTCTCTTTTTTAAAGGCTTAACTGTTTATCATTTTATGTACTTCTCACATTTTCCTTAGGTACTTATTTTTGATGAATATTTATTTCCATAACTTTGCTATTGTAAATAGAGCTACCATGAACACAGGAGTGTTAACACCTTTTCAAAATCCCATTTTAAGTTATTTTGGATAAATGCTCAGAAATATGATTGCTGAATCACATTGAAGTTCTATTTTTAATAACTGAAGAAGGAGGGGGGGAAAGACTGTGGAGGAGTAGGGGACCCTATTCTAACTGGTTCCTGGAATTGAGCCAGATATCTACCAGACCACTGTGAACACCCAGGACATCAGTCTGAGATGCAAGAAGACAGATCTGGACCTCTATAAACAGAATATCACAGGCAGTTGGTTTCAAGGTATGAAGCAGGGAGACATGATTCCACGGGCAGATATCGGAGGATAAATGGCACGGGGAGGGAGCTGAGCTGTCGGGGTCAATACACTGCTTGTGAGCAACAGCCTCCCGTGCTGGGGATGGGGCATTGACTGGCAGACTGGTAGTGAAGGGGAAAGGACTTTAGGGCAGCCCCCCAACCCAGAAACCCAGAGCAGCGGGGATGTGCGTGCAAAATAGGGGTGGCTGGTGGTTTTAGAAGCACAAAGGGAAGAGACATGTCCCCCGTACCCCAACCTGGAGGCAAGGACTGGGAGCACTGCTGATGGATGCACAACCCAGGACACTGCAGTTTTTAGCAGCACAGATAGAAACGGAGATAGTATGGCCTGGAGAGGTCACTGAAGAACAGACTGCAATCTCTCTGCTCTGAGGCAGAAGGCTGGAAATGGTCTCTTCTGCTCTGACTCTCAGAAAAGACACGGAAAGCAGCCAGGGAAAGCTGCCAGAGAACAAAAGCGCCCCAAAACTGGCTTTCATGGAGCCCATGCCCCACCACATGGGGCAGGGCAACTCTGCCCAAACAGGGTTGCCTGAGTAACAGTGCGGCAGACCCCTCCCTCAGAACTGGCTGGGAAAGCAAGAGGCCAGCAACCCTAAGGTCCCTAGAAAAGAGGTGCATCTTGCTTGAGTTGTGGTCAATAATTTGGACTCAATGCATTCCCTCAACCACCCATCAACAGAACGAATAGGAGGAGGAACCCCCAAAATAGGAAAGGCTCAAAGACTGTGACTACTTCTGCCACAGATTTACAAATGGATTCAGATATAACCAAGATGTCGGAGATGGAATTCAGGCTAGCAATTGTGAAGACAAGAGCTAGAATGGATAAATCAATTAATGGCAACATAGTTTCTAAGGGCAGAAGTGAAAGCTGAACTGGCAGAATTTAAAAATGCTATCAATGAGATCCAATCTAATCTAGATAATCTAACAGCTAGGATAAGCGAGGCAGAAGAACAAATTAATGACCTAGAAGACCAATTAATAGACAAAAAGGGAAAAGAGGAGGCCAGGGAAAAACAACTCAGAATCCGTGCAAATAGAATCAGAGAAATAAGTGACACCATGAAATGTTCCAATGTCAGAATTTTTGGAATCCCAAAGGGTCTGGAGAGAGAGAGAGGACTAGAAGATATATTTGAGGAAATTATAGCTGAGAACTTCCCTAATCTGGGGAATGAAACAAACATTCATGTCCTAGAGGCAGAGAGGACCTCTCCCAAGATCAAGGAAAACAGGTCAACACCCCAACATGTAATGGTAAAACTCCCAAATCTTAGAACCAAGGAAACCATCTTAAGGGCAGTTAGGGGAAAGAGATTCCTTACGTACAGAGGGAGGAACATCAGAATAACCTCAGACCTATCCACAGAGACCTGGCAAGCCAGAAAGGCCTTGCAAGACATATTCAGAGTACTTACTAAATGAGAAGAACATACAGCCAAGACTACTTTGTCCGGCAAGGCTGTCATTTAGAATGGATGGAGAGAGGCAAAACTTCCAAGACTGGCAGAAACTGAAAGAATATTTGGCCACTAAGCTGGCCCTGCAAGAAATATTAAGGGGGGTTCTATAAAAGGAGAAAGACCCAAGAGTGATAGGCAACAGAAATTTACAGGGACGATCTATAAAAACAAGGCCTTCACAGGCAACATGATGACAATAAATTCATATCTTTCAATAATCACTCTCAATGTGAACGGCCTAAATGCTCCCACAAAATGGCACAAGGTTGCAGACTGGATCAAAAGATAGGACCCATCCACATGCTGTCTACAAGAGACTCACTTTGGACCTAAAGATACATCCAGACTGAAAGTGAAGGGATGGAGATCCATCTTCCATGCCAATGGACCTCAAAAGAAAGCTGGGGTAGCAATTCTCTTATCAGACAAATCAGATTTTAAACTAAAAACTGTAGTTAGAGACACAGAAGGACACTATATCATTCTTAAAGGGTCTATCCAACAAGAAGATCTAACAATTGTAAATATCTATGTCCCCAACATGGGAGCAGCCATCTATATAAGTGAACTGTTAACCAAAATAAAGAGTCATATTGATAACAATACGTTAATTGTAGGAGACCTCAACACTTCACTCTCAGCAAAAGACAGATCATCTAAGCAGAAAATCAACAAAGAAACAAGAGCTTTGACTGACACACTGGACCAGATGGACCTCATAGATATATACAGAACATTCCACCCTAAAACAGAACACTCATGCTTCTCGAGGGCACATGGAACTTTCTCCAGAATAGATTATATAGTGGGTCACAAATCAGGTCTCAACTGATACCAAAAGACTGAGATTATTCCCTGCATATTGTCAGACCATAATGCATTAAAACTGAAACTCAATCACAAGAAAACATTTGGAAGAAATTCAAACACTTGGAAGCTAAAGACCACTCTGCTCAAGAATGTTTGGGTCAACCAGGAAATCAAAGAAGAACTTAAAAAATTCATGGAAACCAATGAGAACAAAAACACATTGGCCCCAAACCTATGGGATACTGCCAAGTTGGTCCTAAGGGGGAAATACATAGCCATTCAAGCCTCACTCAAAAAAAAAAAAAAAAAATAGAAAAATCCCGAATCCACCAACTAACTCTACACCTAAAGAACTAGAGAAAGAGCAACAAATGATTCCTAAGCCACGAATTAGAAGAGAAATAATTAAGATTAGAGCAGAGATCAATGAACTAGAAACCAGAAACACAGTAGATCAGATCAATGAAACTAGAAGCTGGTTCTTTGAAAGACTTAAAAAAGATCAATAAACCACTGGCCAGATTTATCTAAAAGAAAAGAGAAAGGACCCAAATTAATAAAATTATAAATGAAAGGGGAGAGATCACGACTAACACCAAGGAAATAGAAACAATTATTAAAATTATTATCAACAACTATATGCCAATAAACTGAGCAATCTGGATGAAATGGATGTCTTCCTGGAAACCTATAAACTACCAAGACTGAAACAGGAAGAAATTGACAACCTGAATAGGCCAATAACCAGTAACAAGATTGAAGCAGTGATCAAGAACCTCCCAAAAAACAAGAGTCCAGGGCCTGATGGATTCCCTGGGGAATTCTACCCAACATTCAAAGAAGAAATAATACCTATTCTACTGAAGCTGTTTCAAAAAATAGAAACAGAAGGAAAGCTTCCAGACTCATTCTATGAGGCCAGCATTACCTTAATCCCCAAACCAGGCAAAGACCCCATCAAAAAGGAGGATTTTAGACCAATATCCCTGATGAATATGGATTCCAAAATCCTCAACAAAATCCTAGCTAATAGGATCCAACAATACATTAAAAGGATCATCCACCACGACCAAGTGGGATTTATCCCCGGGATACAAGTGTGGCTCAACATTCGCAAATCAATCGATGTGATAGAACACATTAATAAGAGGAGAGCGAAGAACCATATGGTCCTCTCAATTGATGCAGAAAAAGCATTTGACAAAGTACAGCATCCTTTCCTGTTAAAACTCTTCAGAGTATAGGGATAGAGGGAACATTCTTCCAGTTCATAAAACTCATCTATGAAAAACCCACAGCAAAAATCATCCTCATTGGGGAAAAGCTCAGAGACTTTCCCTTAAGATCAGGAACACACCAAGGATGCCCACTCTCGCCACTATTGTTCAACATAGTACTAAAAGTCCTAGCAACAGCAATCAGACAACATAAAGAAATAAAACATTCAAATTGGCAAAGAAGAAGTCAAACTCTCTCAGCAGATGACATGATACTTTATGTGGAAAATCCAAAAGACCACCCCCAAATTACTAGAACTCATACAGCAATTCAGTAATGTGGCAGGATACAAAAATCAATGCACAGAAATCAGTTGCTTTCTTACACACTAACAATGCAACTGTAGAAAGAGAATTTAGAGAATCGATTCCATTTACAACAGCATCAAAAACCCTAAGATACCTCAGAATAAACCTAACCAAAGAGGTAACGGATCTATACTCTAGGAACTACAGAACACTCATGAAAGAAATTGAAGAAGACACAAAAAGATGGAAAAATATTCCACGCTCATGGTTCGGAAGAATAAACATTGTTAAAATGTCTATGCTGCTCAGAGCAATCTATACCTTCAATGCCATCCCAATCAAAATTCCAAAGACATTTTTCAAAGTGCTGGAACAAAGAATCTTAAAATTTGTATGGAATCAGAAAAGACCCAGAATCGCCAAGGAAATGTTGAAAAAGAAAAACAAACCTGGGGGCATCACGTCACCCAATTTCAAGCTATATTACAAAGCAGTGATCACCAAGACAATAATGGTACTGGCACAAAAACAGACATATAGACCACTGGAACAGAATTGAGAGCCCAGAAATGGACCCTCAACTCTATGGTAAAATAATCTTTGACAAAGCAGGAAGAAATATGCAATGGAAAAAAAGACAGTCTCTTCAATAAATGGTGCTGGGAAAATTGGACAGTTATATAGGGAAGAATGAAACTTGACCATTCTCTAACACCATACACAAAGATAAACTCAAAATGGATGAAAGACCTCAATGTGAAACAGGAATCCATCAAAATCCTAGAGGAGAACATAGGCAGTAACCTCTTTGACATCGGCCACAGCAACTTCTTTTGTGATACATCTCCAAAGGCTAGTGAAACAAAAGCAAAAATGAACTTTTGGGCCTTCATCAAGATAAAAAGCTTCTGCAACAGCAAAGGAAACAGTCCTGAAAACAAAGAAGCAACCCACAGAATGGGAGAAGATATTTGCAAATGACACTACAGATAAAGGGCTGATATCTAAGATCTATAAAGAACTTCTCAAACTCAACACCCAAAAAATAAATAATCCAGTCAAAAAATGGGCAGAAGACATGAACAGACACTTATCCAAAGAAGACATACAATGGCTGACACATGAAAAAAAGTTCATCATCATTAGCCATCAGAGAAATTCAAATCAAAACCACACTGAGATACCACCTTACACCAGTTAGAATGGCAAAAATTGACAAGGCAAGAAACAACAAATGTTGGAGAGGTTGGGGAGAAAGGGGAACCCTCTTACACCTTTGGTGGGAATGCAAGTTGGTACAGCCACTTTGCAAAACAGTATGGAGGTTCCCCCCAAAAAATTAAAAATAGAGCTACCCTATGACCCAGCAATTGCACTCCTGGGTATTTACCCCAAAGACACAGATGTAGTGAAAAGAAGGGCCATATGCACCCCAGTGTTCATAGGAGCAATGTCCGCAATAGCCAAACTGTGGAAAGAGCCAAGATGCCCTTCAACAGATGAATGGATAAAGAAGTTGTGGTCCATATATACAATGGAATATTATTCAGCCATCACAAAGGATGAATACCCAACTTTTACATCAACATGGATGGGACTGGAGGAGATTATGCTAAGTGAAATAAGTCAAGCAGAGAAAGTCAATTATTATATGGTTTCACTTATTTGTGGAACATAAGGAATAGTATGGAGGACATTAGGAGAAGGAAGGGAAAAATGAAGGGGGGGAAATCGGAAGGAGAGATGAACCATGATAGACGATGGACACTGAGAAACAAACAGGGTTTTAGAGGGGAGGGTTGGGGGTATAGGTTAGCCTGGTGATGGGTATTAAGGAGGGCACGTACTGCATGGAGCACTGGGTGTTGTACAAAAACAATCAATCGTGAATCACAGCATCAAAAACTGGTGATGTATTGTACGGTGACTAATATAACATAGTAAAATTAAATTTTAAAAAAAGTGCTTAGAAGAAATGTTCAAGATTTCAAAAAAAGAAAAAAATAATAATAATATAACTACTGCGGAACTTCTATACTGCTTCCTATGGGAACTACAATGAGATACTACCTCACACGTCAGAATGGCTAAAATGAATAACACAGGAAACCACAGGTGTTACTAAGGATGTAGAGAAAGGGAAACCCTCTTACACAATTGGTAGGAATGCAAACTGGTGCAATCTCTCTGAAAAGAACTACCCCACAATCCAGCAATTGCACTACTAGGTATTTACCCAAAAGATACAAAAATATTGATTCAAAAGGATGCATGCACCCCAATTTTTATAGCAGCATTATCAACAATAGCCAAATTAAGGTTCTAATCAATTTCTTAATGGTTTCCAAATTATAGCAACTTAAAACCTTTAAAGTAATGACTTTGCTTAATTCAGGTCTTTAAAAGAAAATTGAAAGATTCATTCATACCAAAATATAACTATCACTAAAAAATTAATAAAAATAAAATTTTCTAGACTAGAAATGAACATTCCATTACAAGGTATTCTACTGGCACTACACACAACTATTTAGAAGTTTTCTTTAAGCTGGGATCTAAGAAACATATTCAGGAGTTTTATAATCTTTCATGCTGAATTCTGCTATAGAATCACAAAGTTTAGCAGGATTTTCTATTTTAATTTCCAAGTGAAGCTGATCCAATGGAAATAATTTGGAACTTGCCTGGATGATTTTATAAATTTTGAGACCATACTGGATCATCTCTTGCTCTAGACCTTTTTGGTTTTTAGAAGAAACACAGTCCCTCTTTGAGTGTTCTGCTCTGATCAATTTCCATATTATCTAAAAAATTGCTAGTTTTTGGTAGGTTCCAGAATAAGAGAAGGCTATGAAACAAGTCCATGCTACCAAATAAGCTACTCTGCCTTTAGGCCACATGATGCAGCTGATCCAATGGTTCTTGAAGTGTCATTGTCAGATAGGAATGCTCTTTGTGACTTTGACATGTGAATCACAGTCCAAGCCCTTAGAATTTTGGGGCAAAGTCCCATTTTCAGGGCGCCTGGGTGGCTCGGTTAAGCAACTGCCTTCGGCTCAGGTCATGATCCTGGAGTCCTGGGATAGAGTCCCACATCAGGTTCCCTGCTCAGCAGGGAGTCTGCTTCTCCCTCTGACCCTCTTCCCTCTCATGCTCTCTATCTCTCATTCTCTCTCTCTCAAATAAATAAATAAAATCTTTAAAAAAAAAAAAAAGTCCTACCATTCTCCATGGATAACTACTCTCCTTCAAAGAAATAGCTTTTAGCTTACTACTGGACCTTAGTAGAACAAATGTTTAATGATGGGCCACCAAGTACCATGTGCCTTGAACAGCCCGTCATAAACTGGGGGGTTCTTTAACCCACTGAGCCATAAAGTTGGGCATATATAGCAGGAACCCATCATCAAATGGAAGTGGTATATAAAGATTAGGCACATACAGTCCCCGAAGACACAAGTTACATGAAGTAGTGGCCCAAATTACTATGGTCCCAGTTAACTTCCCTTCCCTCTCCCATCCTGGACATATGGTCTTATGGGACATTCCCTACCATCAACTGAGAGGAAGAAAAATCTTGGGCCTGGCTCACAATGGTTCCACATAATATGCTGTCACCTTGCAAAACTGGAGAGGAGTAGCACTAGAGCCTCTTTTTGGGATATCCCTGAAAGACAGAGGTAAAAGGAAATCCTCCCAGTGGGAAGAAATTCAAGCAATGTACCTGGTTGCTTACTTGGGGGAAAAATGACTGTACATGTGATTATGGACCAGTTCATAAACTGTGGACAGCAGAATACCTCTGGACTTGAACTACAACTCTGTCTTGAGTATGCTGCCTGCTAGCCAACCCTGCATATTTTGTATTTTACCAGGTCTCCATACTGCATGAGCCAATTCCTTAAACTCAGTCAATGTCAGTTTCTCTTTCATTACACACACACACACACACACACACACACACACACACACACACACACACACATACATATAATTTTTTGAAAGATAATTGAGTATTTAAAGCAAAAATAGTAGCAATATATTTTAAACTTTGTAACATACACAGAAGTAAAATGCATGACAATAGCACAGATGATGGAAGGGGGAAATGAAATATACTTCTGAAAGGTTTCTACATTAAGGAAAATATTAGAAACTACTATTATAAACTATGAAAAATTAATGATACATATTAAAACCTTATAAATCCCATTAAATTATTTACAAATTCTAATAAGACAATAAGAGACACAAAAAGAAATACAAAAAATACAAAAGAAGGTAAAAAGAAAAAAAAATAAAAACACATGGGATGAGGGACACCTGGGTGATTCAGTTATTTAAGCCACTAATTCTTGGTTTCAGCTCAGGTTATGATCTCAGGGTCCTGAGATAGAGCTCCGCATTGGGCTCCACAATGGGTGTGGAGCCTACTTAAGATTCTTCCTCTCCTCCCCCACTTTTGTATGGTCTCTCTCACTCAAAAAAAAAAAAAAAAGGAGAACATGGGATGAATAGAGAATAGAAAAATAGTATACTTAACCCTGAGAATATTAATACAGCAAATGTAAATCTAATTGCTCTATTAAAAGGTAGAGCTTTTCAGAAATAATGAAAGGCAAAACTTAACTATAGCCTGTCTTTAAAAAACACTATAACCATAAATACACAGAAAGTTTAAAGTCAAACTGTAAGAAAATATAAATCACAAAATATAAATCATGAGACAGAATATATTAAGAATATACAAAGCTAGCTTCAGAGTGAGGAATGTTCCAAGGTACATAAAAGGAAATACCCTCATGATAAGGGATCAGTTAATGAACACATAAAAAACTAAATATTTATGCATGGTAAAAATACATACACAAATACACATATATGTAAATGAACATATAGCAAATGTATCAAATACTACAAAGCTAAAAGAAGATGATTTTGTGATTATACTGGAGATTAAACTTTCGGTAATTGATACTACACATAGAAAAAATAAGAAAATGGAAGACTTGAAGTTAAAGAGAGTATAAATAAAAGTATACTCAATCAGAATATACATTATATACACATAAAATATTCATCAATATAGAACATATGCTGAACCACAAAATAATACATATTTTTAAAGACTGAAATTGTAGAAAGCATTTTGTCTGACCACAATGGAATTATATGAAAAATAAATTACAACAAAAATAACTCCCAAGACCTAAATTTGTAAATTAAGCATCATATGTCAAAACCCATGGTAGAAGGAGAAATCACATTAAACTCAGAAAATAATTTATATTTTTAAAAGTATTTTTTAAAAAATGATTAGGAAAGCATGACTTATGAAATTTGTAGGACAAAGTTAGAACAATGCTTTCAGGAAGATTTTTAGCTACAGGTGATTAAATAAGAAATGAGTAAATGACAAAAATCCATAATTCAAGAAATTACATAAATTTTATAACATATAAAATTATAAAATTGCTTTAAGGGATTACATAGAAGAGAGAAAATCTCAAAGGAAGTAAAAAGACACAAATAATAAAGACAAGAGCAGGAAGCAATAATGTAGACAGTGGAGCAGGAAAAAAAAAATCAATGAAATCAAAAGTCAGTTTTTTGGAAGGAATAATAAATGAAGTTTTAATCTGAAACATGGAAACAACAAAAGTTACCACTATCAAGAATGAAAAGGCACTACCCTACATAATGTGTGGATGTTACAATGATATAGGAGGAATATAATAATTGTCACCAATAAATTCAACAATTTAAATGGAACGGAAAAATGCCTGGAGAGATACAAGTTACTGAAATTGGCAAAAGAATAAACAGAAAATATAAAATACCCCATCAATATTAAAGTAATTGAACTTATAATTTAGAAACCTACCCACAAATGAAACCCTAGGACCACGTGATGTCAGTAGTGAAAACTATCAAATATTAAAAGAAGAGATTATTCCAAGTTTATACAGATTGTTCAGGAAACAGAGGAGAAACTTATCAAGTCATTTTTGGAGACCGGTATTACCACCTTGATACATCAATCAAAGAGAACATGTTTGATACAAAAATGTGACAAGGATATTATCTAAAAAGAAAAGTGCACAACAATAAGCCTTATGAATACAGATGCAGAAGTCCCCAGGAAAAAAAAATGGCAAATTGAATCAACGAAAAACCTTTAAAATACATGTCATTCCCAAACAAGTTTTATTTTAAGGTCCGTACTCTGAAAATTAAAACATATCGCTGAGAGAACTTTAAAAGGATCAGCAATTCCCCTCCTTGTCACCCACCCTATATTAATGAAGACATTTACTACACAAAGCCTTATAATGCTCATAGCAGCATTATTCCTAATAGCCAAAAACTGAAAATAAACGAAATTTCCAGCCACAGCTGAATAAGTTTTGATATATAATATAAACTCAGAAATAGGACAAAATCTATGGATACATGGAACAATTTGCATCATTCTATCAAGTAAGGCCAAACCAACCAATCAACCAACCAACCAATAGGCAAACAAAAAACCCTGCTTGGTTTCATTTATTCAAAATTCCAGAATAGACTTAAATACTCTAAGACATTCCTGGTTGACAGCTAATTCTGGGGTTGGGAAGACTGAGCACCAAGAGTATCTCTGTCACGGATACTTTTTGGGGTGATACAATTGTTTAGCATTTTGATTGTGACAGTGGTTACACAGATATATTTGTGAAAACTCATCAAGCTATATACATAAGATGATGCATTTTTATTGGTTAACTATACATCAATAAAGCTATCAGAAAGACGAAAAACAATGAAATTAGTGCATTTCTTCTTTTTATTTTGGTAAATCATTAGAAAATATTTAAGGAAAAATTCTTGCGTATATAGAGAACTCACACACTAAAAAAAGTCTTCATTAAAAAAAATCAAACATGGAAAATTGTTACTATGATTTTATCAATAAAATTCTCCAAGTCATAATGACTAATATGAAAAACTGACTAGTTGAATATGAAGAAGTTTTATGTTACAAATTCCTTAATATACTCTTTCCCTAACACGATGTCAACTTTTTCTTTAACATCTGAACCTCTGGAACTAGAGGAATTAACTCTCCAAAGGGGACCTGCATGAATTCTAATGTTTACATAGCCTTCACCAGCTCGGATTGGATAATTTAAGTAAAATGATCATAAATTCTTATTTAGAAGGTTTAGTTAGAAAAATTAACCTTTAAAGTCACCTAGATTCTTAATGGCTTTAGGGAAAACTAACCTAGTTTACAAACTGCTGTTTTAAAAATCAAACATGTAGATGTTTTATTCAGACATGATACATTCTAGAAGAGCACAATTTCCTTTTGAAGTTTATTTAAGCCTTTTTGATCCCTAAATGAGGTTTATATTATTAGTATGTCCAGTTGAAATTTGTTTTTATGACCTTGCCTATGTTAAATACATATTTATATATAAACTGTTACATGTTTACACACAGATAAACATATGAACAACATTTATACATTTAATACAGTCACTCTGAGGAAAAGAACCGTAAGTTAGATCTTGTTATCTTAAGGAGAAAAATAGTATGTTACTAGTCGAGTAATGGATTTTAAATAAGCCTTCTAAGAGTTCTCAAATATTACAAATGTAATGATGAAAATTAACACAATGGGAAACAGAAGTGGAATCTGACTAGCAAAAATCAATGTTAAGTCTAGAAATTCTAAAAATATTTTATTGTAATTCTGCAAACAATTATCTTAAGAGGTCTTAATAACAAAGAGGCAATAAATCTATTGCGGTCACCCTAAGAAGTGTTCCCCTTCACCTTATTATTGACTGTTAAAATAAAACACCAAAACTGTGCTGTAAGCTCTGTGACCTCTCCATCAGTTAACACGAAGGCTTTGTGTTCTGATGCAAGGTCAAAACTCCAAGTCAACAGAAGATCAAAAAGGTCTTGTGGCGTAAGTAACAGCTATCATGTAATTTTCAAAAAGGTTGTGACCTGATTCAATTATAAAACAAGATATAAAAATGGATTTTTTTATTTGCTTTGAAAATATTGTGCATTTAAATAGGGAGACTATCATCTCTTAGGTAGCTCCATCGCATCTCAATTTTCAAAATTTTTATCAGTAAACACTGGCTTCACATATAGAAAATAGTACATACATTCTAGCATTCATATGCTTAATAAAGGCCTTTTGACTGCAAATGAATAATATCTTTTTGTTTAACTTCGGACGATTGCTATTCATGGTCCCTATTTCTACAGATAGCACATTGCTAACTTAAAGTATCATGAATTTGCTAAGAATAAAGATCTTAGTTATTCAGGGTTCATGTATTTACTACTGTTGCTTACTCAGAGTGGCTTATTAAAAAATATTCTTTTTTTCTGCAAGATATGTGTATCTTAGTAAGTTATGCAAAACTGATTACCCTTCATGTTCAATTTAAGAAAAAAAATCTTCACAGTATTTGTTTTTGGATATTCTGACAACAGCACAATTTCTTTTCAACAGCAAAATATTCAGTCCCGGTTTTACGCTTAAGTGAGAAACTATTTATGATAATGCACAGTATCATTTATAAAGTAATGTTTAAGATCTTAGGTGAGTGAATGAAAATGGACAAACTGTGCCTATGGGGTGCTCTTTCATACTCTGAAGCAAAATTAGCTAAAAGTGAGACTTCATAAAACTCACCTTTATAAATATGAATACTGTATTTTTTTTCCAGACCACTATTTTGCTTCCTTTCTCAGATGTATCACACATATTATCTTAATAACAATCTAAAAATAGAGTAAAAATTGGCTGGTAAAATTGCCTGTAGGCTGACATTATTGTCAAAGTATCAGGAATGAAACGCTGAATCAGGGGATGTGGGACAGTGTCTTCTAGAAATTCATTCCCGTTGGGACTTTGTGAAACCTTAATCACATAATCCTGACTTACCAAAAATCATCCTTTAGAAAATTTAGTGCTCAAGATAATTTCTGGAAATAAAATTTTATGATAATCTTTAAGAAAGGCAAAGGCAATGTAAGATGCATAAGCTTTTTCTCTCTGAACCTCAAAATCTTCAATAATGTGGCTCCAGGACCGAGAAAGGAATTTTATTTCCTATCCACTCAGTTGGTGGCCTCTGTTGAAATTGCTAGTTAATACCAACTATATTTTCTTAATATTACCATTCTGTTCACTAAGAAATACATTGGCAGCACCAACTTATTTCATACTGTTAACCGAAAAGTCTAGTTTCCATTTGGTTGAAAGATCAGATATAGAGTGACCATGGACCATGATAACCCATTCTCTTTATACTATATTGTCACCCAATTTTTCATTGGGGAAAAATAAATCGCATCAAGAATTAAGTCTGTACACATACACAAGTAAATGATACGCTCAACAAAACAGCACTAAAATTGTGATATTTCTATGAGCCTGATAAAATGCTTCTCTAGTCTCAAATAAGGTTTGAACTATAGTGTTAAATATCAGTTTAACAATTTAACTCACCTTACTTAATTACAATTCAGTGGTTGACTTCAATGGTTGTTTGGGCATTTTTAAAACGGCTGGCACTTGGGAAGACAATTTGTCTTCACAGAGTAGCCATGTGCATAAAAGTTTGAATACAAAATTTTTTGGGAAGTAGGATCTCTCTAGTTCAACTGGAATTATTATAAGCTTCTGGATGTTGAGAACCTCATCTGATACATTTGAATCTTCTTTATTGCCTAGCAGAGTATCTGGCATCTTAGGGGCACTCAATATTCTCTAATTTTATTAGTTTTAGCAGGAATACTTTGTCTGAAATATAATGCAGTACTATTACCTAGGTATAGCATTTGTTGAAGAACATGGTAGGAAGGAATTTGTAAGCAAGCTACTCATGGAGAGTTTTTTTCTGGTTAGAGATGCAGTGCTGCTCAAGTATGGTTAGGTTCCTTGTTTATATTGTTTTATTCTGTAATGGTCTTTATTCTTGTGTACTTTCACTTCCATTTTCAGAGAGAGCTAATTCCTACTTTTCTCATTTTGTAAATGACCGCTTTGTCTCTCTGTAATTTTTAAAAGCATTTTAATCTCATTTAAGAAGAAAAATATAAAGAAATAAATTCATATCTGTAAGTATGGGCATATAATATACAGTTCATAAACACAAGCATGACTTTAAATATACAGGTAGAAATATTTTGAAAAAATATATAGGATACATGAAATACAGGCATAATTACTTAAAAGCCCTATGTAACTTTTGCTTGTAATGTCTAAACATCTTTAGTTCGGGTAACTTTTGTGGATTGCTAATGAATTATTTAAGGAACATAAAAAAATGCAAATATCTCATTTGAATTCTTATTCATTTAATTCTGATTGGGAGAACACTTCCTAGCAAAAGCCGAACCTCAAGGAAAAAATGAGATAAAGATAATATTTATATGTTCTTCACTTTATGAGGAAGAGAAAAAAATTTAAAAATCTAACTTCTTTCCAAGTATCTTTTAACAACTGGGTTATAGTTCTGCCAATATCAACTGTTTGGTGAGTACAGTTCTGGTTCTTATTTGAAATACCCGATTTCAAACTTAATATATGTAACTTGAAAAATGCATGTATACAGATCCATATACATAATAATAAAATATATGTATATGTGTCTCTGTACGTTTACATGAGTATTAATATTCATGACTAAAATTATTTGTCATAAAATTCTACAAACATACCTAGTATTTTTTTAAATCTGGCAAGACATAATATTTTATTGACTGCTATTAGCATTTTTGGATACATTTAACACCTATATAGTCACAAGGATGGGTTAGCCAGGAACAATTTGCCTTAAACAGTTGAGTATTTGAAATTGTCATTTTATGGGGTTGCATTTTTAATTCTTGCTATCATCTGATGTTTAAGTGTCAAAAACTGGCTAGAAATCTAACGCCCAATCCTAGTTTTCTCTTAGTTAAAAACACCAGCATTTTAAAGAAGACACATGAATCTTTTAGGAGCAATTTTATAAAAGGAAATGTAATAATATAAAGGACCTCACTACCCAGTATTGTTAGTCTAACATTTTACACAGCTCTTCTAAAACCTATAAACAAGAACAATTTCCATGATTCTCATTAAATTGGAAAAGGAGAGAAAATGACAAAGTAAAACATCCCATGTTTAATATTCCTCTATCTGTTCTACTATGCAATTTCCAGAATGTTTTCATAATATTATTAATAACATGTCAGGAGTCTTCATGACATCAGAAAAGCATGGCCTATTCTTCGGAGATCTCTTTGATTTTTAAAGGTAATTTGGGGAGAAATAATCAAATATTTGATTCAATGCAAAAGAAAAAAAAAGAAAAAAAGGTGAGAAATTCTATTAATACTCAAGCTTTAAAAAATGTCACCTGCTTTTCATCCTTTCTATAGTTAAACTAAGTGTCCATTTATATTCGCTTTCATTAATATAATGTGTATCTAACTGGGTAAGAAATCTTACAATGTCTGATTATCATAACAACGTAATTATGGAGTTATACTGTGACTAGGGTAGAACCCTGGGGAAATCATTTTGAGAACTTCAGGTCATTCACTTCTTTTGGACTACACTGCAGCCCCAAATTTCAAGGAGAAGGTCATATTTTATTCCAGTTTTTCTTTTTGAGAGAGAGGGGACAGACATTCTACACATAAATTTAGTGTTCTCTTGAAGTTCTTCCCAAACAGATCATAGTATCATCACCATAAATATTCCTTCTTAAAAAAAGAAAATATCATGAGTATGTTTATTAAAATATGAATCCTGAATGAAAGGTATAATGATTTAGCAGAGATTATTTCCTGGGAGAAAGAGAAATATGTTGCTAGCATATTAGACAAGTGTCCTTACCCAGGCAGTGATCTCATCCTATAATGCTCCTTACTTTACTGCAAA